>NC_091344.1:3483529-3683529 GCF_038502225.1 Cherax quadricarinatus | reverse complement strand
ATCACAACCAGTCCACCAAGTTTCTTCCTGGTGAACAAACCTGCTTTATCTCCCGATGATCACAACTAGTCCACCATGTTTCTTCCTGGTGAACAAACCTGCTTTATCACCCGATGATCACAACCAGTCCACCATGTTTCTTCCTGGTGAACAAACCTGCTTTATCTCCCGATGATCACAACTAGTCCACCATGTTTCTTCCTGGTGAACAAACCTGCTTTATCTCCCGATGATCACAACCAGTCCACCATGTTTCTTCCTGGTGAACAAACCTGCTTTATCTCCCGATGATCACAACCAGTCCACCAAGTTTCTTCCTGGTGAACAAACCTGCTTTATCTCCCGATGATCACAACCAGTCCACCAAGTTTCTTCCTGGTGAACAAACCTGCTTTATCTCCCGATGATCACAACCAGTCCACCATGTTTCTTCTCTTCTTTTTCTTCTGTTATAGTTATGCTATAGTTATGTTTTGTTATGTTACAATACTATTAACACACCAGAATATGCAAAATAAACATTGTGAGCAAATAGTGAACTTCCAGCACATTCCTGATTTCTCAGGCGATTTTTCACAGTGGTTGTTTTGCATATTGTAATATCACCTGTGTACCAGAATATATAATTACTTTTCCAGTCTTAGTGTGGTAAGTGGACTGTACTAGGTCAAGTGGTGGTGGTGGTGGAGGTAAACAATATACACAGCTTCAAGAATGGATATGATCAGTCCCTGAAGAATAGAAATCGACAAAATCGGTAAAATAAAGTTGGGAAGCTGGTCCAGGAGCTATGAATCAACCACTGAAAAAATAATTTTATAAAGTAATTAGATGACAGCTTTACCATATTGTCTGAGTACTTGTTTGTCTTGACTCAGCAGAATTATATTTTATGTACCAGTGTTGTTCATGTACCAGTGTTGTTCATGTTGGTGTTGTTCATGTTGGTGTTGTTCATGTTGGTGTTGTTCATGTTGGTGTTGTTCATGTTGGTGTTGTTCATGTTGGTGTTGTTCATGTTGGTGTTGTTCATGTTGGTGTTGTTCATGTTGGTGTTGTTCATGTTGGTGTTGTTCATGTTGGTGTTGTTCATGTTGGTGTTGTTCATGTTGGTGTTGTTCATGTCAGTGTTGTTCATGTCGGTGTTGTTCTTTACAGTGTTATTCCTGTCAGTGTTGTTCATGTCAGTGTTGTTCACGTCGGTGTTGTTCATGTACAACACTGACTGTTAATGTAAAGATGAATATCAGTATTGTTCTTGGTTGCGTTCATTCATCATAGTGAACATGAATGTTGTTCTTGTATGTGTTCATTCATCATAGTGAACATGAATGTTGTTCTTGTATGTGATCATTCATCATAGTGAACATGAATGTTGTTCTTGTATGTGATCATTCATCATAGTGAACATGAATGTTGTTCTTGTATGTGATCATTCATCATAGTGAACATGAATGTTGTTCTTGGTGATGATAGCCATGATTATAGGATATTCATATGTATAGAGATGCTCAAATATTCATAAATACATGTATAGATTTAAAAACTATACATTAATACATACATAAATAACCCGCACATACGAGACTGACTCGTAGGAATACTTTTCAGTAAGTTTTGGACCATTAACTAGTAACAAGGAAACTTAAAAGTTTAATAATGACGATGATAATATAATCAGAAGGAACTACGTCCTGACACCAATCTTTCCAGGTGGTGACCCGTGTGTGTGTGTGTGTGTGTGTGTGTGTGTGTGTGTGTGTGTGTGTGTGTGTGTGTGTATGTGTGTGTGTGTGTGTGTAGCGTAGAGGAAGAAGTGTGAGGTGTAGGTGCGTGTGTATTTGTTTATATATTAGTAATACCGAAAGGAGAGGATAATATGCATTGTTGAATAAATATACGTGTATGTTAGATACCGATGATTGTCTTTGTTTGTGTGTTGCTTTATTCGTGCTTCTGTATGTATGATGTGTGTGTAGGATTTGTATGTGGAAATCCAGAATTTAGTGAATAAAAGAGTGTGTGCTTGAGAACCTTAGTATACCATGCCAAAAAAGATCAACAACAAGAAAAAAACGATAACTAATAACAATTAATTACAGTTATCGTGCAGGGAACACAAAGGTTCACACACCCACACTAATTTACGCACATAAAAACGCTAACAAATACAATTATTCGAATAAATAATTAAATAGTGTAATAATTGACATAGGTACAATATTAAATATAAATATATGTTCCAGATTTTCATTGAGTGGCCAGTTCTTGGTGGACGACCTGTGAAAGAGATCTCTCCTGTCTCAGGTAGTCGACGTTCGAGTCTGTCCAGGTGGATGTCATTACAGAGCGCAGATTATCTGCGTGTCCTCCTCTGTAATAACGTCTTCCTCTGTATACTGACATTAATACACTTGTGTAGTAATATCATATATGGACAGTGCTTCAAGGCTGGCTAAAACTGCTGACCTCAGCGAAGTGGTGAAGGGTGTATGGATGAACACTTGGAACTACGGACCTGGGGTGGGACTTGCTGACCTCTGGGAGGTGGTGAAAGGTGTGAACCTGGAACCACGGACCTGAGGTGGGACTTGCTGACATCAGGGAAGTGGTGAAGGGTGTATGGATGAACACTTGGAACCATGGACCTGGGTTGGGACTGCTGATCTTGGGGGTGGGAGTGGGTTAGGCATCAAAAATACGAAGAGTTTCCAGGGTTTCAGAGGAAGGGAAGACATCCGGGGGCCCACGGATAGATTCCTGGACTCATGAAACTGGGGAAGTTAGGATAGAATAGGACAGGAAGTGGGGAAGGGAGAATATCTGAGGGGACACAGATGAACTCCTGGACACATGAACCTGGGGAAGGTAGGATAGAATAGGGCAGGAAGTGGGGATGGGAGAATATCTGAGGGGACACAGATGGACTCCTGGACACATGAACCTGGGGAAGGTAGGATAGAATAGGAGAGGAAGTGGGGAAGGGAGAATATCTGAGGGGACACAGATGGACTCCTGGACACATGAACCTGGAGAAGGTAGGATAGAATAGGGCAGGAAGTGGGGAAGGGAGAATATCTGAGGGGACACAGATGGACTCCTGGACACATGAACCTGGAGAAGGTAGGATAGTATAGGACAGGAGGTGGGGAAGGGAGAATATCTGAGGGGACACAGATGGACTCCTGGACACATGAACCTGGAGAAGGTAGGATAGAATAGGGCAGGAAGTGGGGAAGGGAGAATATCTGAGGGGACACAGATGGACTCCTGGACACATGAACCTGGGGAAGGTAGGATAGAATAGGGCAGAAAGTGGGGAAGGGAGAATATCTGAGGGGACACAGATGGACTCCTGGACACATGAACCTGGGGAAGGTAGGATAGAACAGGACAGGAAGTGGGGAAGGGAGAATATCTGAGGGGACACAGATGGACTCCTGGACACATGAACCTGGGGAGGGTAGGATAGAATAGGACAGGAAGTGGGGAAGGAAGAATATCTGAGGGGACACAGATGGACTCCTGGACACATGAACCTGGGGAAGGTAGGATAGAATAGGGCAGGAAGTGGGGAAGGGAGAATATCTGAGGGGACACATGAACCTGGGGAAGGTAGGATAGTATAGGACACGAGGTGGGGAAGGGAGAATATCTGAGGGGACACAGATGGACTCCTGGACACATGAACCTGGGGAAGGTAGGATAGAATAGGGCAGGAAGTGGGGAAGGGAGAATATCTGAGGGGACACAGATGGACTCCTGGACACATGAACCTGGGGAAGGTAGGAAAGTATAGGACAGGAAGTGGGGAAGGGAGAATATCTGAGGGAACACAGATGGACTCCTGGACACATGAACCTGGGGAAGGTAGTATAGGAAGTGGGGAAGGGAGAATATCTGAGGGGATACAGATGGACTCCTGAACACATGAACCTGGGGAAGGTAGGATAGTATAGAGCAGGAAGTGGGGAAGGGAGAATATCTGAGGGGACACAGTTGGACTCCTGGACACATGAACCTGGGGAAGGTAAGATAGTTTAGGACAGGAAGTGTGGAAGGAAGAATATCTGAGGGGATACAGATGGACTTCTGGACACATGAACCTTGGGAATACTTAGATGCAAGATCAATGAGTAAGGGGACACATGAACCGCGGGAAAGCATCAAAAACTGGCCTCCACATGACAAACTAATAAGAATAATAATAATTATAATAATTATATAATGCGGAGATCGATCCTTGAGAACGTTTCCTTACACCTGCTGTTCCTGTTCACTTAGCATTAAGTAGGTACCTGGGTGTTCTATATAGTATGTGTTTCTATTCAGTATGTCAGTAATGTCAGCTAGGTCTGTACTTGCAGGAAAGTGAGATAATTATTATATAATAACTCATATTTACAGAGATTCATCAAGGTAAGCTAACTTATATGTGAGGCTTCGCTCTGTTCAAACATAATTGACATCACTCATCGTTATTTAAGACTCAGTAACATCACTCATCGTTATCAAAGACAGTGACATCACTCATCGTTATTTAAGACTCAATGACATCACTCATAGTTATCTAACACTCAGTGACATCACTTATCGTTATCTTAGACTCAGTGACATCGTTGTGTAAATATATCAGAAGAGTGATTATTTAGTTATGGAACTGATCCCAACGATTCCAAGTGTTTTTACTATTTTACTATATAGACAAGTTTGCGCACAGTCTAAACTTAATGGGTAATATCTTGTCCGTAAGATGCATCAACCATTACGTATTGACGACGTTCAGAAGAGGAAGACTTAATTATTTTTAAAGTAAAAGCACTTAAAGGTTTCTCTTCAGGAAATCCTGATAGAGTAACTGGTGAGTGGACCGTAAAGACGCCACTGATGACTGGGTCTGGTAACCCAGAACTAACTTTGACGTTGACAATATCATCAAACTTTTAATTTTTTTTATGCCACAGTGTGGCCTTGTATCTCAGCGTAGTAACAACATATATCGAAAATATTGTGAGTGGATTGTGTATGAGTAATTACACCCAAATAACATCAGTCTGAATGAGGAGAAAATACAACACTTTACCTCCCGATGATCCAACTTAACTACCAACCTTCCTACCTTCTTTTATACTGTTTTTTTTTTTTTTTTTTGTCTTGGGAGGGAGGGTTGCATTGTTTTGCTATATTTTGTTTTGTCATACATTTTATTATGTAATATGTTACATTATGTTAATAAGCTATTAACATAACATGGAGATAAATGCTATACAATACCGATACGACGGAAAAGTATACTCACATGCAATATAATGCTATTTTTATTGACAACGTTTCGCCCACTGTTGCGCCGTCTACACACCATCGTTCATTTCCTTTATTAGCTAAATTGGAAATGAACGTCCTTGTATTATTATTACTTGTTTGTACAATTATTTCTGTATGTGACCAATATGTATTTATATCTCGCTGTATATGTGTAGTTTTATTATGAGTCTGTTTTATGTAAAGGACGTAGGTTAATATAAAATAATCCAATCATCCAAAAGTATGGCTGAACATAGTTTTTTTGCTGTTGTTACCCCCCCCCCGCCACTGTATATTTGGTTAGGTGTTTGCCGGGACAGTGTCACGTGACCTACCCAACGTCCAAACTAGGTGTTCGTCTTGGAGCAGAGCGAATTTACCAGCCGACTAGTTAACACTCCTTCACTGGTCTTATTAGACAGTTGTTAATTGCTCTTCCTCACCATAGTATATTCTGGACAATACTTGCACTCTATCTGATTCCTCTAGTTATAAAACTAGTTAATTATAGAGAAGAAGATTGTATTTATGTGTAATTAGTCTGATATAAAGTCTCTTTGTGAAACAAAGCTTTAAGACATCATACGGGAAAATACGGTAAAAGATTCCCTGTTGTATATACTTCTTAGCAGTGTAAACAGAAAATGTATAAAGTTACATGCCTGACATTTTATAATATCTATGAAATTACTTCATTAAACTGAGATTGTACTTGAAGTTTATTTCCATCCCAAACTCTCTGTCTAAATTGTTACTCCTGAATCCCACACAGTGGACTTTATCAAGTCACAAACAGCTTTACCTGAACATAGTGACGTGAAGGGTCAGGGGGAGAGAGTTGATTGCTGAAAAGTTGGATTTGAGACAGACCTACCCGGCATAGGCCAATACGTTTGTTGCTGTTTAGGACAACGTTGAAGAAATTTCATGGCAAGAGATATAGCACGATCTTCTCAACTTCTACTCTCGCCACAAGACCAAAACTAAACGTGGTGTAATCATAAGCTTCTTGATTCGTGCCCTTCTAATCTGTAGTAGTGAATTCCTTGAGGAAGAATGCTCTTTCATTGAACAAGTATTTTCTAAACTTCACTATTCTCATCACTTCATTATAGACTGTAGACACTGTAGACGCTGTAGACACTGCAGACACTGCAGACACTGTAGACACTGCAGACACTGCAGACACTGTAGACACTGTAGACACTGCAGACACTGGACATATAACATCAACTCATACACAGATAACCCGCACATAGCAGAGAGAAAAACTTATGAAGAGAGTGAGTGAGTAAAATATATAGGTGAGGAGGACAGCGACGGGAGAAAGAGACGAGGAAAGAGAAATAGTGGAAGTTGTAATGATGGTTGAAGTAGTAGAAGAAGGAGTAATTTGTGCCACAAGAAAAAAGGAAGTGAAGGGAGACAATAGTAGTAGTAATAGTAGAAAATAGAAGCAAAAATAATAGTAAAGGAGTGATAGTCGTAGTACAAGTAGAAGTGAGTTCAGTCTAAGGACAAGAAAAAGGAGCACTGCAGGAGAGCTTAGGACCCACTAGGAGCACTGCAGGAGAGCTTAGGACCCACTAGGAGCACTGCAGGAGAGCTTAGGACCCACTAGGGGTAGGGCGAAAAACGCGGGATAGTGGGAAACTGATGGACAGAGCACACTGGCAGAAAAATGAAAAAAAAAAGGAATATGAAAAAGATGAAAGGAGAAAAGGTAGGGAGAGAAGAAAGGATCATGTCAAGTCACGAGTGTTCTGAAGTTTGGAACATTTGACAATGTAAGGAGAAACGAAGACATCTACAGAGACAAAACCAGCATTAAGATTCATACATGGAAAACTGTGTATATAGAGATGCTTCAACAAGACGACGGTTGTGAAGGCTAGAAGTAGAATAAACACTTTGGTAGAGGACCAGTCAGTAGGATGACCGCGATTTCTAACATGACAGAAAAGATCATTATTGTAATCGGCGAGTCTAACACTTTTTTGTACTCTTTAATTAAGTCTGTCAGAAAGAGAGCGGCCGTTTCTTCATTTTTCTCTCTAGTGTGTTCTGTGTTGTGACACCACTACATCACTTACCAGACTGTTCCACTTACTGATAGCTCTGTCACTGAAGAAATACTTCTTAACATCCCTGTGATTCATCTGAGTCTTCAGCTTCCAGTTGTGGCCCCTTGTTGCTGTGCCCCATCTCTGGAACATTCTGACTATGTCCACTTTGTCAATTCTTCTCAGTATTCTATATGTCGTTATTATATGACCCCTATGTCTCTTGTCCTCCAGTATCGTCAGGTCGATTCCCTTTACCTCTCTTCGCAGGACATGTCCCTTAGCTCCGAGACTAGTCTTGTTATCTAGCTTGGCTAGGTGTGGGTTCCAAAGTGGGAGTGTGTGTGTGTGTATGTGTGTGTGTGTGTGTGTGTGTGTGTGTGTGTGTGTGTGCGTGTGTGTGTGTGTGTGTGTGTGTGTGTGTATGTGTGTGTGTGCATGTGTGTGTGTGTGTGTGTGTGTGTGTGTGTGTGTGTGTGTGTGTGTGTGTGTGTGTACTCACATATTTGTACTCACCTATTTGTGGTTGCAGGGGTCGAGTCTTAGCTCCTTGCCCCCGCCTCTTCACCGGTTGCTACTGGGTCCTCTCTCTCCCCGATCCATGAGCTTTATCAAACCTCGTCTTAAAACTATGTATGGTTCCTGCCTCCACTACATCACTTTCTAGCTTATTCCACTGCCTGACAACTCTATGACTGAAGAAATACATCCTAATATCTCTCTGACTCATCTGTGTCTGCAACCTCCAATTGTAACCTCTTGTTTCTGTGTCCCCTCCCTGGAACATCCCGTCTTTGTCCACCTTGTCTATTCCGCGCAGTATTTTATATGTCGTTATCATGTCTTCCCTGACCCTCCTGTCCTCTAGTGTCGTCAGGCCGATTTCCCTTAACCTTTCTTCATAGGACATTCCCCTTAACTCTGGAACTAACCTTGTCGCAAACCTTTGCACTTTCTCTAGTTTCTTGACGTGCTTTATCAAGTGCGGGTTCCAAACAGGTGCTGCATACTCCAGTATGGGCCTGACGTACACGGTGTACAGTGTCTTGAACGATTCCTTATTAAGGTATCGGAACGCTGTTCTCAGGTTTGCCAGGCGCCCATATGCTGCAGCAGTTACCTGGTTGATGTGTGCTTCCGGAGACATGCTCGGTGTTATACTCACTCCAAGATCTTTCTCCTTGAGCGAGGTTTGCAGTCTTTGGCCACCTAGCCTATACTCTGTCTGCGGTCTTCTGTACCCTTCCCCTATCTTCATGACTTTGCATTTGGCGGGATTAAATTCGAGAAGCCAGTTGCTGGACCAGGTGTCCAGTCTGTCCAGGTCTCTTTGAAGTCCTGCCCGGTCCTCATCTGATTTAATTCTCAGCATTAACTTCACATCATCTGCGAACAGGGACACTTCTGAGTCTAACCCTTCCATCACGTCTTTCACATATACCAAAAATAGCACTGGTCCTAGGACCGACCCCTGTGGGACCCCGCTCGTCACAGGTACCCAATGTGATGTGTGTATGTCTGTGTGTGTGTGCGTGTGTGTGCATGTGCGTGAGTGATTGCGTGCGTGATTGCGTGAGTGCGTGTGTGCGTGAGTGCGTGCGTGCGTGAGAGCGTGCGTGCGTACGTGGGTGCGTGCGTGCGTGCGTGCGTGCGTGCGTGCGTGCGTGCGTGTGGGAACCTGGGAAAGCGTGGGAGTGATTATTAACGGGTTGACATCAATGGGCTCAAGGTTGGAAACCTGGAGACTTCATTTCTGATTTTGAAAGTGACTCCAGCATTGTCATAGCTGGAAAGAGACCAGCACCCACACCTGTAGAGAGCCCAGCATCCACACCTGTAGAGACCAGCACCCACACTTGTAGAGACCAGCACCCACACCTGTAGAGACCAGCACCCACACATGTAGAGATACCAGCACCCACACCTGTAGAGACCAGCGCCCACAACGGTAGAGACCAGCACCCACACCTGTAGAGACCAGCACCCACACCTTTAGAGAGACCAGCACCCACACCTGTAGAGACCAGCACCCTCATCTGTAGAGACCAGCACCCACACCTGTAGAGAGACCAGCACCCACACCTGTAGAGACAAGCACCCACACCTGTAGAGACCAGCACCCACACCTGTAGAGAGACCAGCACCCACACCTGTAGAGATCAGCACCCACACCTGTAGAGACCTGCACCCACACCAGTAGAGAGTCCAGCACCCACACCTATAGAGACCAGCACCCACATCTGTAGAGACCAGCACCCACACATGTAGGGACCAGCACCCACACCTGTAGAGAGACCAGCACCCACACCTGTAGAGATCAGCACCCACACCAGTAGAGAGACCAGCACCCACACCTATAGAGACCAGCACCCACATCTGTAGAGACCAGCACCCACACATGTAGGGACCAGCACCCACACCTATAGAAACCAGCACCCACACCTGTATAGAGACCAGCACCCACACCTGTAGAGAGACCAGCACCCACACCTGTAGAGACCAGCACCCACACATGTAGAGATCAGTACCCACACCTGTAGATACCAGCACCCACACCTGTAGAGAGACCAGCACCCACACCTGTAGAGACCAGCACCCACACCTGTAGAGACCAGCACCCACACTTGTAGAGAGACGAGCACCCATACCTGTAGAGAGACCAGCACCCACACCTGTAGAGAGACCAGCACCCACACCTGTAGAGACTAGCACCCACACCTGTAGAGACCAGTACCAACACCTGTAGAGACCAGCACCCACACCTGTAGAGAGACCAGCACTCACACCTGTAGAGACCAGCACCCACACCTGTAGAGACCAGCACCCACACCTGTAGAGACTAGTACCCACACCTGTAGAGACCAGTACCCACACCTGTAGAGACCAGCACCCACACCTGTAGAGACCAGCACCCACACCTGTAGAGACCAGCACCCACACCTGTAGAGACCAGTACCCACACCTGTAGAGAGACCAGCACCCACACCTGTAGAGACCAGTACCCACACTTGTAGAGACCAGTACCCTCACCTGTAGAGACCAGCACCCACACTTGTAGAGACCAGTACCCACACCTGTAGAGACCAGAACCCACACCTGTAGAGACCAGCACCCACACTTGTAGAGACCAGCACCCTCGCCTGTAGAGACCAGCACCCACACCTGCAGAGGCCAGTACCCACACCTGTAGAGAGACTGCTACCTACTCTTATATAACAGAGAAGTTGTTATTGCAACAATGCACACGGGGCGGTGAAGACTATTTTATGTTGAATTCCAGAGAAGAAAGTTCATCAGCCGAATTGCAGCAGGATAATAAGAGACGCAGGATCGAAGCTACACCATCACTTGTTCTCAACATTACCTTCATAAAGTATTGTACTGCAACACCATCATTTGCTCTCAACATTACCTTCTTATTGTGCTGCAACACCATCACTTGTTCTCAACATTACCTTCATAAAGTATTTTGTTGCAACACCATCACTTGCTCTCAACATTACCTTCATAAAGTATTGTGCTGCAACACCATCACTTGCTCTCAGCATTACCTTCATAAAGTATTGTGCTGCAACACCATCATTTGCTCTCAACATTACCTTCATAAAGTATTGTGCTGCAACACCATCACTTGCTCTCAACATTACCTTCATAAAGTATTGTGCTGCAACACCATCACTTGCTCTCAACATTACCTTCATAAAGTATTGTACTGCATCACCATCATTTGCTCTCAACATTACCTTCATAAAGTATTGTGCTGCATCACCATCACCTCCCCCTCCCCCCACATCATTCAATATGGTGTCACCATCGGTCGACTCTGACGACAGTATGCAAAACGTCCAGCGTTTTAAATGATATAGAAAAAAACAAGGGCAGCGAGATTAAGAATAAACGCTGGTTACACTCACTTATATATTCTTGAGGAACATTTGCATAATGTATATACTGTATTTTATTATTTTTACTAATAAGAGATTAATGAATAAAATAGTAAAAGCGCTATTGATTATTATTTACCCATTGTTTGATAGTGCACACCTCTAAAATGTTGGACCCAGAGCTGTAGCTTTTCTCATAAAGGGTCAGGAGCTCTAACACTTGTTAATCCTTTGGGTAGGGTTATCCTAGATAATTTTACCCCGTTGGGTCCAGGAGCTTACCTTTGTTAAACTATGAGACCAAGAGCTGTAGCTTATCACCTTGAGGGATCAGCTTTGGGACCTCAGGAGCTACCTTATGTACATGACATATAAGAACTTAACGTAAAATGTTAACTAGAGTAATAAACTCTAGGGACAACAAACGCCACATTTCAGTTACTCGACTCTTGAGAAAATATAAAAACAAAATCCTGATGACGCAGTTTTGATCCGAGGAAATAGGACTATTTTCATATTTAAAAACCTTGATACTAGGAAACGGATCTTTACAGTTCTGAGTCACTCTGCCAAAATTTAAGTAACTAAATATAACTTTGAGAAAATAAAAATAAATCTTGATGATGCAGTCTTGATCCGAGGAATTGGAGCTCGTGAGCATAGCGTGATCGGAGGATCCACGACATAGTGAGATATATCCTGACGATCCACGACATAGCTAGATATATCCTGACTATCCACGACATAGCTAGACATATCCTGACGATCCACGACATAGCTAGATATATCCTGACGATCCACGACATAGCGAGATATATCCTGACGATCCACGACATAGCTAGATATATCCTGACGATCCACGACATAGCTAGACATATCCTGACGATCCACGACATAGCTAGATATATCCTGACGATCCACGACATGGCGAGATATATCCTGACGATCCACGACATAGCTAGATATATCCTGACGATCCACGACATAGCTAGATATATCCTGACGATCCACGACATAGCTAGATATATCCTGACGATCCACGACATAGCGAGATATATCCTGACGATCTACGACATACAGAGACATATCCTGAGGGTCTACGACATACCTAGATATATCCTGACGATCCACGACATAGCTAGATATATCCTGACGATCCACGACATAGCGAGATATATCCTGAGGGTCCACGACATAGTGACATATAACTTGAGGCTCCGCGACATAGTGAGATATATCCTGAGGGTCCACGACATAGAGAGACATATCCTGAGGGTCCACGACATAGCTAGATATATCCTGAGGGTCCACGACATAGTAAGATATAACTTGAGGGTCCACTACATAGTGAGATATATCCTGAGGATCCACGACATAGTGAGATATATCCTGACGATCCACGACATAGAGAGACATATCCTGAGGTCCACGACATAGCTAGATATATCCTGAGGGTCCACGACATAGCGAGATATATCCTGACGATCCACGACAAAGAGAGACATATCCTGAGGGTCCACGACATAGTAAGATATAACTTGAGGGTCCACGACATAGTGAGATATATCCTGAGGATCCACGACATAGTGAGATATATCCTGAGGGTCCACGACATAGCCAGATATAACCAGAGGGTCCACGACATAGTGAGATATAACTTGAGGGTCCACGACATAGTGAGATATAACTTGAGGGTCCACGACATAGCTAGATATATCCTGAGGGTCCAGGACATAGTGAGAAATAACCTGAGGGTCCACGACATAGCTAGATATAACTTGGGGGTCCACGACATAGTGAGATATGTCCTGAGGGTCCACGACATAGTGAGATATATCTTGAGGGTCCACGACATAGCTAGATATATACTGAGGGTCCACGACATAGCCAGATATAACTTGAGGGTCCAGGACATAGTGAGATATAACTTGAGGGCCCACGACATAGCCAGATATAACTTGAGGGCCCACGACATAGCCAGATATAACTTAAGGGTCCACGTCATAGCCAGATATAGCTTGAGGGTCCACGACATAGTGAGATATATCCTGAGGGTCCACCACATAGCCAGATATAACTTGAGGGTCCACAACATAGCCAGATATAACATGAGGATCCACGACATAGTGAGATATAACTTGAGGGTCCACGACATAGTGAGATATAATTTAAGGGTCCACGACATAGTGAGATATAACTTGAGGGTTCACGACATAGTGAGATATAATTTAAGGGTCCACGACATAGTGAGATATAACTTGAGGGTCCATGACATAGCCAGATATAACCTGAGGGTCCACGACATAGCGAGATATAACTTGAGGGGAAATATGTCATGGAATGAGAGGCTGATATTTCATTAGGGTAATTTTTTTTGAGAGGGGGCGCACCATAGCGAGTTACGCTACACTACTAAACACACCTGACTATGACCACACCTAAGTATGACAACACCTGACTATGACCAGACTATAACCACACCTGACTATTACCACACCTGACTATGACCACACCTCAGTATGACAACACCTGACTATGACCACACCTGACTATGACTACACCTGACTATGACCACACCTGTCTATGACCACACCTGACTATAACCACACCTGACTATAACCACACCTGTCTATGACCACACCTGACTTGGACTAAACCTGACTATGACCACACCTGACTATGACCACATCTGCCTATAGCCACACCTGACTATAACCACACCTGACTATGACTACACCTGACTATGACCACACCTCAGTATGACAACACCTGACTATGACCACACCTGACTATGACTACACCAGACTATGACCACACCTGTCTATGACCACACATCACTATGACCACACCTCACTATGACAACACCTCACTATGACCACATCTCACTATGACCACACCTCACTATGACCACACCTCACTATGAAAACACCTCACTATGACCACACCTCACTATAACCACACCTCACTATGACAACACCTCACTATGACCACACCTCACTATGACAACACCTTACTATGACCACACCTCACTATGACAACACCTCACTATGACAACTCACTATGACCACACCTCACTATGACCACATCTCCTTATGACAATACCTCACTATGACCACACGTCACTATGACCACACCTCACTATGACAACACCTCACTATGACCACACCTCATTATGACAACACCTCACTATGACCACACCTCACTATGACCACGCCTCACTATGACCACACCTCACTATGACCACGCCTCACTATGACCACACCTCACTATGACCACACCTCACTATGACCACACCTCATTATGACAACACCTCACTATGACCAGACCTCACTATGACAACACGTCACTATGACAACTCACTATGACCACACCTCACTATGACCACATCTCCTTATGACAATACCTCACTATGACCACACGTCACTATGACCACACCTCACTATGACAACACCTCACTATGACCACACCTCACTATGACAACACCTCACTATGACCACACCTCACTATGACCACGCCTCACTATGACCACACCTCACTATGACCACGCCTCACTATGACCACACCTCACTATGACCACACCTCACTATGACCACACCTCACTATGACAACACCTCACTATGACCAGACCTCACTATGACAACACGTCACTATGACCACACCTCACTATGACCACACCTCACTATGACCACCTCACTATGACCACACCTCACTATGACCACACCTCACTATGACCACACCTCACTATGACCACACCTCACTATGACCACACCTCACTATGACCACACCTCACTATGACCACACCTCACTATGACCACACCTCACTATGACCACACCTCACTATGACCACACCTCACTATGACCACACCTCACTATGACAACACTTCACTATGACCACACCTCACTATGACCACCTCACTATGACCACACCTCACTATTACCACACCTCACTATGACCACACCTCACTATGACCACACCTCACTATGACCACACCTCACTATGACCACACCTCACTATGACCACACATCACTATGAGCACACCTCACTATGACCACACCTCACTATGACCACACGTCACTATGACCACACCTCACTATGACAACACCTCACTATGACCACACCTCACTATGACAACACCTCACTATGACAACACTTGACTATGATCACATTTCATTATGACCACTCCTGACTATGACCACCCTTGACTATGACAACGATAGGAAAATATATATTGTGATTATCGTGAGTGTTGTGTGTGTGTGTGAGTGAGCGTGTGTGTGTGTGTGTGTGTGTGTGTGTCTATGTGTGTGTGTGTGTGTGCGTGTGTGTGCGTGTGTGTGCGTGTGTGTGTGTGTGTATGTGTGTGTGTGTGTGTGTGTGTGTGTGTGTGTGTATGTGCGGGTGTGTGAGTGTGTGTGTGTAGGTGTGTGAATGTGTGTGTGTGTGAGTGTGTGTGTGTGTGTGTACTCACCTAGCTCACCTAGCTGAGGTTGCAGGGGTCGAGTCCAAGTTCCTGGCCCCGCCTCTTCACTGATCGCTACTAGGTCACTCTCCCTGAACCATGAGCTTTATCGTACCTCTGCTTAAAGCTATGTATGGATCCTGCCTCCACTACATCTCTTCCCAAACTATTCCACTTCCTGACTACTCTGTGGCTGAAGAAATACTTCCTAACATCCCTGTGATTCATCTGTGTCTTCAGCTTCCAACTGTGTCCCCTTGTTGCTGTGTCCAGTCTCTGGAACATCATGTCTTTGTCCACCTTGTCAATTCCTCTCAGTATTTTGTATGTCGTTATCATGTCCCCCCTATCTCTCCTGTCCTCCAGTGTCGTCAGGTTGATTTATCTTAACCTCTCCCTGTAGAACATACCTCTTAGCTCTGGGACTAGTCTTGTGTCGAACCATTGCACTTTCTCTAGTTTCTTTACATGCTTGGCTAGGTGTGGGTTCCAAACTGGTGCCGCATACTCCAATACGGGCCTAACGTACACGGTGTACAGGGTCCTGAACGACTCCTTATTAAGATGTCGGAATGCTGTTCTGAGGTTTGCCAGGCGCCCATATGCTGAAGCAGTTATTTGGTTGATGTGCGCTTCAGGAGATGTGTCTGGTGTTATACTCACCCCAAGATCTTTTTCCTTGAGTGAGGTTTGTAGTCTCTGGCCCCCTAGATTATGCTCCGTCTGAGGTCTTCTTTGCCCTTCCCCAATCTTGGTGGGATTGAACTCCAGGAGCCAATTGCTGGACCAGTTCTGCAGCCTGACTAGATCCCTTTGTAGTTCTGCCTGGTCTTCGATCGAATGAATTCTTCTCATCAACTTCACGTCATCTGCAAACAGGGACACCTCAGAGTTTATTCCTTCTGTCATGTCGTTCACAAATACCAGAAACAGCACTGGTTCTAGGACTGACCCCTGTGGGACCCCGCAGGTCACAGGTGCCCACTCTGACACCTCGCCACGTACCATTACTCGCTGCTGTCTTCCTGACAAATACTCCCTGATCCATTGTAGTGCCTTCCCTGATATCCCTGCTTGGTCCTCCAGTTTTTGCACTAATCTCTTGTTTGGTACTGTATCAAACGCCTTCTTGCAGTCCAAGAAAATGCAATCCACCCACCCCTCTCTCTCTTGTCTTACTGCTGTCACCTTGCCATAGAACTCCAGTAGGTTTGTGACACAGGATTTCCCGTCCCTGAAACCATGTTGGCTGCTGTTGATGAGATCATTCCTCTCTAGGTGTTCCACCACTCTTCTGACAATCTTCTTTATGACTTTGCATACTATACAAGTCAGTGACACTGGTCTGTAGTTTAGTACTTCATGTCTGTCTCCTTTTTTAAACATTGCCTCAGGCAATCTCCCTGTTTCGATAGATGTATTGAATATTGTTGTTAGGGGTACACATAGCGCCTCTGCTCCCTCTCTCAGGACCCATGGAGAGATGTTATCTGGCCCCATTGCCTTTGAGGTATCTAGCTCACTCAGAAGCCTCTTCACTTCTTCCTCGGTTGTGTGTACCGTGTTCAGTACGTGGTGATGTGCCACACCTCTCCGTCCCTCTGGAGCCCCTTCTGTCTCCTCTGTGAACACTTCTTTGAATCTCTTGTTGAGTTCCTCACATACTTCACTGTCGTTTCTTGTTGTCTCTCCTCCTTCCTTCCTTAGCCTGATTACCTGATCCTTGACGGTTGTTTTCCTCCTGATGTGGCTGTATAACAGCTTCGGGTCAGATTTGGCTTTCGCTGCTATGTCGTTTTCATATTGTCGTTGGGCCTCCCTTCTTATCTGTGCATATTCGTTTCTGGCTCTACGACTGCTCTCCTTATTCTCCTGGGTCCTTTGCCTTCTATATTTCTTCCATTCCCTAGCACACTTGGTTTTTGCCTCCTTGTACCTTTGGGTGAACCATGGGCTCTTCCTGGCTTTTTCATTATTCCTGTTTCCCTTGGGTACAAATCTCTCCTCAGCCTCCTTGCATTTTGTTGCTACATATTCCATCATCTCATTAACTGGCTTCCCTGCCAGTTCACTTCCCCACTGAACCTCATTCAGGAAGTTCCTCATTCCCGTGTATTCCCCTTTACTGTAGTTTGGTTTCATTTGTCCTGGCCTTCCTGCTTCCCCCTCAACTTGTAGCTCTACTGTGTATTCGAAGCTCAAAACCACATGATCGCTGGCCCCAAGGGGTCTTTCATATGTGATGTCCTCAATATCTGCACTGCTCAAGGTGAATACTAAGTCCAGTCTTGCTGGTTAATCCTCTCTTCTCTCTCTTGTAGTGTCCCTTACGTGTTGGTACATGAAGTTTTCCAGTACCACCTCCATCATCTTAGCCCTCCATGTAACTTGGCCCCCATGTGGCTCCAAGTTCTCCCAGTCGATCTCTTTGTGGTTAAAGTCGCCCATGATCAGGAGCTTTGCCCTGCATGCATGAGCTCTTCTGGCCACTGCATCCAGTGTGTCAACCATCGCTCTATTGCTCTCGTAATACTCATGCCCTGGTCTCCTGCTGTTCTGTGGTGGGTTATACATCACTGCAATTACCACCTTGGGACCTCCAGAGTGAAGCGTTCCCGCTATGTAATCACTTTCTTCTCCGCTGTCTCCTCTCTCCAGCTCATCAAAATTCCATCGGTGTTTGATCAGCAGTGCCACTCCTCCACCCCCCATGTTCCTTCTGTCTTTCCTCAGGATCTGGTATCCCGTTGGAAAGATGGCATCTGTTATCATACCTGTAAGCTTGGTTTCTGTGAGTGCTATGATGTCCGGTGATGTCTCTTTGACTCTTTCGTGCCACTCCTCCCACTTGTTTGTTATTCCATCAGCCTTTGTGTACCATACCTTCAGTTTCCTTTCCAATACTATGGTTTGGGGGGCCTGTGGGGGTGGGAGACCTGGTAGCATACTGTGGGATTCTATGGTTGGGGGTTGGGTGGAAGCTGTGGGTATGGTTTGTAGTGTGTGTTGGGATGGTGTGATAGGTTGTGGGATTCTGAGGATAGTTGTGTGTGTGCTTGCCCTTGCTTCTCTGTTCTGCTCTGACTGACCTCTGCTGATTCCATCCTTGTTTCCTTTCCTAGCTCCTTTCGCTTTTTTATCCTCTCTCTCGGCTGCTGTCTCTCTGTTTGTGTTCTGTCTCTGTCTAGGAACACCTTGTACTCTTCCGAGTTTTTCAACCTTGGTTTCTCTTGGAGGATCCTGTTCCTCACTGTTTCTGTCTTGTGAATCAGCTTGATCGGTCGGTTTCTCCCCTTCAAGTACCCCCCTATTCTCTGAAAATTTACAATCTCGTCCATGTCTTCTCCCCCTATTTCCGTGATGATTTTCCCAATCTCCTTTCTTTCTCCCTGCCGTCTTTCAGTGTGTGTCCTTTTCTCTCTCTCCCGAAGCCCATGGATAAACATTGCCTCTCCCTCTGTGACTCTGGTTCCTGTCTGTATATGGTCATTTTCTCCCTTGATTTTTCCAGTGGCTCTTGGTAGCATGGTTGTGCCTCAGCATTCGACTTATCTCCCACTCTATCTGCACCCAGCTGCTCTTCCCTTTTACTCCCTGACCCTTCTTTGCAGGCTGATATGACCTTAGCATAATTCATATCTCCTTCCTTCCTGTTCATCCTCTCAGCTTCATATTCTGTGTCTTCTCTGGTCACTGCCCCTGAGACTTGCTTCAGCCAGTTTACCTCAAATTCTAGGACCCTTACCCTATCTACTGCAGTTTCGACTTGTGCCTCCCATTTCTTCGTCTCCTTCTCCAACCTCTTTTTCCATTTCGCAGAGAGCTCTTTCTCCTAATTTTCTCTCCCATTCTTGCTCCATCCTTTTCCACTGCTCCTCCATCCATTCCTCCCTACCAGTGCCATTTTCATTTGATCCCTGATTCCTACAAGTCCCAACCAATTTTTTTTTTCTTTAGTAAAGGAAAGAGAGAGAAAGAGAGAGAGAGAGAGAGAGAGAGAGAGAGAGAGAGAGAGAGAGAGAGAGAGAGAGAGAGAGAGAGAGAGAGAGAGAGAGAGAGAGAGAGAGAGAGAGAGAGAGAGAGAGAAAGAGAGAGAGAGAAAGCGAAAGGTAGGAGAGAGAGGGGGAGAGTAAGAAGGGAAAGGGGGAGAGAGTGAGAAAGGAAGAGAGAGAGAGAAGGAAAGAAGGGAAAGATAGGAGAAAAAAGGGAAGAGAGTGAGAAGGGAGAAGAGAGAGAGAGAGAGAGAGAGAGAGAGAGAGAGAGAGAGAGAGAGAGAGAGAGAGAGAGAGAGAGAGAGAGAGAGAGAGAGAGAGAGAGAGAGGAAGAGAGAGAAGAAGAGAGAGAGGAAGGGAGAGAGGAAGAGAGAGATGAAGAGAGAGATGAAGAGGTGCATTTCCTACTTAAATCTCTTGACCAAGAAAAGGCTGTGGGCCCAGACAAGTTGAGCCCAAGATTGTTGAGAAGATGTGCAGACCAGCTAGCAGCACCTCTAACTCGCATCTTTCAGCACTGCCTAGTACAGTGTAAATGGCCCTCTCTATGGAAAGAGGCGAATGTAGTCCCTGTTCACAAAAAGAAGAGCAGAGCAGAAATCAGCAACCACAGATCAGTGTCACTCCTGTCAATCACTGGTAAGATCCTTGAGACAATAATCTCAAAACAAATGACAGAGTTTTTTGACTACCACTCACTACTTTGTGATCGTCAATATGGCTTCAGGAAAGGTTACTCTGCTGCTGATCTGTTGTTAAACCTCTCCACTAAGTGGCACCAGTCACTGGATGAATCCAAAGTCAGCTGTGTTGTAGCACTGGACATTGCTGGCGCTTTCGACCGGGTGTGGCACCAGGGCCTCTTAGCAAAACTTCAAGCACTGGAAATTGCAGGCTCTACGCTATGTCTCCTCAGTGACTACCTTCATGGTAGATCTCTAAGTGTAGTTCTCAATGGAACGGAATCAGCAAGACATCCTATTGGGGCAAGTGTTCCACAAGGAAGCGTGCTGGGTCCATTGTTATGGAATGTCTACTTCAACGACCTTCTTCATCTCATCCCAGAATCACATGCATATGCAGACGACTGTACACTGACATTCACTTATCCAAGAGAAGAAATGCCAGCTGCTCTAAGCTACATCAATCACCAGCTGAGAGCTATATCAGCTTGGGGAAATAGATGGCAAGTAACATTTGCACCTGAGAAAACGCAAATGATGATCCTCTCTAGGCACCATGATGGTAATGCTGGTGCAGTAGTAAGGATGAATGGGAGGATGTTGGCACCTGGAGAAGAAGTTGATATCCTTGGGATGAAATTTGACTCCAAACTAACCATGAAGAACCATGTTGTAAATCTTGCAAACAAGGCAGCCAGGAAGCTTAGAGCACTTCGCCGTATCTCCCATCTGCTTGACAGTAGGGGTTGCAAGATCCTGTACGAGGCACAAGTACGCTCGCACCTTGAGTATGCTCCACTTTCTTGGTTTGTCTGCCCCCCCTCTCATCTGCGACTGCTTGACAGAGTAGAGAACAGAGCAAGACGTCTCATCTCTCGCCTGGACCCATCCTGGATAGATCTGTCATTTCAGCAGAGCCTTCATAAGAACATAAGAACATAAGAAAGGAGGAACACTGCAGTAGGCCTGTTGGCCCATACTAGGCAGGTCCTTTACAATTCATCCCACTAACAAAACATTTGCCCAACCCAATTTTCAATGCCACCCAAGAAACAAGCTCCGATGTGCAAGTCCCACTCAAATCCAACCCCTCCCACTCATGTACTTATCCAACCTAAATTTGAAACTACCCAAAGTCCTAGCCTCAATAACCCAACTAGGTAGACTGTTCCACTCATCAACTACCCTATTTCCAAACCAATACTTTCCTATGTCCTTTCTAAATCTAAACTTATCTAATTTAAATCCATTACTGCGGGTTCTCTCTTGGAGAGATATCCTCAAGACCTTGTTAATATCCCCTTTATTAATACCTATCTTCCACTTATACACTTCGATCAGGTCTCCCCTCATTCTTCGTCTAACAAGTGAATGTAACTTAAGAGTCTTCAATCTTTCTTCATAAGGAAGATTTCTAATGCTATGTATTAATTTAGTCATCCTACGCTGAATGTTTTCTAACGAATTTATGTCCATTCTGTAATATGGAGACCAGAATTGAGCTGCATAATCTAGGTGAGGCCTTACTAATGATGTATAAAGCTGCAGTATGACCTCTGGACTTCTGTTGCTTACACTTCTTGATATAAATCCCAGTAATCTATTTGCCTTATTACGTACGCTTAGGCATTGCTGTCTTGGTTTAAGGTTGCTGCTTACCATAACCCCCAAGTCCTTTTCGCAATCTGTATGGCTAAGTTCTACATTATTTAACTTATAAGTGCTAGGGTTATGGGCACTCCCGAGCTTCTGAACCTTGCATTTATCTACATTGAACTGCATCTGCCACTTTTCTGACCAAGAGTAGAGTTTGTCTAAATCCTCCTGAAGTTCCCTAACATCTACGTTTGAATCAATTATCCTACCTATCTTCGTGTCATCGGCGAATTTGCTCATATCACTAGCAATTCCTTCATCAAGATCATTGATATATATTATAAACAACAACGGGCCCAAGACTGATCCCTGTGGAACGCCACTTGTTACTGATCCCCACTCGGATTTAACCCCGTTTATGGACACTCTCTGCTTCCTGTCTGTGAGCCATGACTCGATCCACGAGAGCACCCTTCCCCCAATGCCATGAGCTGCTACTTTCTTCAACAGTCTTTGGTGCGGAACTCTATCAAATGCCTTACTAAAATCTAAGTAAACAATATCAAATTCTTTATCGTGGTCAACAGCCTCAAAAGCTTTACTGAAGAAAGTTAATAAATTAGTTAGACAAGACCGGCCTCTTGTGAATCCATGCTGAGTATCATTAATCAAGCTATGCTTATCGAGATGGCTTCTTATAATCTCAGCTATAATTGACTCTAGCAACTTGCCTACAATTGAGGTCAGGCTTACTGGGCGGTAATTTGACTTATTGGAGGGATGTGGGTGGCCTTACTGTTATGTACAAGGCCAATATTGTCAAAATACCACACTTGGATCCACTTCGAGGACAGCGTGAAACAAGCTTTTATGCCACAAGACGGGCAGAAAGCAGCAACTTCACTCTGGCTGTACCCTTCTCCAGAACATCACTCCATCTGAGATCATACGTACCCAGGATGACTCGAGTATGGGACACATTCGTACAGCATAATGATGTCAACGAGATAAAGTCAGTTGATCAAATGAAAATGCTGGCCCACAGATGGCTCCAACTTCATCCTGTTTCCTACTTGTATGTCCCATAACAATAAAAATGCTTTCAAATGAGCTGATGTAGGTAACAGCTCTTAGCTTGCCAATAAAGTTAGAAATCCTTAACCTGTAAATAGCTGTCAATAAAGCTAGGGATATTTAACCTTGTCAAACCCTGTGTAAAAAAAAAAAAAAAAGAGAGAGAGAGAGAGGAAGAGAGAGAGAGGAAGAGAGAGAGGAAGAGAGAGAAGAAGAGAGAGAGGAAGAGAGAGAGAGAGGAATAGAGAGAAAGGAAGGGAGAGAGAGAGGAAGAGAGAGAGGAAGAGAGAGGAAGAAACAGAAAGAGTAAGAGAAAGAGAGAGAGAGAGAGAGAGAGAGAGAGAGAGAGAGAGAGAGAGAGAGAGAGAGAGAGAGAGAGAGAGAGAGAGAGAGAGAGAGAGAGAGAGAGAGAGAGAGAGAGAGAGAGAGAACAGACAGAGAGAGAGAGAGAGAGAGAGAGAGAGAGATAGAGAGAGAGAGAGAGAGAGAGAGAGAGAGAGAGAGAGAGAGAAAGAAAGAAAGAGAGAGAGAGAGAGAGAGAGAGAGAGAGAGAGAGAGAGAGGAGAGAGAAAGAGATAGAGAGAAAGGAAGAGAGGAAAAGAAACAAAGAAAAGGGGAGAGAAGGGAGGGTTAGAGGGTTAATTCACATAAAGGTGTGAAATCCTGAAAATGTGTGTGTATCTGTATGTGTTTGTGTGTGTGTGTGTGTGTGCGTGCTACAGCTATTTAAATGCCTAACAGCAGATCCTGTACTCACCTAGTGTGTGTGTGTATGCATGCGTTTATGTAAACAGTCCTTATTTCCCTCATATGTACTACATATGTTTTGCATATGTACCCAATCTCTTGGTTTCCACTGTACTGTCTTGTGTGCCAAAAATTACGGTCAATTCTGTATGCTAGGCTTCGCTAGGCTACCTCTCATACTAGGCTACCTATCATTAACTGCTTAACTCTCCTACATCTCAATAAATTCTATTAAATGCCAGTAAATGCTGCTTATTCTAATTCTGATAGCTCAAGGAGAGTGGCCCCCAATTTCCAGCTAGAGACTGGTGCTGACCCCATGCAACTCAAACTAGGTGAATATTACGTGCGGCTGGCAGTGGAGTAACGTTGCCGTCCTGGGTCCCACGTAGCTGAAGATGCTTGATGCTTCTCGGTAATTTTTCCACTAACTTCCTGTAGACACTGTATTCTCTAGCTCATCTAATTTTTTTTTCACTCACTGCATTTACTGGCACATCTATACATATCTTTCATCTCCTTTTATCTCCACTATTTAGGGCTGACACGACCGTTCACCTTCCTTGCTCTCGGCCTCCACTGATCACTTGCACTATTTGCTATGTTTTCTTGTCTGTGATCACTTATATTTCCTTTTTTCCGGACTTAAGTGATTATATGCACTCTTATGCGTGCACACGCCTATATCCCACACTCTATTCCTTATGGTACAGTCAGAAATTACCACCAAAACACGAGCTCAAACCGCGTGAATTCTCCACGTGTGTGTACGTGTGTGTGTGTACGTGTGTGTGTGTGTGTGTGTACTCACCTAGTTGTACTCACCTAGTTGAGGTTGCGGGGGTCGAGTCCGAGCTCCTGGCCCCGCCTCTTCACTGATCGCTACTGTGTGTGTGTGTGTGTGTGTGTGTGTGTGTGTGTGTGTGTGTGTGTGTGTGTGTGTGTGTGTGTGTGTGTGTGTGTGTGTGTGTGTGTGTGTGTGCTCGCATTTGTACACCTGACACATACATACACGTATTTGTACACGTGACACACACACACAAACAAACATTCATACAAACACACACACACACACACTCACACTCACACACACACACACACACACACACTCACACTCACACTCACACTCACACACACACTCACACTCACACTCACACTAACACACACTCACACTCACACTCACACACACTCACACTCACACTCACACTCGCACACACACACACACTCACACTCACACTCACACTCACACACACACACTCACACTCACACTCACACTCACACTCACACACACTCACACTCACACTAACACTCACACACTCACACTCACACTCACACTCACACTCACACTCACACTCACACACACACACACTCACACACACACTCACACTCACACTCACACTCACACACACACTCACACTCACACTCGCACTCACACTCACACACACACTCACACTCACTCACACTCACACTCACACTCACACACACACACTCACACTCACGCTCTCACTCACACTCGCACTCACACTCACACACACACACTAACACACACACTCACACTCACACTCACCCTCACCCTCACACTCACACTCACACACACACACTCACATTCACACTCACACTCATTCACACACACACTCACACTCACACTCACACTTACCAGGTGGTGGAGCACCTGGTAAGAAACAAGTGTATAATTGACAACCAGCACGGTTTCAGGGAAGGAAAATCCTGTCACAAACTACTGGAGTTTTATGACAAGGTGACAGAAGTAAGACAAGAGAGAGAGGGGTGGATCGACTGCATTTTTTTGGACTGCAAGAAGGTCTTCGACACAGTTCCTCACAAGAGGTTACTGCAAAAGCTAGAGGATCAGGCACTCATAACAGGAAAGGCACTGCAATGGATCAGAGAATACCTGACAGGGAGGCAACAACGAGTCATGGTACGTGACGAGGTATCAGAGTGGGCGCTTGAGACAAGCGGGGTTCCACAGGGGTCAGTCCTAGAACCTGTGCTGTTCTTGGTATATGTGAACGACATAAAGGAAGGGATAGATTCAGAAGTGTCCTTGTTTGCAGATGATGTGAAGTTAATGAGAAGAATCAAATCGGATGAGGATCAGGCAGGACTACAAAGAGACCTGGACAGGCTACAAGCCTGGTCCAGCAACTGGCTCCTTGAGTTTAACACTGCCAAATGCAAAGTCATGAAGATTGGGGAAGGGCAAAGAAGACCGCAGACACAATAAAGTTTAGATGGCCAAAGACTGCAAACCTCACTCAAGGAAAAAGATCTGGGGGTGAGTATAACACCGAGCATATATCCTGAGGAGCACATCAATCAGATAACTGCTGCAGCATACGGGCGCCTGGCAAACCTATGGATAGCGTTCCGATACCTCAGTAAGGATTCGTTCAAGACTCTGTATACCATTTACGTCAGTCCCATGCTGGAGTATGCAGCACCAGTTTGGAATCCACACCTAGACAAGCACGTCAAGAAATTAGAGAAAGTGCAAAGGTTTGATACAAGGCTAGTCCCAGAGCTACGGGGATTGTCCTACGAAGAAAGGTTGAGGGAAATCGGCCAGACGACACTGGAGGACAGGAGGGCCAGGGGAGACATGATAACAACATATAAAATACTGCGCGGAATAGACAAGGTGGACAAAGACGGGATGTTCCTGAGAGGGGACACAGACACAAGAGGTCACAATTGTAAGCTGAAGACTCAGATGAATCAAAGGGAGGTTAGGAAGAATTTTTCAATCATAGAGTAGTCAGACCGTGGAATAGCCTAGAAAGTGACATAGTGGAGGCGGGAACCATACATAGTTTTAAGGCGAGGTATGATAAAGCTCATGGGGCAGGGAGAGAGAGGACCTAGTAGCAATCAGCGAAGAGGCGGAGCCAGGAGCTATGACTCGACCCCTGCAACCACAAATAGGTGAGTACACACACAAAAAAAAAAATCAAACACACACACACACACACACACACACACACACACACACACACACACACACACACTAACACACTCACACTCACACTCACACACACACATACTCACACACTCACACACACACTCGCGCACACACACACACAAACACACACACACACACACACACACACACACACACACACACACACACACACACACACACACACACACTCACACACAGGCTGCAGACCTGGTCCAGCAATTGGCTCCTGGAGTTCAATCAATCCAAGTGCAAAGTCATGAAGATTGGGGAAGGGCAAAGAAGGCCGCAGACGGAGTACAGTCTAGGGGGTCAGAGACTACAAACCTCACTCAAGGAAAAAGATCTTGGGGTGAGTATAACACCAGGTACATCTCCTGAAGCGCACATCAACCAAATAACTGCTGCAGCATATGGGCGCCTAGCAAACCTCAGAACAGCATTCCGACATCTTAATAAGGAATCATTCAGGACCCTGTACACCGTGTACGTTAGGCCCATATTGGAGTATGCGGCACCAGTTTGGAACCCACACCTAGCCAAGCACGTGAAGAAACTAGAGAAAGTGCAAAGGTTTGCAACAAGACTAGTCCCAGAGCTAAGAGGTATGTCCTACGAGGAGAGGTTAAGGGAAATCAACCTGACGACACTGGAGGACAGGAGAGATAGGGGGGACATGATAACGACACACAAAATACTGAGAGGAATTGACAAGGTGGACAAAGACAGGATGTTCCAGAGATTGGACACAGTAACAAGGGGACACAGTTGGAAGCTGAAGACACAGATGAATCACAGGGATGTTAGGAAGTATTTCTTCAGCCACAGAGTAGTCAGTAAGTGGAATACTTTTGGAAGCGATGTAGTGGAGGCAGGATCCATACATAGCTTTAAGCAGAGGTATGATAAAGCTCACGGCTCAGGGAGAGTGACCTAGTAGCGATCAGTGAAGAGGCGGGGCCAGGAGCTCGGACTCGACCCCCGCAACCTCAACTAGTTGAGTACAACTAGGTGAGTACACACACACACACACACACATACGCACACACACACACACACACACACACACACACACACACACACACACACACACACACACACACACTCACACTCACCACACACACACACACACACACTCACACTCACACACACACACACACACACACACACACACACACACACACACACACACACACACACACACACACACACACGCACACACACACACTGGTGGTGAGGCTGATGGACCGGTGGTGAGGCTGATGGACCGGTGGTGAGGGTGATGGACTAGTGGGAGGGTGAAGGACTATGATTCCAAAAGTCCATCTGTGTCCACTCAGATGAACTCCCTTTCCTCACTTTCCATGCTGGAGATGGTGTTTTGGTGAGGGTGATGGTCTGGTGGTGAGAGTGATGGATTGACGGTGAGGTTGATGGACTGACGGTGAGGGTGATGGACTGGTGGGGAGGGTGACGGTCTGTGTTTCCAGAAGTCCATCTGTGTCCCCTCAGATGAACTCCCTTCCACACTTCTCTTGCTTGTAATGTACTGGGGGTGAGGGTGATGGTCTTGTGGTGAGGGTGATGGACTAGTGGTAAGGGTGATGGACTGCTGGCGAGGGTGATGAACCGGTGGTGAGGGTGATGGAATGGTGGTGAGGGTGATGGACAGTTGGTGAGGGTGATGGACTGGTGGTGAGGGTGATGGACTGCTGGTGAGGGTGATGGACTGGTTGTGAGGGTGATGGACTGGTGGTGATGCTGATTGACTAGTGGTAAGGGTGATGGACTGATGGTGAGGGTGATTGGACTGACGGTGAGGGTGATGGACTGGTGGGGAGGGTGATGGAATGGTGATGTGGGTGATGGACTGGTGGTGTGAGTGATGAACTGGCTTTGAGGGTGATGGACTGGTGGTGAGGGTGAAGCACTGGTGGTAAGGGTGATGGAATGGTGGTGTGAGTGATGAACTGGCTTTGAGGGTGATGGACTGGTGGTGAGGGTGATGGACTGGTGGTGAAGGTGAAGCGCTAGTGTTGAGAGTGATTGAGTGGTGGAAAGGGTGATGGACTAGTAGGAAGGGTGAATTACTATGCCTACAGAAGTCCATCTGTGTCCCCTCAGATAAACTCTCTTCCACACTTCCCTTGCTGGTGATGGACTTGTGGTGAGGGTGATGGACTGGTGGTGAGGTTGATGGTCTGTTGGTGAGAGTGATGGACTGGTGGTGAGGGTGATGGACTGGTGGTGAGGGTGGTGGACTGGTGGTGAGGGTGATGGTCTGGTGGTGTGGGTGATGGACTTGTGGTGAGCGTGATGGACTGGTGGTGAGGGTGAAGGACTGGCAGTGATGGTGATGGACTGGTGGTGAGGGTGATGGACTGGTGGTGAGTGTGATGGACTGGTGGTGAGGGTGATGGACTGCAGGTGAGGGTGATGGATTGGTGGTGAGGGTGATGCACTGGTGGGAGGGTGATGGACTATGATTCCAGAAGTCCATCTGTGTCCCCTCAGATGAACTCCCTTCCTCACTTCCATTGTTGGTGTTGGTGATTTGGTGAGGGTGATGGTCTGGTGATAAGGGATTGACAGTGAGGGTTATGGACTGACGGTGAGGGTGATGGACTGGTGGGAAGGGCGAAGGTCTGTGTTTCCAGAAGACCATCTGTGTCAGATCAACTCCCTTTCACACTTCCATTGTTGGTGATGGACTGGTGGTGAGGGTTATGGTCTGGTGGTGAGGGGGATGGACTTACGGTGAGGGTGATGGACTGACGGTGAGGGTGATGGACTGGTCGGGAGGGTGAAGGTCTGTGTTTCCAGAAGTACAACTGTGTCCCCTCAGATGAACTCCCTTCGACACTTCTCTTGCTTGTGATGTACTGGTGGTGAGGGTGATCGTCTGGGGGTGAGGGTGATGGACTAGTGGTGAGGGTGATGGACTGCTGGTGAGGGTGATGAACCGGTGGTGAGGGTGATAGACTGGTGGTGAAGGTGATGGACTGGTGGTGAGGGTGATGGACTGGTGGTGATGGAGATGGACTGGTGGTGAGGGTAATGGACTGGTGGTGAGGGTGATGGACTGGTAGTGATGGTGATTGACTAGTAGTAAGGGTGATTGACTGACGGTGATGGTGATGAACTGGTCGGGAGGGTGAAGGTCTGTGTTTCCAGTAGTCCATCTGTGTCCCCTCTGATGAATTCCCTTACACACTTCCCTTGTTTGTGATGGACTGGTGGTCAGGGTGATATTCTCGTGGTGAGGGAGATGGACTGACGGTGAGGGTGATGGACTGACGGTGAGGGTGATGGACTGGTCGGGAGGGTGAAGGTCTGTGTTTCCAGTAGTCCATCTGTGTCCCCTCAGATGAACTCCCTTCCACACTACTCTTGCTGATGATGTGCTGGTGGTGAGGGTGATGGTCTGGTGGTGAGGGTGATGGACTAGTGAGGGTGATGGACTGCTGGTGAGAGTGATGAACCGGTGGTGAGGGTGATGGACTGGTGGTGAGGGTGATGGACTGGTGGTGAGGGTGATGGACTGGTGGTGATGGTGATGGACTGGTGGTGAGGGTGATGGACTTGTGGTGAAGGTGATGGACTAGTGGTGAGCGTGATGGACTGCTGGTGAGGGTGAAGGACTGGCAGTGATGGTGATGGACTGGTAGTGACGGTGATGGACTGGTGGTGAGTGTGATGGACTGGAGGTGAGGGTGATGGACTGGTGGTGAGGGTGATGGATTGGTGGTGAGGGTGATGCACTGGTCGGAGGGTGAAGGACTATGATTCCAGAAGTCCATCTGTGTCCCCTGAGATGAACTCCCTTCCTCACTTCCATTGTTGGTGTTGGTGATTTGGTGAGGGTGATGGTCTGGTGATAAGGGTGATGGATTGACAGTGAGGGTTATGGACTGACGGTGAGGGTGATGGACTGGTGGGGAGGGTGAAGGTCTGTGTTTCCAGAAGTTCATCTGTGTCCTCTCAGATCAACTTCCTTCCACACTTCCCTTGTTGGTGATGGACTGGTGGTGAGGGTGATGGTCTGGTGGTGAGGGAGATAGACTTACGGTGAGCGTGATGGACTGACGGTGAGGGTGATGGACTGGTCGGGAGGGTGAAGGTCTGTGTTTCCAGAAGTACATCTGTGTCCCCTCAAATGAACTCCCTTCCACACTTCTCTTGCTTGTGATGTACTGGTGGTGAGGGTGATCGTCTGGTGGTGAGGGTGATGGACTAGTGGTGAGGGTGATGGACTGCTGGTGAGGGTGATGATCCGGTGGTGAGGGTGATGAACCGGTGGTGAGGGTGATAGACTGGTGGTGAAGGTGAATGACTGGTGGTGAGGGTGATGGACTAGTGGTGAGGGTGATGGACTGGTGGTGAGGGTTATGGGCTGGTGGTGAGGGTGATGGACTGGTGGTGATGGTGATTGACTAGTGGTAAGGGTGATTGACGGTCGGGAAGGTGAAGGTCTGTGTTTCCAGTAGTCCATCTGTGTCCCCTCAGATGAACTCCTGTCCTTACTTCTCTTGCTGGTGATGGGATTGTGGTGAGGGTGATGGTCTGGTGGTGAGGGTGATGGACTAACGGTGAGGGTGATGGACTGGTCGGGAGGGTGAAGGTCTGTGTTTCCAGAAGTCCATCTGTGTCCCCTCAGATGAACTCACTTCCACACTTCGCTTGTTTGTGATTGTCTGGTTGTCAGGGTGATAGTCTGTTGGTGAGGGAGATGGACTGGCGGTGAGGGTGATGGACTGACGGTGAGGGTGATGGACTGGTCGGGAGGGTGAAGGTCTGTGTTTCCAGAAGTCCATCTGTGTCCCCTCAGATGAACTCCCTTCCACACTTTCCTTGTTGATGATGGACTGGTGATGAGGGTGATGGTCTGGTGGTGAGGGTGATGGACTAGTGTTGAGGGTGATGGACTGCTGGCGTCACACAGGTGGACTCCTGGAACCACGGACCCGGAGGGGGTGCAAGGTTGGGGTGTGGGGGAAGTGGGGAAGGGGGAGCACATGGCGTCACACAGGTGGACTCCTGGAACCACGGACCCGGGGGGGTTGCAAGGTTGGGGTTTGGGGGAAGTGGGGAAGGGGGAGCACCTGGCGTCACAAAGGTGGACTCCTGGAACCACGGACCCTGGGGGGTGTGCAAGGTTGGGGTGTGGGGGTAGTGGGGAAGGGGGAGCACCTGGCGTCACACAGGTGGACTCCTGGAACCACGGACCCGGAGGGGGTGCAAGGTTGGGGTGTGGGGGAAGTGGGGAAGGGGGAGCACCTGGCGTCACACAGGTGGTGAGGGTGATGGACTGGTGGTCAGGGTGATGGACTTGTGGTGAGGGTGATGTACTGGTGGTGAGGGTGATGGACTGTTGGTGAGGGTGATGGACTGGAGGAGAGGGTGATGGACTGGTGGTGAGGGTGATGGACTGGTGGTGATGGTGATTGACTAGTGGTAAGGGCGATGGACTAACGGTGAGGGTGATGGACTGACGGTGAGGGTGATGGACTGGTGGGGAGGGTGAAGGTCTGTGCTTCCAGAAGTCCATCTGTGTCCCCTCAGATGAACTCTCTTCCACACTTCCCTTGTTGGTGATGGACTCGTGGTGAGGGTGATGGTGTGGCGGTGAGGGAGATGGACTGACGGTGAGGGTGATGGACTGACGATGAGGGTGATGGACTGGTGGGGAGGGTGAAGGTCTGTGCTTCCAGAAGTCCATCTGTGTCCCCTCAGATGAACTTCCTTCCACACTTCCCTTGCTGGTGATGTACTGGTGGTGAGGGTGATGGTCTGGTGGTGAGGGTGATGGACTAGTGGTGAGAGTGATGGACTGGTGGTGAGGGTGATGAACCGGTGGGCAGGGTGATGGACTGGTGGTGAGGGTGATTGGCTGGTGTTGAGGGTGATGGTCTGGTGGTGAGGGTGATGGACTTGTAATGGTGATTAACTAGTGGTGAGGGTGAAGGACTGACGGTGAGGGTGATGAACTGGTCGGGAGGGTGAAGGTCTGTGTTTCCAGAAGTCCATCTGTGTCCCCTCAGATGAACTCCCTTCCACACTTCCCTTGCTGGTGATTGACTGGTGGTGAGGGTGATGGTCTGGTGGTGAGGGTGATGGACTTGTGGTGAGGGTGATGGATCGGTGGTGAGGGGATGGACTGGTGGTGAGAGTGATGGACTGGTGGTGAGGGTGATGGACTGGTTGTGAGAGTGATGGGCTATTGGTGAGGATGATGGACTGGTGGTGATGGACTAGTGGTGGGGGTGATGGACTAGTGGTAAGGGTGACGGACTTGTGTGTGTGTGTGTGTGTGTGTGTGTGTGTGTGTGTGTGTGTGTGTTTGCTTTCCCTAGTTCCATGTCTCCAGAAGTCCATCTGCGGGCCCTCAGATGAACTCCATTTCTCACTTCCCCAGGTTCAGCAGGTGTTGGCCCCTCCCCAGTGACCTTGCTGGGTGGAAACTTGGTCTTGTCTAACTGGTCTACTGCCGAAACTGTCCAGTTAGGTAGAATTACAGGAGGGGACACACAGAGAACTGCGTCCTGTAATTCCACCCACCAAGACAGCCTGGAACAGTAGACCAGCCAGACGAGACTGAGCTGCCACCCAACTCGGCCACCAAGCTGAGGTTACTGATATGAAATCTCGGACTTCTATTTATGTTTCATAACGTGTTTATGTTAATTTCTTTTGTTTTTACTTACTTAGCTATGTAATTGTTGTAATTCGTCCATATGTCGACAAATAAACATGAACTCTACACACACACACACACACATTTCCATACGCATTTCTGCTTTTTCTCTCAATTCTCTTAAAATTAAATTGTATTGCATAGGCAATAAAACGTTAGAAAAATGTTTTTATAGAATATTTTCAAGTTATTTTTAGAGAGATGTGAAGTGTAAAGACTTGACAGTCTCTGAAAAACTTGTATAAGATAAATCGAAGAAGACATTTGCAAGTTATCTTGTGAAAGGCAGAGTTGTAGGAAATAAATCTTTACCAGTTAAATATGTCTCAGTTTTTATTATTTTTCTGGCGTTCACTTCTCGATCTTCCTGAGAGAAACCATATACCCCCCCACCCCCACCTCCCACACGCACTCATACACATCCACCCCCACACCCCCATACCCCTACACACACATACACACAGGCACACACACACACACACACACACACACACACACACACACACACACACACACATACACACAGGCAATCACACATACACACACACCTCACACACTCACATATACACACAGGCACACTCCCTACACACTCACATACACACACGCACAGACATACACACACACACACACACACACACACACACACACACACACACACACACACACACACACACACACGCACACACACACACACACTCACACACACTCACACACACACACACACACACACACACACACACACACACACACACACACACACACACACACACACTCACACACACACACACACACACACACACACACACACACACACACTTCAAGATACATAATACTTTCGTCACACTCTACGATACCTGTAAACTATAATTCCCACGTTCACGTTCATTATCTTACATTCTAACACTTATGGCACTGAGGTGCACACATTTCCATGCACGTATCTACACTGTCTCACACGGATGTTAGAACTAAATTACATTGCACAGGCAATGATGGGGAGATATGGAAATTGTTAAGTAATTATAGTAATAGATTTCTGAAAAAAAATGTGATAGAGAGTGCAAGTGTATAGTACATTGAATAGCATTTATATAGCATAGCATACTATACTGTTCTATGCTTTAGTATAGTTTAGTATTAATGTAGTATAAGGTAGTATGTAGTACATATAAATATCCCTAATTATATATGGGAATTTATAAAAAAGAGACAATCCGCAGAAACTTGTTTTAGATACAGCAAGAAATACACTTATGAATTATCTTATGGAAGGTAAGAAGTAACTAGAAATAATTATTAATTAAGGAAGTCTGTCTTTGTAATTTTCGTGTCTTCATGTGTGTTATCTTCAGTATACTGAAAAAGAATATTCACAAAGACAAAAAGAAAAATTCTCGAAAAAAAATAAGTACAATTTTGAAGACTCGACATCTTGACAAAAATTATTTCAAGTGTCGATGCCACAACCTGGCTGCTGGAACTCTCTCTTATTGTTTCTGATTCTCTTATTATGTATTATAATGTTGCTCCACTGTCCTCGTATATTACTGTATTATTCTTGTATGTTATTGTGCGGTACTTGTAAACTGTTCTGTTGTTTGTTATTGTACGTTCTTTATGTTACTGTATTGTTCTTAAGTGTAACTTTACATTTTTTGTGTGTTACTCTATTGTTATGTGTAATTGCACTTTGTGTGTTACTATATGGTTCTACTCTCCAGTGTTACTACACTACTATTGTTATGTGTAAGTGTACTTTGTGTGTTACTATATGGTTCTACTCTCCAGTGTTACTACACTACTATTGTTATGTGTAAGTGTACTTTGTGTGTTACTATATGGTTCTACTCTCCAGTGTTACTACACTACTATTGAGAGCGACTTTTTGTGCGTTAACATAATATTCTTCTCAGTCACTAAACTGTTATGTGTTACTACCATGTTCTTGTATGTTACTCTACCTTTCTTTTATGATACTCTACTTTCTGTACTCTTCTTATGTGTTGCTGTTCCGTTTCTACGTAATACTTTTCCGTTCATTTAGTTGACATGCTTGTTGTATTGTTGACATGCTTGTTGTATTGTTTACATGCTGGTTGTATTGTTGACATGCTTGTTGTATTGTTGACATGCTTGTTGTATTGTTTACATGCTGGTTGTATTGTTGACATGCTTGTTGTATTGTTGACATGCTTGTTGTATTGTTTACATGCTGGTTGTATTGTTGACATGCTTGTTGTATTGTTGACATGCTTGTTGTATTGTTTACATGCTGGTTGTATTGTTGACATGCTTGTTGTATTGTTGACATGCTTGTTGTATTGTTTACATGCTGGTTGTATTGTTGACATGCTGGTTGTATTGTTGACATGCTTGTTGTATTGTTGACATGCTTGTTGTATTGTTGACGTGCTTGTTGTATTGTTGACATGCTTGTTGTATTGTTGACATGCTTGTTGTATTGTTGACATGCTTGTTGTATTGTTGACGTGAGCTAAAGATTCCACACTGTTGTTTACTACAAGAACTTCAAATTTTCCCACTGCACTTTCTACAACAGTCTCTCTCACACTGGCACTTATATCTCTCACACTGGCACTTATATCTCTCACACTGGCACTTATATCTCTCACACTGGCACTTATATCTCTCACACTGGCACTTATATCTCTCACACTGGCACTTATATCTCTCACACTGGCACTTATATCTCTCACACTGGCACTTATATCTCTCACACTGGCACTTATATCTCTCACACTGGCACTTATATCTCTCACATATGCACCTATCTTCCAACACTAAAATTTACCAACACTTACAAAGTTATAGAATATAACTATAGTTAATAAAATGCCGTAAACAGAATATAGATAATTATGAAGTGCTATTTAAATATATAAAAACCAAAATAAATATATAAATATTATTTACCAAGGAAATTAAGTTTATTCATCAAATAATAAAAGTTAAATAAAAGTATTATTAAAAATATTAAATAAAATTAATGAAAATATGAACTATAATATTAAGTCAATGTATTTCGCATTCAGTATATTATGTTTATTATGTTTAGCTATGTGAATATACTGACAGTATCACCTGCTGTCAGAGCAGCACCTGTCGTCGAAGCAGGTGCTGCTCTGACAGCAGGTGCTGCTTTGACAGCAGGTGCTGCTCTAACAGCAGGTGCTGCTCTGACAGCAGGTGCTGCTCTGACAACAGGTGCTGTTGTAGACACACCGGAGGGTTAACACCCAAAAATCTTACTTAAAGTCTGGACGAAAAATAATCATTATATAATGACTTAGAACATAACTCACGTAATACCTGCCAACCCCTTAAGTTAATCAATTTGTCTAATTCCAACGCCAGATTAATCACTTAAAAGTTACATCACATAAAGTACTCAAGACTGGCACAAGTATCAAGGTGAGCAATGCACTAACAAACAAGAGATAACAGAAAACTAATCAGAGATGGTCCACACAATATAACGTACATTCACATAACGTAAACACACAAAAGGTACTGCCTGACCGGTAGTACCTTTTGTGTGAGTTCGTGAGTACGTGGCATAGTGGATGTACTTGTGTGAACGTGGCATGATGGATGTGCTTTTGTGCGAAGATGGTATGGTAGATGGGTTTGTGTATGTACGTGGCATGGTGGATGTGCTTGTGTATGTACGTGGCATGATGGATGAAGTATGAGTGTGTGTGTGTATTTGTTGTTAAATCATCATGAAGACCTTAGAGAATTACGTAAGGTGTTATTCGCATGTATGTTTGTGTGTGTTGAAGATTGTGTACATGACGCTTTTATTCGTGTGGATAAACTTGTGATTTGTACGGACAGTGTGGAGATGCAGAAATGTGAGTGTGTGTGTGTGTGTGTGTGCTTAGGTATACACAAGTGTGCAATTGTATACCTATGCGTCCCTTGCACTCATTTAAACACAGAATGTTAATAAATACATATAAACAGCTATTTAAAACCAGTTAAGATTACATATATGTCGTGCCGAACAGGTAAAACTTGCGATTTTAGCTCAAATAACAATGCTCTTCTTGCCGAATTAGGCAACCGAAAATCTGTGTATCCAATATTCTCGTAAAAACCATTCTGAGCCTAACGAAAAAAAAAATTCATTGTTTATATTAAATTATTGTAAAATTATCTAAAATATATTTAGTTGGATTAGGCTTAATTAAATTACGCTTGTTATATAAGGTTAGGTAAGTTTTCTAAGGCTCTTTTGGTACAAAATTATTAATTTTTACATTAACATGAATAAAAAAATATATCTTTAAAATAGTAATTACTAGCAATTATTTATGCATTGCACATCTTATTGTTTTCATAAAAAAAATATAATTTTTCAATAGTTTTTGCAGTCAACTTTCTCTCGTAGTTCATTTTATCTTTCAACGAAATATTTGAAAATAATAATTTATTACTTAAGTCTCTGAACAATTTTTGTTAGTTGTATTATAAATCAATACAACTTTTTAGAAAGATTTACTACTGGAAAAACTTGAAAGTGGATACTCATAAATGGTAGTTTAGATTTAATTACTGTGTTGTGCACGATGGTCTGTTAGACCACAATGTACTGTGTTGTGCACGATGGTCTGTTAGACCACAATGTACTATGTACTGCACGATGATCAGTAAGACCACAATGTACTATGTAGTGCACGATGATCAGTAAGACCACAATGTACTATGTACTGCACGATGATCAGTAAGACCACAATGTACTATGTACTGCACGATGGTCAGTAAGACCACAATGTACTATGTAGTGCACGATGGTCAGTGAGACCACAATGTACTATGTACTGCACGATGGTCAGTAAGACCACAATGTAATATGCTGTGCACGATGGTAAGACCACAATGTACTATGTAGTGCACGATGGTCAGTAAGACCACAATGTACTATGTTGTGCACGATGGTCAGTAAGACCACAATCCACTTAGATATTATCATCAGGTAAACATTATAACATAAATATTTAGAGTATAATAAACACAAGACAGTGTCACACTCCAGTCATGATGTGATGTATGATAAATCCCAACATCACATCATAGTGTACTACACTAGTGTAATATACACTAACATACACATAGTAATGTAAAATAATGTACTGCTGTAGTGTAATATACACTAACATTTACACAGCACAACATAGCGTACTACACTAGTGTAATATACACTAACATCTGAACACCACAGTACATCAACGCACAACTTAGTGAACTAAACATCCTCGTGAATTAAACACCAGTGAACCTAGTGAACCAAACACCAGTGAACCTAGTGAACCAAACACCAGTGAACCTAGCGAACCAAACACCAGTGAACCTAGTGAACCAAACACCAGTGAACCTAGTGAACCAAACACCAGTGAACCTAGTGAACCAAACACCAGTGAACCTAGTGAACCAAACACCAGTGAACCTAGTGAACCAAACACCAGTGAACCTAGTGAACCAAACACCAGTGAACCTAGTGAACCAAACACCAGTGAACCTAGTAAACCAAACACCAGTGAATCTAGTGAACCAAACACCAGTGAATCTAGTGAACCAAACACCAGTGAACCTAGTGAACCAAACACCAGTGAATCTAGTGAACCAAACACCAGTGAACCTAGTGAACCAAACACCAGTGAACCTAGTGAGCCAAACACCAGTGAACCTAGTGAACTAAGCGTCACTACACAGACTGAAAAATAGTTGTGAGTGCGGCCGCTAGGGAGGGTAGAGGATCGTCACCCACTATAACTCTCAACTCACCGGCTTACTGATCTATCTCAACCGTGTTCAGTAATTATTTCCATGTTCTTATTTATTGTAACTGAGACATGGACGAAGGGAGCATGAGAGAGATAAGAGATATGTGAAAGAGACCAAAGTAGGTTGGAAATAACTAGGGAAAGAAAGAGGTAGGGAAGAAAGGAGAGAGAGAGAGAGAACCTAGACACAAACCTAGATACAAAGATCACACTGTTGTACACAATAACAACAGATACAAAAATCATTCCGGGATACACAGAAACAACAAAGATACGAAGATCTATCTGTCATCCAAAATAACTACAGAGGTAAAGATCAATCCGTAATACACAGTAACAACAGAGATACAAAGGTGATGCTGTGATACAAAGTAACATCAGAGATACAAAGGTCATGTTGTAAGACACAGTAACAACAGAGATATAAAGGACATGTTGTAAGACACAGTAACAACAGAGATACAAAGGTCAAGCTGTGAGACACAGAAACAACAGAGATACAAAGGTCATGTTGTAAGACACAGTAACAACAGAGATACAAAGGTCATGTTGTAAGACACAGTAACAACAGAGATACAAAGATCATGCTGTGAGATACAGTAACAACAGATATACAAAGGTCATGTTGCAAGACGCAGTAACAACAGAGATACAAAGATCATGCTGTGATATACAGTAACAACAGAGATATAAAGGTCATGCTGTGATACACAGTAACATTAGATACAAAGGTTGTGCAGTAAGACAGTAACAACAGAGATACAAAGGTCATGTTGCAAGACGCAGTAACAACAGAGATACAAAGATCATCCTGTGATATACAGTAACAACAGAGATATAAAGGTCATGCTGTGATACACAGTAACATTAGATACAAAGGTTGTGCAGTAAGACAGTAACAACAGAGATACAAAGGTCACGCTGTGAGACACAGTAACAACAGTGATACAAAGGTCGTGCAGTAAGACATAGTAACAACAGAGATACAAAGATCATGCTGTGAGATACAGTAACAACAGAGATATAAAGGTCATGTTGTAAGACACAGTAACAACAGAGATACAAAGGTCATGTTGTAAGACACAGTAACAACAGAGATACAAAGGTCATGCTGTGAGATACAGTAACAACAGAGATATAAAGGTCATGTTGTAAGACACAGTAACAACAGAGATATAAAGGTCATGTTGTTAGACACAGTAACAACAGAGATACAAAGGTCATGTTGTAAGACACAGCAACAACAGAGATACAAAGGTCATGTTGTAAGACACAGTAACAACAGAGATACAAAGATCATGCTGTGAGATACAGTAACAACAGAGATATAAAGGTCATGTTGTAAGACACAGTAACAACAGAGATACAAAGGTCATGCTGTGAGATACAGTAACAACAGAGATATAAAGGTCATGTTGTAAGACACAGTAACAACAGAGATACAAAGGTCATGTTGTAAGACACAGTAACAACAGAAATACAAAGGTCATGCTGTGAGATACAGTAACAACAGAGATATAAAGGTCATGTTGTAAGACACAGTAACAACAGAGATATAAAGGTCATGTTGTAAGACACAGTAACAACAGAGATACAAAGGTCATGTTGTAAGACACAGTAACAACAGAGATACAAAGATCATGCTGTGAGATACAGTAACAACAGAGATATAAAGGTCATGTTGTAAGACACAGTAACAACAGAGATACAAAGGTCATGTTGTAAGACACAGTAACAACAGAGATACAAAGATCATGCTGTGAGATACAGTAACAACAGAGATATAAAGGTCATGTTGTAAGACACAGTAACAACAGAGATACAAAGGTCATGTTGTAAGACACAGTAACAACAGAGATACAAAGATCATGCTGTGAGATACAGTAACAACAGAGATACAAAGGTCACGCTGTGAGACACAGTAACAACAGAGATACAAAGGTCATGTTGTAAGACACAATAACAACAGAGATACAAAGATCACGCTGTGAGATACAGTAACATGCGAAGAAAGACAAATAAAGTAAATAGCTATAAAACATAATTAAAATAAAATTTTAACTGGATTTCCTGACCATGTTGGTCAGGCTGGTTGGAAAGTTCTCCTCTTCCGGCTGAACCAGGTTTCCAGGCTTCCCGGGTAGACGTATTTACTGGGCGCAGATTTCTGTCTCCATCCCTGTTATAACGTCTACCGGTATCTATATATTTTTAACACTTGTGTTATATTATCATATATGGGAAGTGCTGCATGTAGTTGCCATATTAACAAGCTGAGCTCCTCTCTGAGGAAATGCCGTGTTTGTTCACCTTTCTTGTACGTTACCGTTACTGTACTAGTCACAACTGCAGTCAGCGTTGGTAACAGATGGGATAGAAGCATTAGTCGCTAGTACCGTCAACAGTAATGACAATAAAGACAGAAGACAGGGCTTCTAGTGCAGTTCAGACCAGTACCATCGTTACCATTGACTTGCTAAGTAAAGCTCAGTAAGTGAATATTACGGCTCTATGGTGCAGTGGTCAGCAAGGCCGCATCTAAAGCCACTGAGATATATTATATTTATCTCCCAGTGATTAAATTTTACAGTTTGATATGAAACATTTGCCATTATCCTAATGTTATGGAATTATTATTTTAATTAGAAGTATTCAACTGCTAAGGGTGACAGGTCGCCTGGGAAATATAACACCTACATAAGCATGACGGCTTTTCCCCGAAATGAAAATTTATACAATTATATGAATCTTTTTATAAAAATACGTACGTCTGTATATTATTGGTGTTTTATGTCTACTGTTAAGACTAAGTCTCAGGAAAAGAGTTGCTTCTACATTCTAAGTGAATACAGTTATTACATACCAAGCTTCGTGAATTTAGATCTGTGCTAGAGTTGTAGGAGCTTTGTTTGTGATTGTATCTGTACATTATATTGTGTGTAAACGAGACATTTGCGCAACATTTGGGAAGGTTAATTGTAGAAACGTTTCCTAAACGCTGTACAAGTGTTTTAATTTTCAACTTGTCAGTTTTTTAAATCATATATATATATATATATATATATATATATATATATATATATATATATATATATATATATATATATATATATATATATATATATATATATATATATATATATATATATATATATATATTTCCTCATCAATTCTGTGATGAACCTCATCCTTCATAAATCCATCCGCCGACACAACTCCCAAGTATCTGAAAACATTCACTTCTTTTGAAGGAGGAGTATGGAAGAAGTGAATGTTTTCAGATACTTGGGAGTTGACGTGTCAGCGGATGGATTTATGAAGGATGAGGTTAATCATGGAATTGATGAGGGAAAAAAGGTGAGTGGTGCGTTGAGGTATATGTGGAGACAAAAAACGTCATCTGTGGAGGCAAAGAAGGAAATGTATGAAAGAATAGTAGCACCAACACTCTTATATGGGTGTGAAGCTTGGGTTGTATATGCTGCAGCGAGGAGGCGGTTGGAGGCAGTGGAGATGTCCTGTCTAAGGGCAATGTGTGGTGTAAATATTACGCAGAGAATTCGGAGTGTGGAAATTAGAAGAAGGTGTGGAGTTAATAAAAGTATTAGTCAGAGGGCTGAAGAAGGGTTGTTGATGTGGTTTGGTCATTTAGAGAGAATGGATCATAGCAGAATGACATGGAGAGCATTTAAATCTGTAGGGGAGGGAAGGCGGGATAGGGGTCGTCCTCGAAAAGGTTGGAAGGAAGGGGTAAGGGAGGTTTTGTGGGCGTGGGGCTTGGACATCCAGCAGGCGTGCATGAGCGTGTTCGATAGGAGTGAATGGAGACGAATGATATTTTGGACCTGGCGATCTGTTGGAGTGTGAGCAGGGAAATATATATTGAAGGGATTCAGTGAAACCGGTTATTTTTATACAGCCGGACTTGAGTCCTGCAAATGGGAACTACAATGCCTGCACTCTAAAGGAGGGGTTTGGGATAGTAGCAGTTTGGAGGGATATGATGTGTATCTTTATACGTATATGCGTGATTATGTGTGAGTGAGGTGAAAGTGTTGAATGATGATAAAAGTATTTTCTTCTTGGGGATTTTCTTTTTGGGTCACATTGCCTCGGTGGGAGACGGCCGACTTGTTAAATATATATATATATATATATATATATATATATATATATATATATATATATATATATATATATATATATATATATATATATATATATATATATATATATATATATATATATATATATATATATGTCGTGCCGAATATGTAAAACTGATCAATTAGCAAGAACTCATTTAAAATTAAGTCCTTTCTGAAATTTTCTCTTATACGTTTAAAGATATTTTTTTTCCATTAATGTTCATGTAAAAATTTTTAATTTTGCACCAAAAGAACCTTAGAAAACTTACCTAACCTTATTATAACAAGAGCAATTTATTATAGCCTAACCCAACTAAATATATTTTAAATAAGTTTACAATAATTTAGTACTAAACAAACACAATCAAATATATATTTTTTTCGTTAGGTTCAGAATGATTTTGGCGAAATTATTGCATACACAAATTTTCACTTGTCCTACATGGCAAGATGAGCGTTGCTATTTAAGCCAAGATCGCAAGTTCTGCCTATTCGGCACGACATATATATACATATATATATATATATATATATATATATATATATATATATATATATATATATATATATATATATATATATATATATATATATATATATATATATAATTTATATTGTGGACCATCTCTGATTAGTTTTCTGTTATCTCTTGTTTGTTAGTGCTTTGCACACCTTGATACTTGTGCCAGTCTTGAGTACTTTATGTGATGTAACTTTTAAGTGATTAATCTGGCGTTGGAATTAGACAAATTGATTAACTTAAGGGATTGGCAGGTATTACGTCAGTTATGTTCTGAGTCATTATATAATGATTATTTTTCGTCCAGACTGTAAACATACTTGTGAAAAATGTCTGTATTGTAGTCAATATTACACTTCATGTTTTGCCAAACTCCTAAACTAGTGAATAGAAGTAAGATTTTTGGGTGTTAACCCTCCGGTGTGTCTAGAACAGCACCTGCTGTCACAGCAGCACCTGCTGTCAGAGCAGCACCTGCTGTTAGAGCAGCACCTGCTGTCAGGACAGCACCTGCTGTAACAGCAGCACCTGCTGTCACAGCAGCACCTGCTGCCAGAGCAGCACCTGCTGTCAGAGCAGCACATGATGTCAGAGCAGCACCTGCTGTCAGAGCAGCACATGCTGTCAGAGAAGCACCTGCTATCAAAGCAGCACCTGCTGTCAGAGCAGCACCTGCTGTCAGAGCAGCACCTGCTGTCAGAGCAGCATCTGCTCTCAAAGCAGCACCTGTTATCAGAGCAGCACCTGCTGTCAGAGCAGCACCTGCTGTCAGAGCAGCACCTGCTGTCAGAGCAGCACCTGTTGTCGGAGCAGCACCTACTGTCAGAGCAGCACCTGCTGTCAGAGCAGCACCTATTGTCAGAGCAGCACCTGCTGTCAGAGCAGCACCTGCTGTCAGAGCAGCACCTGCTGTCAGAGCAGCACCTGCTGTCAGAGCAGCACCTGTTATCAGAGTAGCACCTGCTGTCAGAGCAGCACCTGCTGTCAGAGCAGCACCTGCTGTCAGAGCAGCACTTGCTGTCAGAGCAGCACCTGCTGTCAAGGCAGCACCTGCTGTCAGAGCAGCACGTACTGTCAGAGCAGCACCTGCTGTCAGAGCAGCACCTACTGTCAGAGCAGCACCTGCTGTCAGAGCAGCACCTGCTATCAGAGCAGCACCTGCTTCGACGACAGGTGCTGCTCTGACAGCAGATGCTGCTCTGATAGATACTATCAGTATATTCACATAGCTAAGCATAATAAACATAATATACTGAATGAAAATACATTCACTTATTATTATACTAACGCGACGGTCTGGAGTTTTGAGACTCTGACCGCGGGTTCTATCCCCGCCCGTGGTATAGTTCATTAATTTTACTTGATAAATATTTTTAATAATATTTTTAAGTTTTGTTATTTATTATATGATGAATAGGGTACACTTAATTTCCTTGGCAAATTATATTTATATATTTTTTTAAGTTTTCAAATATTTAATTAGCATTTCATAATTATCTATATTCTGTTAACGATATTTTCCTACACTTATATTCTATAAGTTTATAAGTGTTGGTAAATTTTAGTGGAGCAAAATACCTGCTTGAGGGAGATATAAATGTTAGTGTAAGAGACACTGTTGTCGAAGGTGCAGTGGGAAACATTGAAGTTCTTGTAGTAAACAACAGTGTGGAATCTTGAGCTCACGTCAACAATACAACAAACACGTCAACAATACAACAAGCACGTCAACAATACAACAAGCACGTCAACAATACAACAAGCACGTCAACAATACAACAAGCACGTCAACAATACAACAAGCACGTCAACAATACAACAAGCACGTCAACAATACAACAAGCACGTCAACAATACAACAAGTACGTCAACAATACAACAAGCACGTCAACTAGAGGAACGGAAATGTATTACGCAAGAACGGAACAGCAGCACACAAGAACAATACAATAAGTACAATATCATACAAGAAAGGTACAGTAACATGCAAGAACAGGGTAGTAATAGAAAAGAATAGTAGATTAACGCACAAGAAGTCACTCTCAGTAGCATAGTAACACTCAAGAGTACAACAATATTGTAACACACAAGAGTACAACAATATAGTAACACACAAGAAAAGTGCAGTTACACATAAAAACAGTACAGTAACACACAAGAAACATAAAGAACGTATAATAACGAACAACAGAACAGTTTACAAGTACCGCACAATAACATACAAGAATAATACAGAAATATACGAGGACAGTGGAGCAACATTATAATACATAATAAGAGAATCAGAAACAATAACAGAGAGTTCCAGCAGCCAGGTTGTGTCATCAACACTTGAAATACTTTTTGTCAAGACGTCGAGTCTTCAAAATTGTCCTTAATTTCTTCCCAGAATTTTTTAATTTTTTTTTTTTTGTCTTTGTGACTGAATATTTTTTTCGAGAATAGTGGAAAAATACGTGAAGATAACAGATGTGAAGATAACAGACGTGAAGATAACAGACGTGAAGATAACAGACGTGAAGATAACAGACGAAGATAACAGACGTGAAGATAACAGACGTGAAGATAACAGACGTTACTTCTTACCTTCCATAAGATAATTCATAAGTGTATTTCTCGCTGTATCTAAAACAAGTTTCTGCGGATTGTCACTTTTTTATAAATTCCCATATATAATTAGGGATATTTATATATACTATACTATATACTACATATATACTAACTATACTAAAGCACAGAACAGTATAGTATGCTATACTATATAAATACTGAATATCAAAATGGTATACAATACCGACAGGTTAATAGGTAAGACACAGGCAACAGTAAGGCAACTTTATTCCGAAACGTTTCGCCTACACAGTAGGATTCTTCAGTCAACTACAGAAAGTAGGCAGGAACAGTAGAGATGTGGAGACGATGTAATTAGTCCATCACCCTTGAAGTCCTAGATTTGAGGTTGTCAGTCCCTCAGCCTGAACTTCTCCAGACTGAGGGACTGACAACCTCAAATCTACGACTTCAAGGGTGATGGACTGATTATATCGTCTCCACATCTCTACTGTTCCTGCCTGCTTTCTGTATTCGACTGAAGAAGCCTACTGTATAGGCGAAACGTTTCGGAATAAAGTTGCCTAACTGTTGCCTATGTGTCTTACCTATATAAATACTATTTGATGCACTATACACTTGCACTCTCAATCACATTTTTTCAGAATTCTATTACTATAAATACTTAACAATTTCCATATCTACCCATCATTGTCTGTGCAATATAATTTAGTTCTAACATCCGTGTGAGACAGTGTAGATATGTGCATGGAAATGTGTGCACCTGAGTGCCATAAGTGTTAGAATATAAGATAATGAACGTGAAAGTGGGAATTATAGTTTACAGGTATCGTAGAGTGTGACGAAAGTATTATGTATCTTGAAGTGTGTGTGTGTGTGTGTGTGTGTGTGTGTGTGTGTGTGTGTGTGTGTGTGTGTGTGTGTGTATATGTATGTGTGTGTGCCTGTGTGTATGTGTGTGTAGGGGGTGTGGGGGTGTGGGGGTGGATGTGTATGAGTGCGTGTGGGAGGTGGGGGTGGGGGGGTGTATGGTTTCTCTCAGGAAGATCGAGAAGTGAACGCCAGAAAAATAATAAAAACTGAGACATATTTAACTGGTAAAGATTTATTTCCTACAACTCTGCCTGTCACAAGATAACTTGCAAATGTCTTCTTCGATTTATCTTATACAAGTTTTTCATCGACTGTCAAGTCTTTACACTTCACATCTCTCTAAAAATAACTTGAAAATATTCTATAAAAACATTTTTCTAACGTTTTATTGCCTATGCAATACAATTTAATTTTAAGAGAAGTGAGAGAAAAAGCAGAAATGCGTATGGGAATGTGTGTGTGTGTGTGTGTGTGTGTGTGTGTGTGTGTGTCTGTGTGTGTGTAGAGTTCATGTTTATTTGTCGACATATGGACGAATTACAACAATTACATAGCTAAGTAAGTAAAAGCAAAAGAAATTAACATAAACACGTTATGAAACATAAATAGAAGTCCGAGATTTTATATCAGTAACCTCAGCTTGGTGGCCGAGTTGGGTGGCAGCTCAGTCTCGTCTGGCTGGTCTACTGTTCCAGGCTGTCTTGGTCGGTGTAATTACAGGACGCAGTTCTCTGTGTGTCCCCTCCTGTAATTCTACCTACCGGGACAGTCTCGGCAGTAGACCAGTAAGACAAGACCAAGTTTCCACCCAGCAAGGTCACTGGGGAGGGGCCAACACCTGCTGAACCTGGAGAAGTGAGAAAGGAAGTTCATCTGAGGGCCCGCAGATGGACTTCTGGAGACATGGAACTAGGGAAAGCACACACACACACACAATACACCCTCACCCACACCCTCACCAATAGTCCATCACCCTCACCACTAGTCCATCACTCTCACCACACGTCCATCACCCTCACCACCAGTCCATCACCCTCACCACCGGTCCATCACCCTCAAAACCAGTACATCACCCTCACCACCAGTCCATCACCCTCACCACTAGTCCGTCACCCTCACCACAACACCATCACCCTCACCACCAGTCAGTCACCAGCAAGGGAAGTGTGGAAGGGAGTTCATCTGAGGGGACACAGATGGACTTCTGGAAACACAGACCTTCACCCTCCCGACCAGTCCATCATCCTCATAGTCAGTTCGTCACCCTCACCATCAGTCCATCACCCTCACCACTAGTCAATCACCATCACCAGTCCATCACCCTCACCACCAGTCCATCACTGTCACCACCAGCCCATCACCCTCACCACCAGTCCATCACCCTCACCACCAGTCCATAACCCTCACCACCAGTCCATCACCCTCACCACCAGTCCATCACCCTCACCACCAGTCCATCACCCTCACCACCGGTTCATCACCCTCACCACCAGTTCATCACCCTCACCACTAGTCCATCACCCTCACCACCAGACCATCACCCTCACCACCAGAACATCACAAGCAAGAGAAGTGTGGAAGGGAGTTCATCTGAGGGGACACAGATGGACTTCTGGAAACACAGACATTCACCCTCCCAACGAGTCCATCACCCTCACCGTCAGTACATCACCCTCACCGTCTGTCCATCTCCCTAACCACCAGACCATCACCCTCACCACCAGTCCATCACCAACAAGGGAAGTGTGGAAGGGAGTTCATCTGAGGGGACACAGATGGACATCTGGAAACATAGACCTTCACCCTCCCCACCAGTCCATCACCCTCACCACCAGTCCATCACCCTCTCCACCAGTCTATCACTCTCACCAGCAGTCCATCACCCTCACCACCAGTCCATCACCCTCACCCCCGGTTCATCACCCTCACCAGCAGTCTATCACCCTCACCACTAGTCCATTACCCTCACCACCAGTACATCACAAGCAAGAGAAGTGTGGAAGGGAGTTCATCTGAGGGGACACAGATGGACTTCTGGAAACACAGACCTTCACCCTCCCGACCAGTCCATCACCCTCACCGTGAGTTCATCACCCTCACCGTGAGTCCATCACCCTCACCGTGAGTCCATCACCCTTACCACTAGTCAATCACCATCACCACCAGTCCATCACCCTCACCACCAGTACATCACACCCTCACCACAAGTCCATCACCCTCACCACCAGTCCATAGCCCTCACCACCAGTCCATCTCCCTCACCACCAGACCATCACCCTCACCACCAATCCATCACCAACAAGGGATGTGTGGAAAGGATTTCATCTGAGGGGACACAGATGGACTTCTGGAAACACATACCTTCACCATCCCGACCAATCCATCACCCTCACCGTCAGTCCATCTCCCTGACCACCAGTCCTTCACCAACAACGGAAGTGTGGAAGGGAGTTCATCTGAGGGGACACAGATGGACTTCTGGAAACACATACCTTCACCCTCCCCACCAGTCCATCGCCCTCACCGTCAGTCCATCACCCTCAACGTCAGTCCATCTCCCTGACCACCAGTCCATCACCAACAAGGCAAGTGTGGAAGGGAGTTCATTTGAGGGGACACAGATGGACTTCTGGAAACACAGACCTTCACCCTCCCGACCAGTCCATCACCCTCACCGTCAGTCCATCACCCTCACCGTCAGTCCTTCCTCACAACCAGACCATCACCCTCACCACCAGTCCATAACCAGCAAGGGAAGTGTGGAAGGGAGTTCATCTGAGGGGACACAGAAGGACTTCTGGAAACACAGACTTTCACCCTCCCGACCAGTCCATCACCCTCACCGTCAGTCCATCACCCTCACCACCAGACCATCACCCTCACCAAAACACCATCACCAGCATGGGAAGTGAGGAAGGGAGTTCATCTGAGGGGACACAGAAGGACTTCTGGAAACACAGACATTCACCCTCCCCACCAGTCCATCACCCTCACCGTCAGCCCATCACCCTCACCGTCAGTCCATCACCCTTACCACTAGTCAATCACCATCACCACGAGTCCATCACCCTCACCACAAGTCCATCACCCTCACCACCAGTCCATCACTCACCACCAGACCATCACCCTCACCACCAGTCCATCACCCTTACCACCTGTCCATCACCCGCATTCCCAGTCCATCACTCTCACCAACAGACCATCACACTCACCACCAGTCCTTCACCCTCCCCACCAGTCCATCACTCTCACCACTAGTCCATCACCCTCACCACCAGTTCATCACTCACACCACCAGTCCACCACCCTTACCACCAGTCCACCACCCTCAACGCCATTCCATCACCCGCACAACAAATCTATCACTCTCACGACGAGTCCACCCTCACCACAAGAGTCATCACCCTCACCACCAGTCCATCACCCTCACCAGCAGTCCATCACCCTCCCCACCAGTCCATCACCCTCATCACCAGTCCATCACCCTCACCACTATTCCATCACTCTCACCACCAGATATTAACTATCTCCATTAGTCCATCACCTTTACGACGAGTCCACCACCGTCACCACCAGTCAATCACTCTCACCACCAGTCCGCCATACTCACCGCCAGTCCACCCTCACCACCATTCCATCATTCTCGCCACCAGTCAGTCTCCTTCACGAGTACATCACCGTCAGCACGAGTCCATCACCCTCACCACCAGTCCATCATCCTCACCACCGGTTCATCACCCTCACCACCAGTCCATCACCCTCACCACTAGTCCATCACCCTCACCACCAGACCATCACCCTCACCACCAGTACATCACAAGCAAGAGAAGTGTGGAAGGGAGTTCATCTGAGGGGACACAGATGGACTTCTGGAAACACAGACATTCACCCTCCCAACGAGTCCATCACCCTCACCGTCAGTACATCACCCTCACCGTCTGTCCATCTCCCTAACCACCAGACCATCACCCTCACCACCAGTCCATCACCAACAAGGGAAGTGTGGAAGGGAGTTCATCTGAGGGGACACAGATGGACATCTGGAAACATAGACCTTCACCCTCCCCACCAGTCCATCACCCTCACCACCAGTCCATCACCCTCTTCACCAGTCTATCACTCTCACCAGCAGTCCATCACCCTCACCACCAGTCCATCACCCTCACCCCCGGTTCATCACCCTCACCAGCAGTCTATCACCCTCACCACTAGTCCATTACCCTCACCACCAGTACATCACAAGCAAGAGAAGTGTGGAAGGGAGTTCATCTGAGGAGACACAGATGGACTTCTGGAAACACAGACCTTCACCCTCCCGACCAGTCCATCACCCTCACCGTGAGTTCATCACCCTCACCGTGAGTCCATCACCCTCACCGTGAGTCCATCACCCTTACCACTAGTCAATCACCATCACCACCAGTCCATCACCCTCACCACCAGTACATCACACCCTCACCACCAGTCCATCACCCTCACCACCAGTCCATAGCCCTCACCACCAGTCCATCTCCCTCACCACAAGACCATCACCCTCACGACCAATCCATCACCAACAAGGGATGTGTGGAAAGGATTTCATCTGAGGGGACACAGATGGACTTCTGGAAAGGAAACACATACCTTCACCATCCCGACCAATCCATCACCCTCACCGTCAGTCCATCTCCCTGACCACCAGTCCTTCACCAACAACGGAAGTGTGGAAGGGAGTTCATCTGAGGGGACACAGATGGACTTCTGGAAACACATACCTTCACCCTCCCCACCAGTCCATCGCCCTCACCGTCAGTCCATCACCCTCAACGTCAGTCCATCTCCCTGACCACCAGTCCATCACCAACAAGGCAAGTGTGGAAGGGAGTTCATTTGAGGGGACACAGATGGACTTCTGGAAACACAGACCTTCACCCTCCCGACCAGTCCATCACCCTCACCGTCAGTCCATCACCCTTACCACTAGTCAATCACCATCACCACCTGTCCATCACCCTCACCACCAGTCCATCACACTCACCGTCAGTCCATCACCCTCACCACCAGTCCATCACCCTCACCACCGGTTCATCACCTCACGAGCAGCCCCTCACCATCACCACTAGACCATCACCCTCACCACCAGTACATCACAAGCAAGAGAAGTGTGGAAGGGAGTTCATCTGAGGGGACACAGATGGACTTCTGGAAACACAGACCTTCACCCTCCCGACCAGTCCATCACCCTCACCGTCAGTCCATCACCCTCACCGTCAGTCCTTCCTCACCACCAGACCATCACCCTCATCACCAGTCCATCACCATCATGGGAAGTGTGGAAGGGAGTTCATCTGAGGGGACACAGATGGACTTCTGGAAACACAGACATTCACCCTCCCCACCAGTCCATCACCCTCACCGTCAGTCCATCACCCTCACCACCAGACTATCACCCTCACCAAAACACCATCACCAGCAAGGGAAGTAAGGAAGGGAGTTCATCTGAGGGGGCACAGATGGACTTCTGGAAACACAGACCTTCACCCTCCCGACCAGTCCATCACCCTCACCGTCAGTCCATCACCCTTACCACTAGTCAATCACCATCACCACGAGTCCATCACCCTCACCACAAGTCCATCACCTTCACCACCAGTCCATCACTCACCACCAGACCATCACCCTCACCACCAGTCCATCACCCTTACCACCTGTCCATCACCCGCATTCCCAGTCCATCACTCTCACCAACAGACCATCACACTCACCACCAGTCCTTCACCCTCCCCACCAGTCCATCACTCTCACCACTAGTCCATCACCCTCACCACCAGTTCATCACTCACACCACCAGTCCACCACCCTTACCACCAGTCCACCACCCTCAACGCCATTCCATCACCCGCACCACAAATCTATCACTCTCACGACGAGTCCACCCTCACCACAAGAGTCATCACCCTCACCACCAGTCCATCACCCTCACCAGCAGTCCATCACCCTCCCCACCAGTCCATCACCCTCATCACCAGTCCATCACCCTCACCACTATTCCATCACTCTCACCACCAGATATTAACTATCTCCATTAGCCCATCACCTTTACGACGAGTCCACCACCGTCACCACCAGTCCATCACTCTCACCACCAGTCCGCCATACTCACCGCCAGTCCACCCTCACCACCATTCCATCATTGTCACCACCAGTCAGTCTCCTTCACGAGTACATCACCGTCAGCACCAGTCCATCACCCTCACCACCAGTCTTCACCATCACCACAACACCATAACCAGCAAGGGAAAAGTGGAAAGGAGTTCATCTGAGGGGACACAGATGGACTTCTGGAAACACAGTCCTTCACCCTCCCCACCAGTCCATCACCATGGTAGTCTGGCTAGACGAGTACCTCTTGTCTTGCTGGTCTACGTTTCGAGCGAGTCCAAGAAATTATAATTACATGGAGCAGATTTCTGTGTGTCCTCCCTTATAATTTTACCTTTCTGTATATACTGATATTAAACACTTGTGTTCTAATATCATATATGGACAGTGCTCCTTGGATTGGTCGCTCTTGAAAAGTTAATTTCCTCTCTTGAGGAAATGTTGAGTTTGGGGTTCAAAGCTCTCAACGAGCCCCTCAAATTTTCTCCGTTTACTGAAACATTTGTATAGCCGAGAGTGTGATGGATTGTGCAACATATTACACTAACTTTCAAAAATGATATTAAATAAAAAAAATATGTGCATACATTCTTTATTATTTATTTATTTATTTTATTTTATCTATTCAGTTATTGATACATCAGTTATTCACGTTTAGTTTGATTGACTTTGTACAAACCTTCTGATTTGATGCTTTATAGTGGAAACTTTTGCTCTAAACAGCTTAGGCAGCGAATCCGTGAATATCTTAGGAGTAGACTAGACATCGTTCTTTTCTTAACTTATTTAGAGTAATTGTTGAGATAACTGACACAAGTTGATACGTCTGAATGCTTTATGTAAACAGTGAGCTCGTTCTTATTTTCTTACTACAGCTCCTTGTCTTTCGTACTGGTATTCATTGTTCTTCTGGCTAATGTGCTTCTTTGCTTGTTCTTTCTTTGTTATCGTTTTCCAATGTATGTATATTTTTTTCTATAACTTAGCTTCTCATTCAGTTTTCTCCTTTATCCTAGTGTCCGAGTTGCCTTCTCCAGTGTATATTTTTTGTGTTTGATATCTTCTTTAGTGTATATTCCCTTGTTTGTTCTTTCTTCCCTTGTTGTCTATTTATCGGTGTATGTTCTATTTCGGTGCCTTTGGTTCTTTATTAGTTTTTCTTCTCTGGGAGAACAATGTGTATTTTCTCTTTTATTTCCTGTCTTCTTCAGTGTATCTTCCTTTCGGTGCCTGCGTATGGTGTTTCCTTCCTTCTTGTTTCTCCACTTACCTGCCTTATTATTTCAGCTTTCTTTTTTTTCCCTCTTCAGCTCATGGCCTGGAACGATATCGTGGAGTTCAACTCTTCTCCACGCTGAAGGACTGACCACTTCAAACAAAGTTGATGGCTGATGGACAGATTACGCTACCTTCACCTCGCCACTACTCCTGCTGCCTATAAAACACACTCCGTGTTTGACTGATAAAGCTTACCGCGTAAGCGTAACATTTCAAGAATAAAGATACCCAATTGTTACGCACGTGTCTTACTTGTCGGTGTTTTATACTGTTTTCAACATACAAAGTATGTGTAGTCAGGACGGCAGGTGATAAGGGTCGAGAGGTGTGATCCAGACCATATGAAGTCAGGAGGAAGATGTGTGCTAAGGAGCATGTGGGCCCGGTCTCCCGCCAGCTGGAAAGTTCCATGGTTCTGGGTGATGCTGATCCTAGTTTGAATTAGAAGTGATTGAAAATATTTTTTTTTATTTTTGAAGAAAATAAGAAAAAATATTTTCATTTTTTTCATATTTTTCATATTTTTTTCATATTTTTTATTTTTGAAGAAAATAAAAAAAAATGTTTTCACGGAAAAAATCGTTGTCGACTGGTAGTGGCTTATTCGTCAGGAAACATGACAAGTGTCTCCTGTCATGGGTCTGTTAAACGATGACACGTAACTAGTTAACATCTGCTGTCTTTCCGGAGTTGGGTTTTACACCTCGTGTAACAAACAAAGGATCACTGTTTACCAGTGTTCTAAGAGGGTTATACCCTCATAGGTATTTAGAATATAAGAAAAAACTTTTATTTAATTTACAGTTTATTTTACAGCCTAAGAGCAGTTGTTATACCTCTGCTCATTTCAAAACCTAGGTCAATGTAAGCATCCTGGAATAAGGCTCACAACAGTCACCTAACATCAAGAGACCTCCTTATTGTTAGGTGAACAGCGGTTACGGATTAAGGAAATATGCCCAATTTTCCACACGTACCTGGATCGTATTCTTTATATGAGACTAAACCGTTATATACGGTATCTCTTTATTTAATATTTGATTGTTCCAGGAAGTTAATAATACCATGAATGTCAAATAAAAATGTTGATTTTTGTAAGAGTTTAAATTCTATAAAAACTTAAAATCCACATACATTTCTTGTATTTCTAAATGGCTGAAATATATTTGAGGAAACTTATCAAAAGTAAATATATTTTTAGAAGACTGAATTCATTACAATTTTTACATTAAGTTTTTTGAGAAACTATGTGCCTCTTCAGAAGAATGTTGGTACAGAGTAGTTTCAGCCATACCCACTGTACTGTCAGCAATACACACTGTAGTCTCAGTAGCTCATAATGTAATCTCAATATCATAGTGTATCCCAAAAAAGTACACAGTGTAGTCTCACTGTAATCTGAGCAACACAGTTAGTCACAGCAACTCAGTGTAGTCTCAGCAACATGCAGCGTAGTCTCAGCAACACAGTGGAGTCACAAGCCACAAAATGCAAACACTAGGACATTTTACTGGAGACGATAAGTTAGATTTCCAGTAAAATGACCTCGTGTTTATATTTTGTCTTTCCAACAACCTGTCGGTGTCACATTCCATTTTTACCAGTGTAGGCTCAGAGATTCAATGTTGTCTCAACAACATAGTGTAGTAAAAAACACACAGGCACAATACCGTGACTGAACCAATACACAAATAGGCCGCATATAGCAATGAGAAGCTTAAAACGACGTTTCGGTCCTACTTGAATCATTTATTGTCACACTAACGCAAAAGTGAGAGAACTAGTATATACAGCAAAGGGCGACAGGGCCAGGACCAAGAGAGGAAGAAAAAGAAGTAGTCATAAGGCAAGTAGTGGAAATAGTAGTGGAAGTAGTAGTGGTAGTAGAATGCAGGGAGAGTTGTTATACTGGCACAAGAGTTAGAAAAGGAGATAAAGTGTGAAGCGAGGCAATAGTAATGGTAGTAGCAATAGTAACAGAAATGGAGTGGTAGCCATAGAAACAGAAGTGTGATCAGTCTAATGGCAAGAAAAATGAGCACTGTGTAGTCTCAGGGACACAATGTAGTTTCAGCAACACAGTGCAGTCGCAGCAGCACTTTCTGTAGTCCCAGCATCACAGCTACAGTATAGGTTAAGTAACAAAGTGTTACTAGAGCGATACAGAGTAGTCTCAGCAAAACAGTGTAGTCAAAGTTCAGTAGCATAGTGTTACCTCGGCAACACACAATGTAGTTTAGCTTTCACGCGGTGTAATCTCAAAATGCCTTGTAATTTCAGCCACACCGTGTAGTCTCAGTAACGCTCAGTCTTAACAAAGCACCGAAATCTTCAAATCACAGAATGTATTCTCAACAGCAGACAGTGTACCCTAACAAACACAGTGACGTCATCTACGCACTCACAAACGGTGCAGTTTTGCAAACAGTGTCAGTCTCCTAAACACAAAGTATATGTTCAAGAATGCTCTTTCTAGTCTCAACACACATTGTAGTTTTAGCAACGCTATGTAATCTTACCACAACCTTATACTAAAGTGTAGTTATTAATAGTAATGTTAATAATCGTTTTGATAAACCGGATTTTTTGTGACCAAACAATTATGGAATTTTATGTAAACACGTTAAAAGAAATCTTCACCATAAGTTAAAAATAAATTTTAATGAGAACACCTCTATTACCAGGCAGCGTCTTGCCTGGTAATATTGTTAAAGTATTAAATCTGAAATTATTCAGACTTGGTGATATTTTTAACTTAATATATCAGAATTTGAGCAAAAATCTAAACACTAGGAATACTGAAATTTTCAATGACAGTAAAAGTGACATAGAATACAAATAGATTAAAAAAAAACTGAGTTTTTTGCTGGAAGATCTTTGTGTTGCTGGATGATATTCATTATTGACTAGAATCTTTTATCTAATTAAGATGTTCACTTCTGATAATTCAAGTAAGTCTTCGGCAGAGTGAACTGATCTTGGCATCACTGGCAGACTGCGTACCAATACAGGAAGGTACTAGAAGAAGGTGCTTTATTGTTAGAGATGTGAGTTGCGTACTTTAACCAGCAGGAGCCTGAAATACCAAACAATATTCAATACAATGAGTAAAAATAACTGCACACGTTCTCATGATATTTGTTGTAAATTGTTGTTTGAATGTGATACCAATGTTCCCAAAACTATACGCAAAATGTAAATATATTAATTACAAAAATATCGACATTATTTTTGCTTTTTGGAAAATAAAAATAAATATGAGGCTTTCTCTAATAATTGTTAATGTGGTAAATATTGCATAAATTTGATTAAATAATAATATACTTTAGCAAACTCTAAGAGTTTAAAATTATTAATTGAAATCACTAAAATTAATATCCACACTATACATAAATAACTCGAACGTAGAAGAGAGGAGCTTACGACGACGTTTCGGTCCAACTTTGACCATTTGCAAAGTCACACTAACGAAAAGGAAAGCAGGATGGGTATATTATAGGCAGGAGGTGGTGGTAGTAGTAGTAGTAGTAGTAGTAGTAGTAGTAGTAGTAGTAGTAGTAGTAGTAGTAGTAGTAGTAGTAGTAGTAGTAGTAGTAGTAGTAGTAGTGGTAGTAGTGGAGGGAAGGAAGTATTTATTAATTTGTTCCCCCCCCCCTCGATGTTCTTGCTCTTCCCCTCTGTGGGCGCCTAGCTCCCTTGTTCGCACCTAGCTCCCTTGTGGGTACCTAGCTCCCTTGTGGTCACCTAGCTCCCTTGTTCGCACCTAGCTCCCTTGTGGGTACCTAGCTCCCTTGTGGTCACCTAGCTCCCTTGTGAGCACTTAGCTCCCTTGTGGGCACCTAGCTCCCTTGTGGGCACCTAGCTCCCTTGTTGGCACCTAGCTCCCTTGTGGGTACCTAGCTCCCTTGTGGTCACCTAGCTCCCTTGTGAGCACTTAGGTCCCTTGTGGGCACCTAGCTCCCTTGTGGGCACCTAGCTCCCATGTGAGCACTTAGCTCCCTTGTGGACACCTAGCTCCTTTGTGGGTACCTAGCTCCCTTGTGGTCACCTAGCTCCCTTGTGAGCACTTAGCTCCCTTGTGGGCACCTAGCTCCCTTGTGGGCACCTAGCTCCCATGTGAGCACTTAGCTCCCTTGTGGGCACCTAGCTCCTTTGTGGTCACCTAGCTCCCTTGTGGACACTTAGCTCCCTTGTGAGCACTTAGTTCCCTTGTGGTCACCTAGCTCCCTTGTGGGCACCTAGCTCCCTTGTGGGCACCTAGCTCCCTTGTGGTCACCTAGCTCCCTTGTGAGCACTTAGCTCCCTTGTGGGCACCTAGCTCCCTTGTTGGCACCTAGCTCCCTTGTGATCACCTAGCTCCCTTGTGAGCACTTAGCTCCCTTGTGGGCACCTAGCTCCCTTGTGGGCACCTAACTCCCTTGTGGGCACCTAGCTCCCTTGTGAGCACTTAGCTCCCTTGTGAGCACTTAGCTCCCTTGTGGGCACCTAGCTCCCTTGTTGACACCTAGCTCCCTTGTGGGTACCTAGCTCCCTTGTGGTCACCTAGCTCCCTTGTGAGCACTTAGCTCCCTTGTGGGCACCTAGCTCCCTTGTGGGCACCTAGCTCCCTTTTGAGCACTTAGCTCCCTTGTGGGCACCTAGCTCCCTTGTGGGCACCTAGCTCCCTTGTGAGCACTTAGTTCCCTTGTGGGCACCTAGCTCCCTTGTGGGCACCTAGCTCCCTTGTGGGCACCTAGCTCCCTTGTGGGCACCTAGCTCCCTTGTGGTCACCTAGCTTCCTTGCAGTGCTCCTCTTTCTTAGTATTTGTCTGGCCCCTCCTACTCTTACTACCTCCCCACTAATACTTCCTTCCCTCCACTACTACTCCTACCACCTCCTGCATATATATACCCATCCTGTAAATGGTCCAAGTCGGACCGAAACGTTGTCGTAAGCAACTCTCTTCTATGTGTGGGTTATCTGTGTATCGTTCCAGTCACGGTATTGTGCCTTTTTTTTTTTTTTTTTGTTATATCCACACTACTATTAAAACTTAAAAAATATGTATAAAAATGCAGATAATCTTTTTCAAATATATTCACTTTTAATTTGGTTAGGCATATTTTACCAATTGTGAAGAAAGTTTATGGAATAGTTAGCTGATGTTTGATGCACAAGCCCATGATGTTTAAGGAACTTTAGTTAGAGCCAGATTCAGAAGTTGGGGTTAAACATAAAACATTAGTAATGCACATTTAAACTGTCTGTAAGCACGAGAAGCAGATGAATGATAGAATTGATGAGAGGAAAAATGTGAGCGGTGCACTTTGGAGTCTGTAAAGACAAAGAACTTTGTCCATGGAAGCGAAGAGGAAAATGTATGAGAGTATAGTTATGCCAACGCTCTTATATGGGTGTGAAACATGGGTAGTGAATGTTGCAACAAGGAGAAGGCTGGAGGCAGTGGAGATGTCATGTTTGAGGGCAATGTGTGGTGTGAATATAATGCAGAAAATTCATAGTTTGAAAATCAGGAGGAGGTATGGGATTACCAAAAGTATTATCCAAAGGGCTGAGGAGGAGTTGTTGAGGTGTTTCGGACGTGTAGAGAGGATGGAAAGAAACCGAATGACTTCGAGAGTGTATAAATCTGTGGAGGAAAGATGGTGGGAAAGATTGGAGGGAGGGGATAAAGGAGGTTTTGTGTTCGAGGGGCTTTGACTTCCAGCAAGCATGCGTGAGCGCATTAGATAGGAACGAATAGAGACAAATGGTTTTTAGGACTTGAACTGCTGTTGGAGTGTGAGCAACATAACATTTATGAAGGGATTCAGGGAAACTTAGAAAAGGCCCGGACAGGGAGAGTACCGGCGAATCAAGAAGAAGAGGAAGGGAAACCGGCAGGCCGGACTTAAGTCCTGGAAATGAGGAAGGGGTGTTAATGTTAGTTATATAAATGTCATGTAAGCGCCCCTCTGGCAAGACAGTGATGGAATGAACGTTGATGAAAGCTTTTTTTTCGTGCCACCCTGCCTTGGTGGAAGATGTTAATAAAAATTATATATATATATATATATATATATATATATATATATATATATATATATATATATATATATATTTATTTATATATATTAACACACTGGCCGATTCCCACCAAGGCAAGGTGGTCAGAAAAAGAAAATCTTTCATCATCACTCCATCACTGTCTTGCCAGAGGGGTGCTTTACACTACAGTTATAAAACTGCAACATTAACACCCCTCCTTCAGAGTGCAGGCACTGTACTTCCCATCTCCAGGACTCAAGTCCGGCCTGCCGGTTTCCCTCAATCCCTTCATAATTGTTACTTTGCTCACACTCCAACAGCACGTCAAGTATTAAAAACCATTTGTCTCCATTCACTCCTATCAAATACGGTCACGCATGCTTGCTGGAAGTCCAAGCCCTTGCACGGAAAACCTCCTTTACCCCCTCCCTCCAACCTTTCCTAGGCCGACCCCTACCCCGTCTTCCCTCCACTACAGATTGATACACTCTTTAAGTCATTCTGTTTCGTTCCATTCTCTCTACATGTCCGAACCACCTCAACAACCCTTCCTCAGATCTCTGGACAACAGTTTTGGCAATCCCGCACCTCCTCCTAACTTCCAAACTACGAATTCTCTGCATTATATTCACACCACACATTGCTCTCAGACATGACAACATCTCGACTGCCTCCAGCCTTCTCCTCGCTGCAACATTCATCGCCCATTATATATATATATATATATATATATATATATATATATATATATATATATATATATACTGTTGAGTTCGAAGAAAATAACTCATTGCCTTTTCTAGATGTTTTAATTATTAAGGGTAATTATGAATTCAAATTTAAAATTTACAGAAAACCTAAAAATAACTGTTCCTATGTCCACTATTATTCTTCGCATCAAGATAGAGTTAAACTGTCTGTTTTCTCATCAATGTTTTTGAGAACTTTACGAATTTGTATTCCAGAGTTCATAGATGAGGAAATATCCAAAATTTATGAAATAGGTAATGATTTGAAATACCCAAGAAACGTAATTGATAAATCTTTTAAAGTTGTTAGAAATACTTTTTACAGTCCAAAAAGGGACAACCAGCCTTATTCAACTAAAAATATGTTGGTTATCCCTTACCATGAAAACTTGGTTGATATGCCTTCTCTTCTTAAGACTTTTAATGTTAAAGTTGTATTAAAAAATCTTGATACAGTAAAAAAAACTTTTGATAAAGAATTCCCCCCCAAAATGCTGATGGATGTGTCTATAAGATAAAGTTTATTACGGTCAAACTGGTAAAAATCCCGAACTAAGATTAAAACAACATAAATATAGCATTAGAACTGGACAAGATTCCAATGCTCTATTTATTCATGTGAGAGATTTTAACCATCCAATTGATTTTCGAAAAGTTGAGAAAGTAGTATCAAGCAAGTCCATGGTCAACAGGAATATAATTGAATCTTGTTTCATAAAAAGCAGTTTTGACAATAATATGAATATTTCCTTTGGTTTACATAAATTAGATCCATTTATAATTAATAGAATTTGGGAAGAATTTAATAATACATTGGACAAATAATAATTTTTAAAATTCTTATTTCTTGGGTAGAATAGTTACCTCTCAAAACCCCCCCTCCAATCCCCCACCAATCCCCTTCTCCAGGTCGGAGTTAACATGGGACTCTCCTACCACTGGTAAAACAACTATTGGGATCTATTTTTTCAGTCTAGGGCTGAAGTTTATACCATTGTCGCGACTTCCTCGCGACTATGATTGAAACTCTCGCTTTCACATCATGAATCCTGAGAGCTACGTACCACGTTGATCGGCATAGCGGAATACCATCTGTTCACTGAATATATTATCTTCGCTCCATAAAGCTGTATAGCCCCTGTGGCTTAGCGCTTCTTTTTGATTATAATAATAATAATTCGCTCCATAAAATAAATTTTTGTATTTTCTTTTCCATTATTTGCTTCAGTTAGGACAATTTCATTTTTGATTGTTTTACATTTAAATAATTACTTTTTTTCATATATTTTCAATAAAATTGTGTATTTTCTGTTAAAAAATTATTATTCTGTTTTCTTTTCATAAGGATGACTCGTTTTTCAAATACTATTTGAGGGTCTGAAAGGGCATTTAAACTCTCACAAGCTGCTACGGATGCTGATGCTACTGCAACTGCTGGTGCTATTCAAGCTGCTGCTGCTACTGGAGCTGCTACTTATGCTGTTAGTGTTGCTATTGCATCTGCTGCTGCTGCTTGAGCTGCTGCTGCTGCTGCTTGAGCTGCTGCTGCTGCTGCTTGAGCTGCTGCTGCTGCTGCTGGTGTTATTACAGTACTATTGCACTTGATTCTCCTATTGCTGCTGTTGATGATACTGTTAGTGCACCTGCTTCTGTTGCTTTTGCAATAGCAATAGCTGTTTTTTACTTTTTTGTAACTTTCGTATTCCTAATGACTAACATTACATTCGTTACATACTACTGACACTGCTGTTATTCCAATAGCTGCTGCTATTGTTACTGCAGCTGCTGTTGATACTGCAGCTGCTGTTGATACTGCAGCTGCTGTTGATACTACAGCTGCTGTTGATACTGCAGCTGCTGTTGATACTGCAGCTGCTGATGTCATTATAGTTATTGTTGCTGTTGTTGCAGTTGCTTCTGCTGCTGCCACTTCTGCTGTTTCTACTGCTACTGACGTAGCTGCTGCTACTGTATCAGCTGCTTCTTCTGCTGCTGTTGCTGCATTTTTTTTTTTTTTTTTTTTTTGTGAAGGGAGGGGGAGGTAGAAGAGGCAAGAGGTACAGTATAAAACAAGACACAACTCTTCTGTCACATAAACAGTCCTGTGTTACCCAAGGTGTGCATTTATTTGTTGGTTACTCCCGTCGGCTCGTCTCTTATAATCGCTGCAAGAGGTTGTGCTCCTCACACTCGGTAAATGTGTGTGTTGGTTACGTCCAGCATAACTCATACAAATCTAACAAAGGTAACCAAAGTGCTCGTCCTTGTTACAGTTAAGAAATCCAGAACATCTTACTTGGGTTTCTACAGACCATGCCGATGCAAGAGTACTGGAGACACTGATGGAGAGATGTGGAATAATTCAGACTGCCTCCTGGAAAACCTGAACAGTCGTAGCCAGCGTACTCTGTGTTGTACATCAGAGCTAGGTGACAGTCTGTGGGTACAAGATAGTGGCGATAAACAGGTTTCAAAGTGTGTGTGAGAGAACTAGGATATTAGGGAAGAGGTAGAAGTACCTACTGTATGAGTAGAAAAAAAATGCAAGGTTACGATATTCCACTAAATTTCCTAAACTTACTTTCGATGAACTTGATATAAAAATTCTGATTCTCATATAGTGAGGTGCATCTGTGTTTTTATACAAATCTAATTCTGTAAGTTTCTTATCATTACAAAATTAGTATTATCAAGCATTACAGATGTTTACAGTTTAAACAAAAGTACTAGTTATTATAGGGATCATTTTTAGTGAGTGGTAATATTCATTCATTATAAATCTATTTACGTAGAGTTGTATATAAATGCTAATCATATGCACCAAAGTATAGTAGGGCATTACATTTCCTACGAAATGTGGTCGTACTCACTAGTCTTGCCGAGCGAGTGCTGGTTAGCGAGCCATGAGTTGTTGGAGCACGTGAAGGGGCTGAGGGTGGGGTCGTACTTGAGGTACACAGGCATGTCGAAGGGAAGAACAAAACTGCCAGTGGGACAGAGACCGGGATCTGGCGTCTGTGTGGATACTGTGAACTTTTATCTTACGTACAATGGGAAAAAGTGGAAATTAATCTCAAATATTTGGCAAGAAAAATATAGGACACACACACACAAACACACACACACATACACACACACACACACACACACACACACACACACACACACACACACACACACACACACACACACACTGTCTTTAAAAAAAAATTATGTATTAATCCGTAAAGGAAAATTTTTGAAAAGTTTAACATTTAATAGATACCGGCTTGTTAGGCAAGTTCGAAGTTCGACTTATTAAGCAAGACACACACACACACACACACACACACACACACATATATATATATATATATCAACAGCACTGCGACCAGCCAAGGACTCGAGTCCTTGGCTGGTCGCAGTGTTGTTATTGATCAGTACCACTCGTTCATGGGCACTATATATATATATATATATATATATATATATATATATATATATATATATATATATATATATATATATATATATATATATATATATATACGTATATAATAGGGTCCACCTCCAGTACAAATTGTGGAATCCATAACCTCGGAGAAGTCTATTAAAGGCTTCGAGGAAAAATATTTTTATTTCTCCCTGAAGTCATCTGAATATTCCACTTCTCCTACCACCCCATCTTTTATTTTTTTGCCAGTAGTTGTATTTTATTACATAATATGGTACACACGACTTAAAAGATACATTGCTGGAACACAGATGGCATATACAGTACATGAAGTTTAAAGGATGCATTTGAAGCACATATTGCACAGATTACAATGCAAAAATCTCTACCAGCTCCTCTGAACTGGGCCAGGTGCTCGGAATACAGCAAGCATTACCTCTCTGAATCGCATAGCTGAGCAGCTGGAACAAAAAACTTGCAGCCCTAGGCTCACTAGGTACTTTGATGAGTCCTTTGCTTAGCTCCTTATGAAACTTAGTTGTACTCTTTCCCCATGGGCAAAGGGTCTCCAAGCCTATGGGAACAAGCATATTATGAAGAGCAAGTTCACTGTATTTTGTAGACTTTTGACACTCCCTTGAAGCTGACAGCTGCCCGTCCTTCCTCCCTGGTATATTCGATATAGGTATCAGCCATTGTGGACGCACATGTGTATACCCACACCACTTGCTTGCCTTCTTCTGTCCGAGCTTGAAGGGCGATACCATCACAACGCTTTTGGTTACCATCAAATTTGCATAGTAGTTGGGGTGCCTCCCTTATTACTGGGTGTCCGGCTGTTGTGAGTCTCCTCTTGATATCATTAATCTCTTCATGCCTGAAATCTTTCCCTCGGGTCTACGGCAAACAACCATGGTACCCGAATCGGTCTGCCGATTCACTGCCGCAAATGCACCTGTGTTCAACGGGAACAGGGGCGGCAAGGCAAAGGGCAACACCAATGCAGATGGTCATTAGATGGGGACGTGTGCCAAGGAAGGAGTTGGGGACAGCCAACAGGAAATCCCCTGCATGAGAAGCTCTCACTGCTAGAGGGCAGGCTCTATCTTGTTCCGACACACTATGAAGCACTGTTGAGTCTATATTCTCCACTACTGGGCTATCCCAGTATGACTGTAGCTGTTGCGAGGGGGGAGCAGGTCTAGTTTTAGAGTCCGTTAGATTATCCCAGAGCGTGGCTCCGTCAACGAACTTTTGGTCATGAGCTCCAATATTGTCCCTACGGTGTTTAGAGAGAATCGCTGCTTAAAGTCCACTGGATTCAACACATGAGAACAGGAAAGCAGCTAGTGGAGTCTGTGATGCCTTGTGGACACCAGTACCCCCTAGTCTGAATGAAAGTGCCCATCTTCTAGCGTTAGGTTGAGTACTTTTGTAAAAATCTGTCTCAAGATACTGTTGTATTCATGCAGTAATAAGGGTGCACATCTTAGGAAATATGTTAACCTGGGCAGACTCAAACACTTTATGAAAAGGTACAAGGCATCGTGGGTCTCAAGATTACCTTTTCGTTGTTCCAGCCTCCTAAATACGTCAAGTTTCTTCCCGAGAATTGAGTCAATGGCATCACTACCCTGAGATGCTCCATGTAAGACGCTATTTGTGGGGGCAATAACTGATGCTCCTGGTAATTTTGATCTCACCGTGTCGATTAGTTGTTGATTGACTGAGATGATTTCACATTTGGATGGATTCAGGATGAGACCCATTTCCTGTCCCCGTTTCATCACCTGTATAAGTTCAACTAGAAGTGACTCCTTTGTACCCTCCAGTGTGCCATCATCCAGGAACCAGATGTTTAGCTCACTGTCAGCCTGACAGTGATTTCCTTAACCGCTATGCAGAAGAGAAATGGGGTGAGAGAACCTCCTTGCTGGACACCCTCTGATGGAGTGATTTCATGCTCTCAAAATAGAACTGATTCCTTGCTGTATCCAACTGGAACAAAACGGAAAAAATAGAAATGCTCTTGTACAGCAATAAATACCAAGTCTTTTTTTTCAGGGTATTAAATGCATTCTTGAAAACCAATTTTACCACTGCATTGTTCTCAGACAGGTTGTTGATATACTCCCTTGTTGCATGAACCGCTGCTTCACTTCCTTGAGAGACCCCAAAGCCAAGCTAGTTTGGTTGAAGCATCATGGCCGCCTCTGTGCAAATACTACGGACAGTAGCTTTCGAAATGAAGTGGCAAAGAGTGTTGCCCAAGGCAATTGGTCTAATTCTTCCATCCTTCTCTCAAAGGGCACAAAGTAATGCACCAAATGAGAAAAATTTTATTTCGTCAGGAAACAGACCAGCCAAGGAACTGTTAACGAACCTTGTGGTCTCTGAAAGCAGTGTCTCTGCAATCTCCCCGATAACTGGATTAGCCATTTCCTTTAAATGTTGAGGTCTTTCTCTAGTGTAGTCCCCAGCGGAGCCAGACGGGAATGATATAATTTTTTGTAAACAACTGAATCTTCCACAAACAGTGGTTCCACAGTGGAGACAAGGATGTTAGAACTGTTGGTGCCAGTGGTTTCCCTGACAGGGTGCTTTTCTCTAAGTGCTTGAGCAGTGTCAGCAACCCTGGTGGCAACTGTATCCTCGCTGCTGATTATATTGATTGCCTCACTCTGTTTCCCTCTTCTATTTTCTTGCTCACCTGGTCTCTGTTTTTTTTTTTTTACTCTTAGTGTAACGATTAGGTGGCCTGCCTCTCCCATTTTTGTATTGGTATGGAAGGCGAATGGGGTCGCCAGCTCGATGAGGCTAGACCCTTGCCCCCTCATTCCGCCACAGCTAAGCAGACATTGCCATAAAGTAGCAAGTTGTGCCATGCCTTGATGGTTGGTGGAGCATTTAGGATAGTGGAACCATCTTTTGCTTTTTTCAAGAGGTCCGTGAGTTTCCCAGCAGCGTGCGGACCGGGTGTTTTGGGAATATGTGTGAGTGTCCTGGTACCTGTTGCTTGAATTGGTACTAAGATATTGTCTGAGGAGATGACATCTATTGAAGTGGGTTAGATCTGCTCTCATACTACGGCAACTACTACTGCTGTTACTACAAATTCTTTCACTACTGCAGCTGTTACTACTATTACTACTACTACCATTGCAAATTCTTTTACTACTACTACTACTATACTATAACTACCACTACAACACAACTACTATTCCTCCTACCTCATTACTACTAATACCGCTCGTGCCATTCTACTTCTACAACTAAACCATTGCTTCATCCTCCACTACCCCCGTTACAACCCCTCCCTCCACTATTACTTTTACTACTTTAACTACTATTGCTTCTACAACTACTGTTACTGCTACTACTGCCATTACTACCACAACTACTACTACTACTAGTGCTGATATTGCTGCTACTTCTAATACTACCACTACTACCACTACTAATACTAGTACCACCACTAATACTACAACTACTACTGCTACTTCTGTTACTATTTCTACCACCAACTCCTTCGTATACTCCACCGTAGTGACTTCTGTCCTCTGTTTTCCTCACCCCAGTTGTCATATAACGAAAGCCCTGGACAGACTGAAACGTACCTTCACAGGGATAATATAGGAGAAGTGATTCCAGTTCTGCATTGGTACCAACGATGGGTCGTTGGACATGAAAGGCTCGAAATTCATCAGCTCACACACTCGATCCCCACCTGGTAAAAGTTCAGGATTTGTAAAGGACGAGTAGATAGAAATAGAGACAAAAACAATATGGACAAATAGAATAGGAGAATTGAATATCTCGTGGTGGGAAAAGGCAAAGAGTTCACAGCTATTCAACGCTGCTGAAAAACTGCCTCAGTTTAAACATCAATCCTCAAACCTTCAGTTAAAAATGAAAGTAGACCAAACTTTGGCGCACCCACGAAGGGGGGCGGGTAATTAAAGCACCCCTTCCCTAATACGCAAACGCTTTTTATTTTTTGCAATCGATGACGGATGTTCATTCTGTTATATTGCCCAGTGACCAAGAATGCATGATAGTTTAAGAAATTTCACTCACGTACTAAAAATAATAAATTTGAAAAAACGGCTTCTTTGATTTATTTGCTTCTTATGACTTTTAAGCTCCCAAGCCTCTGTCAGATGACCAAAATCTCAACGGCGGGTCATCATCTCACTAAGACCCACGTCAGGAAACACTTGTTCTGTTTCCTGACGAATCTTACCTAACCTGGATTAAACCCCTTACACGTTAAAATCCTGGAATACGACCCTCTCCAGATTAAAATCCTGGATTAAGTCGCCTCCAGGTTGAAAAGCGCTACTGGTCAGACTGGATCTAATATTCAGTCTGAGCGAGTTAAGCCTGAAAACATGAAATATACAACAAAAAAATTATGGAACTTCTTACCTGATGTGCACAGCACAAATTTAATTGCTCAGTTCATTCCATTTCATGAAATCAAGGATGAAAAGCACAGAGACTGTGTTTGCTGTTCCAAAACATGTAGATATACAAAAATGAGCAGCAAAAAAAATAGAAAACGGGAAATAGTAAAGGAAGCAAGAATATGAATATCCTAGGACAAGGAATTAAGAGAAAAGGCAGAAAAAACTGATCGAAAAATCACATAGCTACTAAAGCAGGAAAACATGCCAACGAACTGGGCTGCCACAGTCAATTAATTCCTAGGTGATCATGCTAAAAAAAAAATCAATGAAATTTATGAGAAAGCTTTCGAGAACCTAACCAGCTTAAGTAGGAATCTCTGAAAGGGCACCTTTATACGACTGCTTGAATCTTTTTCCCCCCAGTTCTGTCGTTCATAACTGTAGAATACCTCTTCAGATTGGGTTCAAATTTTCAACACGTGTAACTGGGGAAAGGTTCTTACAACTACACAAAGAAAACCGCAGACAGAGTACAATCTAGGGGACCAAAAACTGCAAACCTCACTCAATGAAAAGGATCTTGGGGTGAGCATAATACCGAGCACATCTGAGTCGCACATTAACCAAATAGCTGCTGCAGCATATGGGCGACTATCAAACCAAAGAATAGCGTTCCAACACCTCAGTAAGGAATCGCTCAGGACTGTATTGGAGTATGCAGCACCAGTATGGAACCCACCCAAGAAATTAGAGAAAATGCAACGAGACTGGTCCTGGAGATAAGCGGTATGTTCTACGAAGAGAGGTTAAAGGAAATCGACCTGACGACACTGGAGGACAGGAGAGAGAGGGAGGAACATGATAATGACATAAAATACTGAGAGGAATTGACAAGGCGAATGGAGACAGGATGTTCCAGAGATGGGACACAGCAACAAAGGGTCACAATTGGAAGTTGAAGACTCAGATGAGTCACAGAGATGTTAGGAAGTATTTCTTCAGTCATAAAGTTGTCAGGAAGTGGAATAGTCTGAAGAGTGATGTAGTACAGGCAGGATCCATATATAGCTTTAAGAAGAGGTATGATAAAGCTCATGGAGCAGGAAGAGTGACCTAGTAGCAAACAGTGATGAGGCGGGTCCAGGAGCTGTGACTCGACGCTTGCAACCACAACTAGGTGAGTACACACACACACAGCTCTCCACCTCTCCCTTCCCCTATTTCTGCCTCTCCTCCTCTCCCTCTTCCTGTTTCTACCTCTCCTCCTCTCTCCCCTTTGGCCTTTTCCCTGTCTCCCCTTCCTAGTCTCTATCTCGCCCCCCCTCCTCCCTCCGTCCAACAACCACCTCCACACATCTACACACCTACATACACACACACACAGAGTTGGGGAGCTCACAAGAAACGACCAAGAAATATGTGAGGAGCTCAACATGAGATTTTACTAAGTATTTATAGTGGAGACAGAAAGGACTCTGGAAAGTCAGAACATTAAGGTACACCAACAAAGGATATACCAAAATGGTATACAATACCGACAGGTTGGTAGGTAAGACACATAGGCAACAGTTAGGCAACTTTATTCCGAAACGTTTCGCTTACACAGTAGGCTTCTTCAGTCGAATGCAGAAAGTAGGCAGTAACAGTAGCGATTACATCGTCTTCACATCGCTACTGTTCCTGCCTACTTTCAGTATTCGACTGAAGAAGCCTACTGTGTAGGCGAAACGTTTCGGAATAAAGTTGTCTAACTGTTGGCTATGTGTCTTACCTACCAAAGGATATATCAACAAGTGCTGGATGTGATACACAAAACCGAGGAGGAGCTGAAGAAGCTTCTGAACGAATTTGATAACTCAAAGGCGGTGGGACCGGACATCTCTCCGTGGGTCCTTAGACAGGGAGCAGAATCACTGTGTGTGCCACTAACAACAATTTTCAACTCATCCATTGCAACCGGGCAAATACTTGAGGTATGGAAGATGGCAAATGTAGCTGCCATTTTTAAGAAAGGAGACAGACACGAGGCACTTATCTACAGACCAGTCTCACTGACGTGTATAGTATGCAAAGTCATGGAGAATATTATCAGGAGGAGAATGGTGGAGCACCTAGAATGGAATAAGCTTATAAACGACAACCAGCACGGTTTCAGGGAAGAAAAATCCTGAGTCACAAACCTACTGGAGCATTATGACAAAGTAACTGCAATAAGACAGGAGAGTGGGAGGGGTAGTAGACTTCATTTTCTTGGACTGCAATAAGGCCTTCGACACGGTTCCTCACAAGAGATTAGTAAAAAAAGCTAGAAGATCAGGTACGCATAACAGGAAGGGCACCTGACAGGGAGGCAACAAAGAGTAATGATAAATGAAGCGGTGTCAAAGTGGGCGACTTTGACGAGCGGGGTTCCGCAGGGGTCAGTCCTAGGACCAGTGCTCTTTTTGTTATATGTGAATGACTTAACGGAAGGGATAGACTCAGATGTGTCCCTGTTTGCAGATGATGTGAAGCTAATGAGGAGAATTAAATCGAATGAGGATCCGGCATGGCTACAAAGAAACCTAGGCAAGCTGCAAGCCTTGTCCAACAACTGGCTCCTCGAATTTATCCCCGCCAGATGTAAAGTCATGAAGATCGGGGAAGGGCAAAGAAGATCGCAGACAGAGTATAGGCTAAGTGGCCAAAGATTGTAAACCTCACCCAAGGAAAAGGATCTTGGGGTGAGTATAATACCGAGCACATCTGAGGCGCACGTCAACCAGATAACTGCTGCAGCGTATGGGCGCCTGACAAACCTGAGAATAGCGCTCCGATACTTCAGTTAGGAATTGTTTAGGTCTGTACACCGTGTACGTTAGGCCCATATTGGAGTATGCAGCACCAGTTTGGAGCCCACACCTGGTTAAGCACGTCATTAAATTAGAGAAAATGCAAAGGTTTGCAACAAGGCTAGTCCCGAAGCTGAGCAACTTCCAGAAGTATGGAAGACAATTTTTAAAAAAGGAGACAGACAGGCAGCATTAAACTACAAGCCAGAGTCATGAATATGTATAACATTCAAAATCATGGAGAAGCTTATCAGCAGAGCTTTAGAGCACCTACAAAGGAATGAGCTCGTACACGATAACCAGCACTGTTACAGAAATGGGAAATCTTGTATCACAAACTTACTGGAGTTCTAAAACAAAGCGACAAAAGTAAGACAGGAAAGAGAGAGGTGCACTGATTGCATTTTCTTGAACAGTAGGAAGGCTCTTCACACAGTTCTGCACGAGAGATTGGTACAAAAACTGTATGAGCAGGCAGGAAAAGCACTGCGAATGTTAGGGGTTTCACAAGGATCAGTCCTAGGGCTGGTGTTGGTTCTGGTAAATATGAATGACATGACGAAAAGGATAGATCCCGAGGTGTTCCTGTTTGCAGACGACGTGAAGCTAATGTAGAGAATTCAGGCGGAGGGGAATCAGGTAAGACTGCAAAGATCTGGACAGGTTGCAAACCTGGTCCTACAAAGGGCTCCTTGAACTGAACCCCGCCAAATGCAAAGTTATGAACCCAGGGGAAGGACAAAGAAAACCACAGATGGAGTACATGCTCGGGGGCCAAAGACTGCATCACTCAAGAACAAAGATCTTTAGGTGAGCACCATACCGAACACATTCCCTCAGGCTCACATCAACCAAATAACTGCTGCAGCATATGGCCGCATGAAAAACCTAAGAATAGCTTTTCGACATCTAGGTAAGGGATCATTGACGACAATGTACACCGTGTACGTCAGGCCCATATTGGAGTATACAACACCAGTATGGAACCCATTCCAAGTCAAGCACGTCAAGAAATTAGAGAAAATGCTAAGGTTTTCAACAAGGCTTGTCCTTGAGCTAAGATGTATGTGCTATGAGGAGAGGTAAATAAAACTCAATTTGACGACACTGGAAGAAAGTAGGGATGAGGGAGGGGGGGAGACCTGATAAAGGCGTATAAAATACTGAGAGGAACTGACAAGGTGGACATGGATAGAATGTTTCGGAAATGGCCACAGTGATCTTAGAAAGTATTTGTTCAGCATTAGAATTGGCTGGAGAGTGATATAGCGGAGGCAAGATCCATACATAACTTTAAGGAAAAGTACGACAAAGCTCTTGGAACAGGGAAAAGAGGGCCTAGCAGCGACCAGCAAAGAGGCCGGGGAAAGCATTTTCGAATCGATCCCCTGCAACCAAAAATAGGTGAGTACAATTTCGTGAATACAAGACCAATCAACACACAAACACACACACACACACACACACACACACACACACACACACACACACACACACACACACACACACACACACACACACGTACACACAGCGACAGTATGAAAATAACATAGCATCGAAAGCCAAGACTGACCCGAAACCATTGTATAGCCACATCAGGAGGAAGACAACAGTCAAAGACCAGGTGATCAGACTGAGGACAGAAGGTGGAGAACTCACAAGAAATGATCAGGATGTATGTGAGGAGCTAAACAGGAGATTTAAGGAAGTTTTTACAGTAGAGACAGGAAGGGCTCTGGGAAGACAGCACAGAAGGGAACATCAAGATGGAATATACTAACAAGTGTTGGATGACATACGAACAACTGAGGAGGTGCAGAAGCTGCTAAGTGACCTTGATACCTCAAAGGCGATGGGACCGGACAACATCTCCCCGTGGGTCCTTAGAGAAGGAGCAGAGATGCTGTGCGTGCCCCTAACCACAATCTTCAACTGGGCAACTACCTGAGAAATGGAAGACAGCAAATGTAGTCCCCATATTTAAGAAAGGAAACAGAAACGAGGCACTAAACTACAGACCTGTGTCTCTGACATGTATAGCATGCAAAGACATGGAGAAGATTATCAGGAGGAGAGTGGTGGAACACCTGGAACGGAACAAGATTATAAATGAAAACCAGCATGGGTTCATGGAAGGCAAATCGTATGTCACAAACCTTCTGGAGTTTTATGACAAAGTAACAGAAGTAAGACACGAGAGAGAGGGGTGGGTTGATTGCATTTTCCTGGACTGCAGGAAGGCTTTTGACACACCATACGAAGCTGAGAGGCTAAACAGGAAGGAAGGAGATATGAAATATGCTAAGGTCCTATCAGCCTGCAAAGAAGGGCCAGGGAGTGGAAGGGAAGAGCAGATGGGTGCAGATGGAGAGGGAGATAAGTCGAATGCTGAGGCACAACCATGCTACCAAGAGCCACTGGAAAAATCAAGGGAGAAAATGGCCACATACAGACAGGAACCAGAGTCACAGAGGGAGAGGCAATGGGAGGAAGAAAGGGCAAAATCAGTGTTTATCCATGGGCTTCGGGAGAGAGAGGAAAGGACACACACTGAAAGACGGCAGGAAGAAAGAAAGGAGATTGAGAAAATCATCACGGAAATAGGGGGAGAAGACATGGACGAGATTGTAAATTTTCAGAGAATAGGGGGGTACTTGAAGGGGAGAAACCGACCGATCAAGCTGATTCTCAGGACAGAAACAGTGCTGAACAGGATCCTCCAAGAAAAACCACGGTTGAGAAGCTCGGAAGAGTACAAGGAGGTGTTCCTAGACAGAGACAGAACACAAAAAGAGAGACAGCAGCTGAGGGAGAGGACAAAAAAGCGAAAGGAGCTAGGAAAGGAGACAAGGATGGAACCAGCAGAGGTCAGTCAGAGCAGAACAGAGCAGCAAGAGCAAGCACACACACAACTATCCTCAGAACCCCACAACCTATCACACCATCCCAACACACAATACAATCCATACCCACAGCTTCCACCCAACCCCCAACCATAGAATCCCACAGTATGCTACCAGGTCTCCCACCCCCACAGGGTCCCCAAACCACAGTCTTGGAAAGGAAACTAAAGGTATGGTACACAAACGCTGATGGAATAACAAACAAGTGGGAGGAGTGGCACGAAAGAGTAAAAGAGGCATCACAAGACATCATAGCAATCACAGAAACCAAACTTACAGGTATGATAACAGATGCCATCTTCCCAACGGGATACCAGATCCTGAGGAAAGACAGAAGGAACAGGGGGGGGGAGGAGTGGCATTGCTGATCAAACACCGATGGAATTTTGATGAGCTGGAGAGAGGAGACAGCGGAGAAGAAAGTGATTGCATAGCGGGAACGCTTCACTCTGGAGGTCCCAAGGTGATAATTGCAGTGATGTATAACCCACAACAGAACAGCAGGAGGCCAAGGCAAGAGTATGACGAGAGCAATAGAGCGATGGTTGAAACACTGGATGCAGTGGCCAGAAGAGCTCATACATGTAGGGCAAAGCTCCTGATCATGGGCGACTTTAACCACAAGGAGATCGAATGGGAGAACTTGGAGCCACATGGGGGCCAAGATACATGGAGGGCTAAGATGATGGAGGTGGTACTGGAAAACTTCATGTACCAACACGTAAGGGACACTACAAGAGAGAGAGGAGAGGATGAACCAGCAAGACTGGACTTAGTATTCACCTTGAGTAGTGCAGATATTGAGGACATCACATATGAAAGACCCCTTGGGGCCAGCGATCATGTGGTTTTGAGCTTCGAATACACAGTAGAGCTACAAGTGGAGGGGGAAGCAGGAAGGCCAGGACGAATGAAACCAAACTACAGGAAAGGGGACTAAACAGGAATGAGGAACTTCCTGAATGAGGTTCAGTGGGACAGAGAACTGGCAGGGAAACCAGTTAATGAGATGATGGAATATGTAGTCACAATGTGCAAGGAGGCTGAGGAGAGGTTTGTACCCAAGGGTAACAGGAATAATGAAAAAGCCAGGATGAGCCCATGGTTCACTCAAAGATGCAAGGAGGCAAAAACCAAGTGTGCTAGGGAATGGAAGAAATATAGAAGGCAAAGGACCCAGGAGAATAAGGAGAGCAGTCGTAGAGCCAGAAACGAATATGCACAGATAAGAAGGGAGGCCCAACGTCAATATGAAAACGACATAGCAGCAAAAGCCAAATCTGACCCGAAGCTGTTATACAGCCACATCAGGAAGAAAACAACCGTCAAAGACCAGGTAATCAGGCTAAGGAAGGAAGGAGGAGAGACAACAAGAAATGACCGTGAAGTATGTGAGGAACTCAACAAGAGATTCAAAGAAGTGTTCACAGAGGAGACAGAAGGGGCTCCAGAAAGACGGAGAGGTGGGTTACACCACCATGTGCTGGACACAGTACACACAACCGAGGAAGAAGTGAAGAGGCTTCTGAGTGAGCTAGATACCTCAAAGGCAATGGGGCCATATAACATCTCTCCATGGGTTCTGAGAGAGGGAGCAGAGGCGCTATGTGTACCCCTAACAACAATATTCAATACATCTATCGAAACAGGGAGATTACCTGAGGCATGGAAGACAGCAAATGTGGTACCAATCTTTAAAAAAGGAGACAGACATGAAGCACTAAACTACAGACAAGTGTCACTGACATGTATAGCATGCAAAATCATGGAAAAGATTGTCAGGAGAAAAATGGTGGAACATATAGAAAGGAATGATCTCATCACCAGCAGACAACATGGTTTCAGAGACGGGAAATCCTGTGTCACAAACCTACTGGAGTTCTATGACATGGTGACAGCAGTAAGAGAAGAGAGAGAGGGGTGGGTGGATTGCATTTTCTTAGACTGCAAGAAGGCGTTTGACACAGTACCACACAAGAGATTAGTGCAAAAACTGGAGGACCAAGCAGGAATAACAGGGAAGGCACTGCAATGGATCAGGGAATACTTGTCAGGAAGACAGCAGAGAGTAATGGTACCAGGCGAGGTGTCAGAGTGGGCACCTGTGACCAGTGGGGTCCCACAGGGGTCAGTCCTAGGACCAGTGCTGTTTCTGGTATTTGTGAACGACATGACGGAAGGAATAAACTCCGAGGTGTCACTGTTTGCAGATGACGTGAAGTTGATGAGAAGAGTTCATTCGATCGAAGACCAGGCAGAAATACAAAGGGATCTGGACAGGCTGCAGACCTGGTCCAGCAACTGGCTCCTGGAGTTCAATCCCACCAAGTGCAAAGTCATGAGGATTGAGGAAGGGCAAAGAAGACCGCAGATGGAGTACAGTCTAGGGGGTCAGAGACTACAAACATCACTCAAGGAAAAAGATCTTGGGGTGAGTATAACACCAGGCACATCTCCTGAAGCGCACATCAACCAAATAACTGCTGCAGCATATGGGCGCCTGGCAAACCTCAGAACAGCATTCCGACATCTTAATAAGGAATCGTTCAGGACCCTATACACCGTGTACGTTAGGCCCTTATTGGAGTATGCGGCACCAGTTTGGAACCCACACCTAGCCAAGCATGTAAAGAAACTAGAGAAAGTGCAAAGGTTTGCAACAAGACTAGTCCCAGAGCTAAGAGGTATGTCCTATGAGGATAGGTTAAGGGAAATCAACCTGACGACACTGGAGGACAGGAGAGATAGGGGGGACATGATAACGACTTACAAAATACTGAGAGGAATTGACAAGGTGGACAAAGACAGGATGTTCCAGAGACTGGACACAGTAACAAGGGGACACAGTTGGAAGTTGAAGACACAGATGAATTAAAGGGATGTTAGGAAGTATTTCTTCAGCCACAGAGTAGTCAGGAAGTGGAATAGTTTGGGAAGCGATGTAGTGGAGTCAGGATCCATACATAGCTTTAAGCAGAGGTACGATAAAGCTCATGGTTCAGGGAGAGTGACCTAGTAGCGACCAGTGAAGAGGCGGGGCCAGGAGCTTGGACTCGACCCCTGCAACCTCAACTAGGTGAGTACAACTAGGTGAGTACACACACACACGTGTCAAGAAATTAGAGAAAGTGCAAAGGTTTGCGTCAAGGTTAGTTCCAGAGTTAAGGGGAATGTCCTATGAAGAAAGGTTAAGGGAAATCTGCCTGACGACACTGGAGGAGAGGAGGGTCAGGGAAGAAATGATAACGACATATAAAATACTGCGCGGAATTGGGGACACAGAAATAAGAGGTCACAATTGGAAGCTGAAGACTCAGATGAGTCAAAGGGATGTTAGGAAGTATTTCTTCAGTCATAGAGTTGTCAGGCCGTGGAATAGCCTAGAAAGTGACGTAGTGGAGGCGGGAACCATACATAGTTTTAAGACGAGGTATGATAAAGTTCACGGAGCAGGGAGAGAGAGGACCCAGTTGCAACCGGTGAAGAAGCGGGGCCAGGAGCTAAGACTCGACCCCTGCAACCACAAATAGGTGAGTACACACACACACACACACACACACACACACACACACACACACAAATACACACACACACAAACACACACACACGCACACACCACACACACCACAAACACACACACAAACACACACACACACACACACCACAAACACACACACAAACACACACACACCACAAACACACACACAAACACATACACACAAAAACATACACACACATACAAGCACACATATACCCATATTCTCTAAAAATGGTTCGGTACACTTTAAAACTTTTACTTGGTATACCTGATCGATGAAATCGCACCTGGAATGCGGCAAATTGGCAAGGAAAAGTCAATAGCGGCATTAAAACTTGCAAATTCTAAATAATTTGAGAACGCTTTTTGTCGCCCCAAATCACGAGCAATGATAATTAAGCTTTTCTGTATAAATTTACGATAAGTGAATGCTATTACAAACTGCATCCATCTGCATTTTAAGTTTTATTTTACAGATGAATATTAAAATTGATCTGTAAAACCTTCAGATCGATATGAATTCATCAGTGTGGAGGTTGGGAGGAAAAATATAAAAAAATGGGAGGATCTTAGCGTAAGCAGCGACTTGCTTGGCTGGAAGCTCTGATATATTAAGGTTTATTTTGTATAAACTTTAGGAGTTGTGTTACTAAGTCGTTGGTGGAGAGCTCGTGATCCATGGAATTCGAGCTACAACAACAGGCGTATAGCATCAAAGTATTTGGAGAGAAGACACAAAACTACTCAAAATTTACAGTAAACAATGAACAAACTCAACAAAGTATTCCTGAAACATTAATTTCACACACACACACATATATATATATATATATATATATATATATATATATATATATATATATATATATATATATATATATATATATATATATATATATATATATATATGTCGTGCCGAATATGTAAAACTGGTCAATTAGCAAGAACTCATTTAAAATTAAGTCCTTTCTAAAATTTTCTTTTATACGTTTAAAGATATATATTTTTCATTAATGTTAACGTAAAAATCTTTAATTTTACATCATAATAATGTTAGAAAACTTACCTAACCTTATTATAACAAGAGCAATTTATTTTAGCCTAACCCAACTAAATATATTTTAAATACGTTTACAATAATTTAGTGCTAAACAAACACAATCAAATGTATTGTTTTCGTTAGGTTCAGAATGATTTTGGCGAAATTATTGCATACACAAATTTTCACTTGTCCTATATGGCAAGATGAGCGTTGCTATTTAAGCCAAGATCGCAAGTTCTGCCTATTCGGCACAGAATATTTGGATTTCTTCCTGAAGCCGTTTGAATATTCCACTTCCCCTACCACCCCATCTTTTGATATATATTTTTTTTTACTAATAGGAATATTTTATTATATAATATATTACAGAATGTTAAATGTTGATGAAGATAGGGAAGCTGTGATTTCGTGTATAGGACAAGGAGGAATAACATCTTGTAGGAGTGAGGAAGAGCCAGTTGTGAGTGTGGGGGAAGTTCGTGAGGCAGTAGGTAAAATGAAAGGGGGTAAGGCAGCCGGGATTGATGGGATAAAGATAGAAATGTTAAAAGCAGGTGGGGATATAGTTTTGGAGTGGTTGGTGCAATTATTTAATAAATGTATGGAAGAGGGTAAGGTACCTAGGGATTGGCAGAGAGCATGCATAGTTCCTTTGTATAAAGGCAAAGGGGATAAAAGAGAGTGCAAAAATTATAGGGGGATAAGTCTGCTGAGTATACCTGGTAAAGTGTATGGTAGAGTTATTATTGAAAGAATTAAGAGTAAGACGGAGAATAGGATAGCAGATGAACAAGGAGGCTTTAGGAAAGGTAGGGGGTGTGTGGACCAGGTGTTTACAGTGAAACATATAAGTGAACAGTATTTAGATAAGGCTAAAGAGGTCTTTGTGGCATTTATGGATTTGGAAAAGGCGTATGACAGGGTGGATAGGGGGGCAATGTGGCAGATGTTGCAAGTGTATGGTGTAGGAGGTAGGTTACTGAAAGCAGTGAAGAGTTTTTACGAGGATAGTGAGGCTCAAGTTAGAGTATGTAGGAAAGAGGGAAATTATTTCCCAGTAAAAGTAGGCCTTAGACAAGGATGTGTGATGTCACCGTGGTTGTTTAATATATTTATAGATGGGGTTGTAAGAGAAGTAAATGCGAGGGTCTTGACAAGAGGCGTGGAGTTAAAAGATAAAGAATCACACACAAAGTGGGAGTTGTCACAGCTGCTCTTTGCTGATGACACTGTGCTCTTGGGAGATTCTGAAGAGAAGTTGCAGAGATTGGTGGATGAATTTGGTAGGGTGTGCAAAAGAAGAAAATTAAAGGTGAATACAGGAAAGAGTAAAGTTATGAGGATAACAAAAAGATTAGGTGATGAAAGATTGAATATCAGATTGGAGGGAGAGAGTATGGAGGAGGTGAATGTATTCAGATATTTGGGAGTGGACGTGTCAGCGGATGGGTCTATGAAAGATGAGGTGAATCATAGAATTGATGAGGGAAAAAGAGTGAGTGGTGCACTTAGGAGTCTGTGGAGACAAAGAACTTTGTCCTTGGAGGCAAAGAGGGGAATGTATGAGAGTATAGTTTTACCAACGCTCTTATATGGGTGTGAAGCATGGGTGATGAATGTTGCAGCGAGGAGAAGGCTGGAGGCAGTGGAGATGTCATGTCTGAGGGCAATGTGTGGTGTGAATATAATGCAGAGAATTCGTAGTTTGGAAGTTAGGAGGAGGTGCGGGATTACCAAAACTGTTGTCCAGAGGGCTGAGGAAGGGTTGTTGAGGTGGTTCGGACATGTAGAGAGAATGGAGCGAAACAGAATGACTTCAAGAGTGTATCAGTCTGTAGTGGAAGGAAGGCGGGGTAGGGGTCGGCCTAGGAAAGGTTGGAGAGAGGGGGTAAAGGAGGTTTTGTGTGCGAGGGGCTTGGACTTCCAGCAGTTATGCGTGAGCGTGTTTGATAGGAGTGAATGGAGACAAATGGTTTTTAATACTTGACGTGCTGTTGGAGTGTGAGCAAAGTAACATTTATGAAGGGGTTCAGGGAAACCGGCAGGCCGGACTTGAGTCCTGGAGATGGGAAGTACAGTGCCTGCACTCTGAAGGAGGGGTGTTAATGTTGCAGTTTAAAAACTGAGATTAAGACACATGTGCAACATCTGGGTATCTTTATTGTAGACGTTTCGCCATCCAGTGGCTTTATCAATACAAATTCTAGGACATAACTTGAAGACAGTAGAACTATGTACAGAAGATGAGGTTATCAGTCCCTCAACCTAGGAGTAGGTGCGAAGAGCACCATAGTCGTGGAGATTCTGAAGCAGAAGAAAGGAGCCTGGCGCTTATATAGTAACGTCAGGTGTAGCAGACGAAGGCATATTCACTGGTAGGCGGGATTCCCCAGTGGAAGTAGGTCCTTCCCAAAGAGATGGGTTAGTTGTAGTAGTAGTTGTAGTAGTAGTAGTACTACTACTACAACTTTACAATATTACAGAAGATTTAAGAGATACTTTACAATATTACAGAGATACTTTACAATATTACAGAAGATTTAAGAGATACATTGTTGATATAAAGGTGGCATACACGGTACATGTTGTTACGTGTGTATCACCGATTATAAGGCGAAAATCTCATCCAGCTCCTCAGAGCTGGGGCATGTGCCCAAAATACAGCATGCATTACCCCTTTGAACAGCCGCACTGAGCCGCTGGAACAGGAAACTAGCTGCCCTGGGATCCCTAGTTATCCTGATGAGTCATTTTCCCAGCTCCTTAAGGAATTTAGATGCACTCTTTCCCCATGAGCCAAGGGTCTCTGAGCCTATGGGAACAAACATATAATGATGGGCAAGTTCTCCATATTTTCTAGATTTTTGGGACTCCCTGAGGCTGGCAGCTGCCCCTCCTTCTTCCCTGGTGTATTGGAGATAGGTATCAGCCAAGGTAGATGCACATGTATAGTCCCACACAACCTGCTTCCACTCTGTCCAGGCTTGAAGGGTGATACCATCTGGACGCTTCTGGCTGCCATCAGATCTGCATAGTTTGGGTGGCTCCCTTACTGCTGGGCATCCAGCTGTTGTGAGGCTCCTCTTGATAATGTTATTAACCTCCTCATGTCTTGCAATCTTTCCCTCGGATTTACGGCACACAAGACCAATGTACCCGAATCGGTCTGCTGCTTCACTGCCACAAATACACCTGTGTTCGGCGAGAATAGGGGCGGCAAGTCGAAGGGCAACACCGATGCGGATGGTCTGTGGGTCGAGACGTGTGCCAAGGCTGGCGTTGGGAACAGCCAACAGAAAGTCCCCAGCATGAGGGGCTCTCACTGCCAGGAGGCGGGCTCTATCCTTCCCTGACACACTCTGAAGCAATGTTGAGGCAATATTTTCCACTATTGGACCATCCCAGTGCGACTGTTTGTAGTTGTTGGGGGGAGCAGGTCTGGTTCCAGAGCCCGTTAGATTATCCCAGATCATTGCTCCGTCAATGAATTTTTGGTCCAGGACCTAATCTTGTCCCTAAGATGTTCAGGGAGAATCTCTGCTACAAGCTCTCTGGACGCAATACACGAAGACAGAAAAGCAGGTAACGCAATCTGTGATGACTTGCGTACACCAGTGCCTCCTAGTCTGACTGGAAGTGTAGCTTGGTTCCACTGCCCGTCTTCTAGAGTAAGGTTAAGTACTTTCGTAAAAATCTGCCTCAGAATACTGTCATATTCGTGCAGTATAGGGTTATCATATGAAGGTGCACATCTTAGAAAATATGTCAACCTGGGCAGACTCAAGCACTTTGTGAGAAGGTACAAGGCATCGTGGGTGTCCAGATTGCCTATTCGTTGTTCCATTCTCCTTAACTCTTCCAATTTCTTCCTGAGAATTGTGTCAATGGCATTGCTTCCCAGAGGTGCTCCTAGCAAGACACTATTTGTGGGTGCAATGACTGCTGCTCCTGGTAGTTTTGATCTCACTACATTTATCACTTGTTGACTGACTGAGATGATTTCACATTTGGATGGATTCAGGATGAGACCCATTTCCTGTCCCCGTGTCATTACCTGTGTAAGGTCATGTAGGAGGGACTCTTTTGTACCTGCTAGTGTGCCATCATCTAGGAACCAGATGTTTAGCTCGCTGGTCAGTCTGACTGTGATTTCCCTAACTGCTATATAGAAGAGAAATGGTGCAAGAGGAACTCCTTGTTGGACACCCTCCGATGATGTAATTTCATGCTCTCCAAAGAGAAGCATTGATTCCTTCCTATACCCAGCTGAAACAAAAGGGAAGAGACCAGGGAAATGTTCTTGTACTGCTGCTAATACCACGTCTCTTTTCAGGAGATTGAACGCATTCTTGAAATCTAATTTTACCACTGCATTGTCCTCAGGCAGGTTGTTGATATACGCCCTTGTTGCATGAACCACTGCTTCACTTCCTTGAGAGACCCTAAATTATTATTATTATAATCAAGGGGGAAGCGCTAAACCCGGAGGATTATACAGCGCCTGGGGGGGGATGTGGAAGGCATTCAGGCTTAATTCGGGGAACTGGAGCACAGATCCAATACCCTAAATCAAGAGCCCCTCACCAACATCAAGGAACCTTCCTTGAGGGGAGAGACCCCAAAGCCAAGCTGGTTTGGTTGAAGCATCATAGCTGCCTGTGCACGAATACTTCGGACAGCAGCTTTGGATACGAGGCGGCGTAAGGTGTTGCCTACTGCAATTGGCCGAATTCCTCCATCCTTCTTTTTAAGTGCACAAAGTGTTGCACCAAAAAAGAAAGGTCTAATTTCATCAGGAATCAGACCAGCCAAGGAATTGTTGACGAACCTTGTGATCTCTGAAAGCAGTGTCTCTGCAATTTCCCCAATAACTGGATTAACCATTTCCTTTAAACGCTGTGGCCTTATTCCAGTGTAACCCCCAGCAGAGCAAGATGGGAACGACATTATTGCTTTGTAAATGTCTGAGTCTTCCACTATCAATGGTTCCATAGTGGGGACAGAGGTGTTGGAACTGTTGGTGCCACTGGTTTCCCTGGCAGGGTGCTTTCCTCTAAGTGCTTCAGCCGTGTCAGCATCCCTGGGAGCAACTGTATCTTCACTGGTAATAATTCTTATTGCCCCCACTGTGTTGCCCTCTTCAATTTTCTTGCTCACCTGGACTCTGACTTTTTCACTGTCAGTAGAGTGAGTGGGGGTTCTGCCTCTCCCTTTTTTGTGTTGACGGGGAAGGCGAATGAGGTTATCAACTCTAGGAAAATCTCTTAAGGATTTAATTATCATTGAGGCTAGCCTCTTTCCCCTTCTTTCCGGCACAGCTAAGCAGACATTGCCAAAAAGTAGCAAGTTGTGCCATGCCTTGATGGTTGGTGGAGCATTTAAGATAGTGGAACCATCGTTTACTTTTTTCAGGAGGTCTGTAAGTTTCCCAGCTGCGTGTAGACGGGATGCTTTGGGAATATGTGTGAGTGTCCTGGTACCTGTTGCTTTAATTGCTTCCAAGAGATTGTCTGATGAGATGAAATCTGTTGGAGAGGGTTCAGGTGCCTGAGGTGGCTCTGGATCATCACTTTCCACAGGAGAACATCCTGAACCAGGGCAACTACCGTGTTTGCGGAGGAAACCATTCGAGTTGAGACAACAAAGCTGTAAGCATGACCGACACTTGCCTCTCCTAGTATTGCCAACTGTGTCATTTCCCTGGCTGCTTGCTTCCTCCTGGTTGGCATCCATCTGCTAGACTAGACAATAGGAGTGAAATATGACATGCTGGGTGGGTATGGTGCGTGGAAGGTAGTGAACTTGACCGTGGTGGCCTGGTGGAGTTTGAGGGGCTGGGAGGGGAAGGGGAAAACTTCCCCTGGGAATTAGGTGGGGGAGGCGCAGGTTGTTGAGTGGGGTTATCCCGGGAAGTACAATACACATGGACTTGCGCACTATATATTGTTCACACTGTCTTACAATACACATAACTTTACTTGTTTCCCATGTAAACTATGAACAATGTGGGTATGGGCACTGCTGAACCAATGTGTTCACTCACCATCTAGTTACACATCCCACCTTTTCCACCCACCCCCGTGAAGTGGGGGTGGATGCACTGACTGGTCACTCCCTCGTTAACATTAATTTCACATTGTTTTTCCATAACATATGCCTCTAAATAGTCCATGCATCGACACAATCATTTCTAAGTTAACTGGAAGCATGGTGCATGGTGCTGGATATACATGTTTTTATAAGAGCTTTTCGAGGTTTATATGTACGATAATCTTGGCCGGTACTCATACACAGTGTAGGCCTTGTACTCCCCCACCCCTCCACTGGCCGTCTTCCTCACTACCACCACTCACCAACCTTTACAAACTGCACAACACTTCCACAATTTACCTTGAAACGGTGCACTGAAATGTCTTCTCGTTTCACTGGAATCTTCCAAGAGTATTCACAATAAGTCCTGTTGAGTCAACCTGGTCAGGCTCGTTGATCCGGAGTTATATTGAAAATCCCGCAGCTAGCCCGCCACACGTCTTGCCATGCCAGCGCATGGCCCATATATATATATATATATATATATATATATATATATATATATATATATATATATATATATATATATATATATATATATATATATATATTATATATATATATATATATATATATATATATATATATATATATATATATATATATATATATATATATGCAAAACAACCACTCTGAAAGAGTAGTGAAATTCCAAGCGCTTTCGTGACTACTCACATTGTCAAGGAACTATAGATAGTTCCTTGACAATGTGAGTACTCAGGAAAGTGCATGGAATTTCACTACTCTTTCACAGTGATTATTTTGCATATTTTAAAATCACCTGTTTACTGCGATCTTATTGCATATATATATATATATATATATATATATATATATATATATATATATATATATATATATATAAATATATATATATATATATATATATATATATATATATATATATATATATATATGTATATTATTGTGCCCACGAACGAGTGATATTGATCAAAAACAAAACTGCGACTAGCCAAGGACTCGAGCCCATGCTGCTTTGGTCTGCCTCATGGTGGGCGAAAATTCATGACGCTCTAATCCACTGGACCATACACTCCTTAAGAGTAGCGCATACAGTGGAATTGGATGTGGTACTCACTACCCAAGGACATACGATGGTGTGGATGACTCTAGGCACATTATCAAGGAACTAGTTCCTTGACAATGTGAGTAGTCACGAAAGCGCTTGGAATTTCTCTATTCTTTCAGAGTGGTTGTTTTGCATATTTTGAAATCACCTGTTTACTGTGATCTTATTGCATATATATATATATATATATATATATATATATATATATATATATATATATATATATATATATATATATATATATATATATGTGTGTGTGTGTGTGTGTGTACTCATCTAGTTGTACTCACCTAGTTGAGGTTGCAGGGGTCGAGTCCTAGCTCCTGGCCCCGCCTCTTCACTGGTCGCTACTAGGTCACTCTCCCTGAACCGTGAGCTTTATCATACCTCTGCTTAAAGCTATGTATGGATCCTGCCTCCACTACATCGCTTCCCAACCTATTCCACTTCCTGACTACTCTGTGGCTGAAGAAATACTTCCTAACATCCCTGTGATTCATCTGTGTCTTCAACTTCCAACTCTCTCCCCTTGTTGCTGTGTCCCATCTCTGGAACATCCTGTCTTTGTCCACCTTGTCAATTCCTCTCAGCATTTTGTATGTCGTTATCATATCCTCCCTATCTCTCCTGTCCTCTAGTGTCGTCAGGTCAGTTTCCCTTAACCTCTCCTCGTAGGACATTCCCCTTAGCTCTGGGACTAGTCTTGTTGCAAACCTTTGCATTTTCTGTAGTTTATTTACGTGCTTGGCTAGGTGTGGGTTCCAAACTGGTGCCGCATACTCAAATATGGGCCTAACGTACAAGGTGTACAGGGTCCTGAACGATTCCTTATTAAGATGTCGGAATGCTGTTCTGAGGTTTGTTAGGCGTCCATGTGCTGCAGCAGTTATTTGGTTGATGTGTGCCTCAGGAAATGTGCCTGGTGTTATACTCACCCCAAGATCTTTTTCTTTGAGTGAGGTTTGTAGTCTCTTGCCCCCTAGACTGTACTCCGTCTGCGGTCTTATTTGCCCTTCCCCAATCATCATGACTTTGCACTTGGTGGGGTTGAATTCCAGGAGCCAATTGCTGGACCAGGTCTGCCGCCTGTCCAGATTCCTTTGCAGTTCTGCCCGGTCTTCGACCTAATGAATTCTTCTCATCAATTTCACGTCATCTGCAAACAGGGACACTCCGGAGTCTATTCCTTCCGTCATGTCGTTCACAAATACCAGAAACAGCACTGGTCCTAGGACTGACCCCTGCGGGACCCCGCTGGTCACAGGTGCCCACTCTGACACCTCGCCACGTACCATGACTCGCTGCTGTCTTCCTGACAAGTATTCCCTGATCCATTGTAGTGCCTTCCCTGTTATCCCTGCTTGGTCCTCCAGTTTTTGCACCAATCTCTTGTGTGGAACTGTGTCAAACGCCTTCTTGCAGTCCAAGAAAATGCAATCCACCCACCCCTTTCTCTCTTGTCTTACTGCTGTCACCATGTCATAGAACTCCAGTAGGTTTGTGACACAGGATTTCCCGTCCCTGAAACCATGTTGGCTGCTGTTGATGAGATCATTCCTTTCTAGGTGTTCCACCACTCTTCTCCTGATAATCTTCTCCATGATTTTGCATACTATACATGTCAGTGACACTGGTCTGTAGTTTAATGCTTCATGTCTGTCTCCTTTTTTAAAGATTGGGACTACATTTGCTGTCTTCCATGCCTCAGGCAATCTCCCTGTTTCGATAGATGTATTGAATATTGTTGTTAGGGGTACACATAGCGCCTATGCTCCCTCTCTCAATACCGATGGGGAGATGTTATCTGGCCCCATTGCCTTTGAGGTATCTAGCTCACTCAGAAGCCTCTTCACTTCTTCCTCGGTTGTGTGCACTGTGTCCAGCACTTGGTGGTGTGCCCCACCTCTCCGTCTTTCTGGAGTCCCTTCTGTCTCCTCTGTGAACACTTCTTTGAATCTCTTGTTGAGTTCTTCACATACTTCACGGTCATTTCTTGTTGTCTCTCCTCCTTCCTTCCTTAGCCTGATTACCTGGTCCTTGACTGTTGTTTTCCTCCTGATGTGGCTGTACAACAGTTTCGGGTCAGATTTGGCTTTCGCTGCTATGTCATTTTCATATTGTCTTTGGGCCTCCCTTCTTATCTGTGCATATTCGTTTCTGGCTCTACGACTGTTCTCCTTATTCTCCTGGGTCCTTTGCCTTCTATATTTCTTCCATTCCCTAGCACACTTGGTTTTTGCCTCCCTGCACCTTTGGGTAAACCATGGGCTCATCCTGGCTTTTTCATTAATCCTGTTACCCTTGGGTACAAACCTCTCCTCAGCCTCCTTGCATTTTGTTGCTACATATTCCATCATCTCATTAACTGGCTTCCCTGCCAGTTCTCTGTCCCACTGAACCCCGTTCAGGTAGTTCCTCATTCCTGTGTAGTCCCCTTTCTTGTAGTTTGGCTTCATTCGTCCTGGCCTTCCTGCTTCCCCCTCCACTTGTAGCTCTACTGTGTATTCGAAGCTTAAACCCACATGGTCACTGGCCCCAAGGGGTCTTTCATATGTGATGTCCTCGATATCTGCACTACTCAAGGTTAATACTAAGTCCAGCCTTGCTGGTTCATCCTCTCCTCTCTCTCTTGTAGTGTCCCTTACGTGTTGGCACATGAAGTTTTCCAGTACCACCTCCATCATCTTAGCCCTCCATGTATCTTGGCCCCCATTTGGGTCCAAGTTCTCCCAATCGATCTCCTTGTGGTTAAAGTCACCCATGATCAGGAGCTTTGCCCTGCATGCATGAGCTCTTCTGGCCACTCTAGCCAGTGTGTCAACCATCGCTCTATTGCTCTCGTTGTACTCTTGCCTTGGCCTCCTGCTGTTCTGTGGTGGGTTATACATCACTGCTATTACCACCTTGGGACCTCCATAGTGAAGTGTTCCCACTATGTAATCACTTTCTTCTCCGCTGTCTCCTCTCTCCAGCTCATCAAAATTCCAGCGATTTTTGATCAGCAAGCCCACTCCTCCACCCCCCCCTGTTCCCTCTGTCTTTCCTCAGGATTTGGTATCCCGTTGGAAAGATTGCATCTGTTATCATACCTGTAAGCTTGGTTTCTGTGAGAGCTATGATGTCCGGTGATGCTTCTTTGACTCTTTCATGCCACTCCTCCCACTTATTTGTTATTCCATCAGCGTTTGTGTACCATACCTTCAGTTTCCTTTCCAACACTGTGGTTTGGGGGGCCTGTGAGGGTGGGAGACCTGGTGGCATACTGTGGGATTCTATAGCTCGGTGTTGGGTGGAGGCTGTGGGTATGGATTGTAGTGTGTGTTGGGATGGTGTGATAGGTTGTATGGTTCTGAGAATAGTTGTGTGTGTGCTTGCCCTTGCTGTTCTGTTCTGCTCTGACTGACCTCTGCTGGTTCCCTCCTTGTCTCTTTTCCTAGCTCCTTTCGCTTTTTTGTCCTCTCCCTCAGCTGCTGTCGTTCTGATTTTGTTCTGTCTCTGTCTAGGAACACCCTCTTGTACTCTTCCGAGTATTTCAATCGTGGTTTCTCTTGGAGGATCCTGTTCCGCACTGTTTCCGTCCTGAGAATCAGCTTGATTGGTCGGTTTCTCCCCTTCGAGTACCCCCCTATTCTCTGAAAATTTACAATCTCGTCCATCTCTTCACCTATTTCCGTGATGATTTTCTCAATCTCCTTTCTTTCTTCCTGCTGCCTTTCAGTGTGTGTCCTTTCCTCTCTCTCCTGAAGCCCATGGATAAACACTGATTTTGCCCTTTCTTCCTCCAATTGCCTCACCCTCTGTGACTCTGGATCCTGCCTGTATGTGGTCAGTTTCTTCCTTGATTTTTCCAGTGGCTCTTGATAGCCTGGTTGTGCCTCAGCATTCGACCTATCACCCTCTCCATCTGCAACCAGCTGATCTTCCCTTTCACTCCTTGGTCCTCCTTGGCAGACTGATATGACCTTAGCATAATTCATAATTCCTTCCTTCCTGTTCGGCCTCGCAGCTTCATATGCTGTGTCTTCTCTGGTCACTGCCCCTGTAACTCGCTTCAGCCTATTTATCTCAACTTCTAGGACCCTTATCTTGGCTACTGCAGTTTCGACTTGTGCCTCCCAATTCTTTGTCTCCTTCTCCAACCTCTTTTCCAATTTCACAGAGAGCTCTTTCTCCATTTTTTCAGAAAGCTCTCCTAATTTTCTCTCCCACTCTTGTTCCATCCTTTTCCACTGCTCCTCCATCCACTCCTCCCTACCAGAACCATTCTCATCTGATCCTTGGTTCCTGCGAGTCCCCACCATTTTTTTTTTTTTTTTTTTTTTTTTTTTGTGAGAGAAGAGAGAAGGGAAAGGTAGAGGGGGAGAGAGAGTGAAGGGAAGAGTAGGAGAGGGGAGAGTTAGAAGGGAAAATGGGGACGAGAGAGAGCAAGAGAGAGAGCAAGAGAGAGAGAGAGAGAGAGAGAGAGAGAGAGAGAGAGAGAGAGAGAGAGAGAGAGAGAGAGAGAGAGAGAGGGGGGGGGGGGAGAGAGGGAGAGAGAGAGAGAAAGAGAAGGCAAAGAGGGGGAGAGAGAGGGGGCAGAGAGGGGGAGAAGGGGAAAAGAGGGGGGAGATGGAAGAGCGAGAGGGGAGAGAGGCTAGGGGGAGAGGGAGGGGAGGATGGGAGAGAGATGGGGAAAGGGAGAGGGGAGAGATAATGGGAGGGGACAGATGTTAGAGGGGGAGAGATGTTAGAGGGGGGGAGGTGTTAGAGGTAAGAGATGTTAGAGGGGAGAGATGGGAGAGGGAAGAGAGAGAGATAGGTAGGGAGTGATAGGTAGAGAGAGAGATATAGGTAAAGAGTGAGAAAGGTAGAGATAGGTCTACTTAGGGTAGATAGAGGGGGGGGAGAGGAGAAAGGTTCAGATGGTCAGTTCACAGGACGGTGTGAAATCCTGTGTAAGTGTGTGTTTGCGTGTTTACTACAGCTTACAAGTGCTTGTTCCTGTGTGTGTATGTGTATGTGTATGTGTGTGTGTGTGTATGTGTGTGTGTGTGTGTGTACGTGTGTGTGTGTGTGTGTGTATGTGTGTGTGTATGTGTGTGTGTGTGTGTGTGTGTGTATGTGTATGTGTGTGTGTGTGTGTGTGTGTGTGTGTGTGTGTGTGTGTGTGTGTATGTGTGTGTGTATGTGTGTGTGTGTGTGTGTATGTGTGTGTGTGTGTGTGTGTGTGTGTGTGTGTGTGTGTGTGTGTGTGTGTGTGTGTGTGTGTGTGTGTTTTTATGTGTGTGTGTATGTGTGTGTGTGTATGTGTATGTGTGCGTGTGCGTGTGCGTGTGCGTGTGTGTGTGTGTGTGTGTGTGTGTGTGTGTGTGTGTGTGTGTGTGCCCCCACTTCTAAGTATTCATACTGCTAATGAATACCGGTAGATACCAGTAATTCTAAGCTTACCAATACTTGTAACACTTATCGATTCTACTTCTAAAATTCAGAAAGTAGCTAGGTTGTAAAATTTAGCTTGTCTCAGCTTAAGTGTCTGACGTTATCCCTCACTACCGCTTTACTCCTTGCACTCTCCTCTATGCTATTTCTACTCTAATTCTGGTAATGGCTTGCAGGAGTGAGTGACCAGCATCTAACAGTGATGCAGGACGAGACTCAATCTTGCAAAATGCAACCTCAACAGGTGGAATACTTGCGCTGACAGCGGTGTGATGACAAGTTGCCAGAAGCGTATGACGTAGTGGTCGTACATAGGCCTTCTCTCACTATTTTGTAACTCCTTCACCCGTGTGTGTGTGTGTGTGTGTGTGTGTGTGTGTGTGTGTGTGTGTGTGTGTGTGTGTGTGTGTGTGTGTATGTGTGTGTGTGTGTGTGTGTGTACTGTATACGCATGTAAAGTTGTTTCAACTATCGTCTCTTTCATTCTGTTTCACCACTTCTTTGTTTATGTTAACAAAAAGGCTCCTATCTCTTATACATGTGCATAACATGTTGGACATATTTTTGTGCCCAAGCTCTACATGTGTACGAACAGCATTTTTTCATATGGGTGCGTAAACTTGTATGTAGCTATTTATATTCAAATGCTCTTATAACAATATAAGTAAGTATATATCATATAGAATATTGTAATGGCACTCTACTGATGTGATATAACCATTTTTAATATTAATAATAATAAAATAACTCTGGAAACGAACTAGGTTCCTATATGTTCCCAGGCATATAATGACAGCATTGTAATATTTAATTATGTCTATTGTTAATACTTCTCGTTCATCTCTCCTTCCTATGTCTTCTATATATGTATCATTTTTTCCAACGCTCTGGGATGATAGAGATGTCTTCACAAAAAGTTAATTTCTTCTGTGGACTAAGCCATCCTGATAAATGACAGTTCTTTAGTAAGAGTAACTCCAGCTATGCCAGAAGAAAACTTCTGATACTCTCGTAGCTGATGAACCTTAAATGAATTATTTGACGAGAGTGTTATTGCCCTGAGAAGTCTTCCATCTCTGGCTAACAGGTTTAATCACGGAATGGACCCCATCTTGAGTGATAGAATGTCACAGAAAAGCAACTTTCATTCCCCGCCCACCCTTATTAACGTCACCCATGTACCACCCTCACACGCATCCAATCCACTCCCACGGCTCTACCCTGGCACACTTCTCACGCATTCTTCCCCTCCTCCCCTTTCCCCTTTCCTATCCAATCTTTATCTGCCAATTTGCCAATGGCAAATTGGCACCTACACAACCCAAAATCAATACAACATTAATTCCAAGACTTGGACTTGAGTTCATTCTAAGTGACTCTTATGCATGGAACATTTAAAACTAAAAGCCTTTTAGTGCCAGTGACTATCCACCTCTGTGTGAGCCCATGGTTCTCCCAGTGGCTGAAGAGAGGGAAAATGTAATCAGTCCATCAGTCGTGAAAAGACTGATGACTGATGGGGCTTATATACTGCAGATAAAATGAACCTGTTGTAGGAGAAACGTTTCCACTGTAAAGATATCCAAGTGTTGCACATGTGTCTAATTTATCAACGTGTCCGTTCTCTGAACCATGTATCTACAGAGAGGGAAAAGCTAAAAGTGCAAGAGCGTGAAAAAGATATAGAAAACAAGAATAACTGGAAAACAGGAATGCAAGAAGAACCAAAAATTAATTTATATGGGTAAGAACAGATGTTGAATAGGAATTTGAGAGCAAATCTAAAAAAAGCGTAGTCATACAACCGCATTTTAAAAGAGACAAGTATGAAGGACAAGGTAATAAGACTGAATAGGAATGGGGGTAGATTACTAGGATCACCCAGAACATCTGCGAGGGGCTGAACAGGAGTACTGCATGAGAGTTAAAAAGAGAGGCTGATCCAATGAGTGCTGGACACATTTCACACAATATAAGTACCCTGAAGAAATTACTGATTGAGCAAGATACCTTCAAGATACTGGAACCAGACATCTCTCCTTGGGTTCTGAGAGAGAGAGCAGAAGAACCGCGTGAATCACTGACAGAGATCTTTAACGAGTCAACTGAAACAGGATAGCTGCCTGATATTCAGAAAACAGTAAATGTACTCCTGAAGTTTAAAAAAAAGGGACAGAAAGGTTAGACTGACCTACATGAAGATCACCCGAAGAAGAGTACCGCATTATTATTATAATTAATTTAAGCACTAAACCCGAAAAGGTAATACAGTGCAGCAGGGAGGAATGTGCAAAAATAGGAATATGCAAAGTGTAGGAGTAAGGTGCATTGACGTACACAGGTAAGGGCTCGTGAAGGTAGGGTAAAGTGCAAGAGTAGAATTTAAATTAAAGTTAGTGGAATAGGTAGGTTTCTGTTAAAGAGAGTGAGTCAGAGTCAAAGGTGGGATTTTCAGAGAGGACGTCAAGTAGAGCGAGTGTGTTAAGGCGGTGGAGACGTCAAAAGTAAATTCTGTGAGACAGCTGATAAACGGGAAGATCTTTTAATTTATCGTAGATTTACAGTGTCATCTGAGAATGTACACAGAGCATTGCCAGGCATTTCCTTATGATGTATCCATGAATGAGTTGCATGTGTCTAATACGTTAACGGTGTCCGACACGACAGTAAAGGGAAAACGACCAGAAACCTAAGCGTGGTTTGAAAGGAAAAAGGAAAAATTGTGGAGGAGGCAGAATTCCATACATAGTTTTAAGTGATACGATTAAGCTCTTGGAGCAGGGAGAGTGAACCTAGTGGCGATCAGTGAAGAGGCGGGACCAGGAGCTGTGAATCGACTCCTGCGGCCACAAATAGGTAAGAACACACGCGCACACACACACACATACACACACACACACACACACACACACACACACACACACACACACACACACACACACACACACACACACACACACACACGAAAACAATCCTCGAGAAGGAAAACAATGACTAAGCACTGGAATATTAGCTGCTTAATTCCATCGCCAGACTAATGCTTACTGTGATAGTTGAAAGAGACGCAGTTGGAGTTCTGACCGCAGATGACAGCACAAATGACCACGGACGTAACGCTATTGGTCTGAACGAGTTGACCAGACTTAACAAGGCGAACATTCAAACCTGTGTGAGAAAAAATAATTATCAACACATAATTAAATGTTTCGAAAAGTTCCCTGTAAAATTCATTTTATATAATATAAATATTTGATTAGGGTCTTCCAGGCAGACTTGTACTTTTAAGAATTCATTGATTACGGTTTGTGTTGCCCAATTTTCGCGCGATAACTTAACAATACCTTCAGTAACAAGACGTATCTCGGTCGCTGTGCAATCCGATAAAGGTGTATAGCTCCAGGCCCCTGTATGTCAGTGCACGCGAAAGATTAATGTAGAGTGTGGCAAAATTTACTAATGCTGTTAATAAGTAGCGCTGAATATTTTAAGTGAAACAGATTTGATATTTATTATTTATCACACTACATTAATATCCCAATTTTTTTTTTTTTAATAAAGAGGGCAGATTTGGACATGCACATCCTTAGCCTAACTCAGTCTTCTAATTAGAAACACCAGCTTTGGAGCAAAACATAAAACATTTGAGAGAAGAATCTCTACAGAAAGCCTACTGGCCCAAGCTGGTCAGGTCCAACTCGCAAACACCCACACTCACCCATGTATTTGTCTAACCTATTTTTAAAACTACACAACGTTTTAGCTTCAATGACGTTACTCGGGAGTTTGTTCCGCTCATCCACAACTCAATTGCCAATCCAATGCTTATCAATATCCTTTATAATCTAATTTTTTTTTCAACAAGAAACAATTGCTGAAAGTCCTGTCTTGGTTAGATATATTTAGCACGTTATTTACATCCTCTTTATTTATTCATGTTTTCCATTTATACAGATTCAGGGCCCTAAGTCCATCCTCGTAGGAAAGATTTCTGATACAGAGGCTTAACTTTGACACCTTTCTTTGTACGTTTTCAAGCGCATTTATATCCATTCTGTAATGAGGTGACCAGAACTGTGCAGCATAATCTAATAAATAGAGTTGAAAAATTACACATATGCGCAACATCTGGGTATCTTTATTAGTAGACGTATCGCCAAGCAATGGCTTTATCAATACAAGGACATAATGTGAAGAATTATATACAAAAGATGAGTTAATCAGTCCCTCAACCTTGGAGTTGATGAAGAGCACCGTAGTGCTCAAAGAAGTGAAGCACAGTCATGTAGCCTGACGCTTATGTACAGGCGACAGGTGAAGAGCGTGCAGCAGACGAAGGCATTGCCATTGGTAGGCGGGATTTCCCAGTGGAAGTAGGTTATGCCCAAGGAATGAGCCAGTAGTAAGCAAGAAGGCTGTGTAGATGTCCTCTATGCCAAGATTCATGATGTTGCAGTGTCAGACAAGTTGTACATAAATGGTATACAGTACAGACAACATGAAGAATTAGACACATGTGCAACATCTGGGTATCTATATTTGTAGACGTTTCGCAAACAGTGGCTTTATCAATTCAATAGAAGGACATAATAGAAAATTCCTATGTATTTCTTATTTATGTACCATGTTATGATTGCCTTTAAACTTACATTAAATAGACATTTTAACGAAACAGAAGCTGGAACTGTATTTGGGCAACGCAGCTTTCTACTAGCAGTATCTTGAGCAAATTGAGGTAAAGGTCATTATTATGTATTCTAGGAAATGGAATATATAAAGTGATTATCATTATTTCTTTTTTCTTCCTAATGGGTTTCCATTCATTAATTTAGTCACGCCTCATTTAATATTGTTGAAACTTTCCGCTTTTGTGTATCTCACTTATGGGAAGAACCGGATTAATATTGGACTGTCAGCCTGCTAATTTACTAACTGCGGTGTTCAAATTGGGTTCTTGGTTTCCTTGCGGTATCTTAAGAATACCTCCTTTTAGTGCCGTCAATATTTCAACGTTGGTGTATCTGACTTTGAGTAAGATTCATGTTGTTTAAGAACATAAGAAAGAAGAAACACTGCAGCAGGTCTACTGACCCATGCGAAGCAGGTCCATGTCAACCCGCGGCTTAGACCGATGACCCACCTAGTTGGACTATGTAGGTGCCAATTTGCCAACCCATCATAAAAGATTATTTGATATATTTTTCATGCATCAACTTAAGGATGCACTCTTTGAGGGTTTCAGACTATAAAGGCTAATGCATCTATACAGTTTTTGGTTGTATATGTGTAAATACTTCAAGTTCATAGCATACTTAAAAAATGAGGATCATTACTCACGAAATCGTAATGACACGACTGCAAACAAACCATACCACGGGTGGGATTTGAATCCGCGGTCTGGAGTTTTGAGACTCTCTGACCGCGGATTCATATCCCGCCAGTGGTTTGGTAAATGAGGATCATTTTTCTCCATGTGGTAAGTGAAGATTGTCTCTTATGATTGACTTCGAACAATCATCCTTGAAGTACATGTTTTCAAAGATGGACCCAATTTCAAAGTAGTATATTGTTTAAATTGGATCCATCTTTTTAAAACGCCTTGTAATCTGCATAAGGTGAGAATTAAATTGGATCTGGGCAACATAGGTCCCAGTTTGCAAGTTTTAATAAATGATATGGGGGTTTGATTTTAGTTTTGTAACTGAAAAATCCCTCATATGATGGGCTTCAGATTCTGAAAACTTGTGTATCGTATCACTACCTGAGTGTGTAGCCACTCACCTATGTATCACTACCTGAGTGTGTAGCCACTCACCTATGTATCACTACCTGAGTGTGTGGACACTTACATATGTATCACTACCTGAGTGTGTAGCCACTTACCTATGTATCACTACCTGAGTGTGTGGACACTTACCTATGTATCACTACCAGAGTGTGTAGGCACTTACCTATGTATCACTACCTGAGTGTGTGGACACTTACCTATGTATCACTACCAGAGTGTGTAGGCACTTACCTATGTATCACTACCTGAGTGTGTAGACACTTACCTATGTATCACTACCTGAGTGTGTGGACACTTACCTATGTATCACTACCAGAGTGTGTAGGCACTTACCTATGTATCACTACCTGAGTGTGTAGACACTTTTCAATGTATCACTACCTGAGTGTGTAGACACTTACCTATGTATCACTACCTAAGTGTGTAGACACTTACCTATGTATCACTACCTGAGTGTGTAGACACTTTTCAATGTATCACTACCTGAGTGTGTAGACACTTTTCTATGTATCACTACCTGAGTGTGTAGACACTTACCTATGTATCACTACCTGAGTGTGTAGACACTTTTCTATGTATCACTACCTGAGTGTGTAGACACTTTTCTATGTATCACTACCTGAGTGTGTAGACACTTTTCTATGTATCACTACCTGAGTGTGTAGACACTTACCTATGTATCACTACATGAGTGTGTAGACACTTTTCTATGTATCACTACCTGAGTGTGTAGACACTTTTCTATGTATCACTACCTGAGTGTGTAGACACTTGCCTGTGTATCACTACTTGAGTGTGTAGACACTTACCTATGTATCACTACCTGAGTGTGTAGACACTTACCTATGTATCACTACCTGAGTGTGTAGACACCTATGTATCACTACCAGAGTGTGTAGGCACTTACCTATGTATCACTACCTGAGTGTGTAGACACTTACCTATGTATCACTACCTGAGTGTGTGGACACTTACCTATGTATCACTACCAGAGTGTGTAGGCACTTACCTATGTATCACTACCTGAGTGTGTAGACACTTTTCAATGTATCACTACCTGAGTGTGTAGACACTTACCTATGTATCACTACCTAAGTGTGTAGACACTTACCTATGTATCACTACCTGAGTGTGTAGACACTTTTCAATGTATCACTACCTGAGTGTGTAGACACTTTTCTATGTATCACTACCTGAGTGTGTAGACACTTACCTATGTATCACTACCTGAGTGTGTAGACACTTTTCTATGTATCACTACCTGAGTGTGTAGACACTTTTCTATGTATCACTACCTGAGTGTGTAGACACTTTTCTATGTATCACTACCTGAGTGTGTAGACACTTACCTATGTATCACTACATGAGTGTGTAGACACTTTTCTATGTATCACTACCTGAGTGTGTAGACACTTTTCTATGTATCACTACCTGAGTGTGTAGACACTTGCCTGTGTATCACTACTTGAGTGTGTAGACACTTACCTATGTATCACTACCTGAGTGTGTAGACACTTACCTATGTATCACTACCTGAGTGTGTAGACACCTATGTATCACTACCTGAGTGTGTAAACACTTACCTGTGTATCACTACCTGAGTGTGAAGACACATACCTAGGTATCACTACCTGAGTGTGTTGACACATACCTATGTATCACTGAGTATGTAGACACTTACCTATGTATCATTACCTGAGTGTGTAGACACTTACCTATGTATCACTCCCTGAGTGTGTAGACACTTACCTATGTATCATTACCTGAGTGTGTAGACACTTACCTATGTATCATTACCTGAGAGTGTAGGCACTTGCCTATGTATCACTACCCGAGTGTGTAGACACTTGCCTATGTATCACTACCCGAGTGTGTAGACACTTGCCTATGTATCACTAGCTGAGTGTGTAGACACTTACCTATGTATCATTACCTGAGAGTGTAGACACTTACCTATGTATCACTACCTGAGTGTGTAGACACTTGCCTATGTATCACTACCCGAGTGTGTAGACACTTACCTATGTATCACTACGTGAGTGTGTAGACACTTACCTATGTATCACTACCTGAATGTGTAGACACTTGCCTATGTATCACTAACTGAGTGTGTGGACACTTACCTATGTATCACTACCTAAGTGTGTAGACACTTGCCTATGTATCACTACCCGAGTGTGTAGACACTTACCTATGTATCACTACCTGAGTGTGTAGACACTTACCTATGTATCATTACCTGAGAGTGTAGACACTTACCTATGTATCACTACCTGAGAGTGTAGACACTTGCCTATGTATCACTATCCGAGTGTGTAGACACTTACCTATGTATCACTACCTGAATGTGTAGACACTTACCTATGTATTACTACCTGAGTGTGTAGGCACTTGCCTATGTATCACTACCTGAGTGTGTAGACATTTACCTATGTTTCACTACCTGAGTGTGTACACACTTTTCTATGTATCACTGCTTGATTGTGCAGACACTTACCTATGTATCACTACCTGAATGTGTAGACACTTGCCTATGTATCACTACCTGAGTGTGTGGACACTTACCTATGTATCACTACCTAAGTGTGTAGACACTTACCTATGTATCACTACCTGAGTGTGTAGACACTTACCTATGTATCACTACGTGAGTGTGTAGACACTTACCTATGTATCACTACGTGAGTGTGTAGACACTTACCTATGTATCACTACCAGAGTGTGTAGGCACTTACCTATGTATCACTACCTAAGTGTGTAGACACTTACCTATGTATCACTACCTGAGTGTGTAGTCACTTTTCTATGTATCACTACGTGAGTGTGTAGACACTTATGTATCACTACCTGAGTGTGTAGTCACTTTTCTATGTATCACTACCTGAGTGTGTAGACACTTACCTATGTATCACTACCTAAGTGTGTAGACACTTACCTATGTATCACTACCTGAGTGTGTAGACACTTACCTATGTATCACTACCTTAGTGTGTAGACACTTACCTATGTATCACTACCTAAGTGTGTAGTCACTTTTCTATGTATCACTACCTGAGTGTGTAGACACTTTTCTATGTATCACTACCTGAGTGTGTAGACACTTACCTATGTATCACTACCTGAGTGTGTAGACACTTACCTATGTATCACTACCTGAGTGTGTAGTCACTTTTCTATGTATCACTACCTGAGTGTGTAGACACTTACCTACGTATCACTACCTGAGCGTGTAGACACTTACCTATGTATCACTACCTGAGTGTGTAGACACTTACCTATGTATCACTACCTGAGTGTGTAGACACTTACCTAGTTTGACCCACCTATTAGATTTTTGAAATACACACATGGCCTTGCTGTGAGAGTAAATTTTGTCTCGCTATTAGTTGACTGAAGCTCGAGCCTCCATCACTCTTTACACTAAATGCTTAATACGTGTCTGTACATTACGTTTAGTTTAATAATAATAATAATAATAATAATAATAATAATAATAATAATAATAATAATAATAATAATAACAATAATAATAATAATAATAACAAGGATGATGACAATAAAAATTATAAAAATAATAGTAATGTGACTCAGATACTTTATCAAAGGCAATATGTAACATTATTTAGTCAGAACAGTCTTCAGAGAATAAATATATGTTAGCTTCTAAAACAACAAACAACTTACCTGTTCTGTTCCAGCTAACCTGGTCCCCATTAGTGGTCTGGATTAGCAAAACCATCAAAACAATGGCCAGGAATGCCATAAAAGTAGGTAGCCACATGAGTGTCGTGTAGCGAAACCCAGGAGCGTGATGACAGCAACGTGAGAAAGAGAGAGGCGTGGGAAGTTGAGGAGGTGTGGCGGTGAAGTGACCCGACCAGCGCGCCTCACACTAGCTGAAGGTTAGGACAAATCCCACGCCGGTGGGAGGTAAAGATCGATGTTTATAAATGCGGAATTGAAGAGGCGGAGAGAAGAGGGACAAATGTGTTGTGACAAACTAAAAGTAGCACTATGGAAGTTCCATTCTTTGGGAAGAAAGGTAATTCTAACATTTAAAAAACTGAATGTTGTTGCACATTACAAAGTTAAAGAGGTAATCTTGATAAGCATTAGAGTAAAGACACAATATGCAGAACAAGCTATTGTTGGTACTAGGTTTCACTACAACTTGACCTTGAGCGAAACAATCCCAATAGAAGATTACTGGGCAATTTCTCTGTGTAGCCATTTGCTGTTTAGTCCTTGTGGCTTAGCGCTTCCTTTTGATTATAATAATAATAATAATGTGTAGCCATTTGTCCCTAATGAGCCTAATATATTTTTTATACACTTATCAATAAGTATAAATAACAGAAATATTACAAGAGTATGTATTGTCACTTAGATTATATACACAAATCTCTATTTAATCCACTAAATAGGGAATTGTTTCTATAAAAGCAGTTTGAGAAACCTGACATACAATGAAGGGAGATGTAACTCAGGTATACAAGTGTAAACTTAATCGGCATCTGCACGATCTGGAAAAGATATCCCCATTACACATAAGTCTCATTGCAATTGAATATCAGCGCTGAGTATTTGAAGACAATTAGAAGAGGCATTCCCTAGATTTTATTTAAAAACTAATATAATCTATCCAATAAAAAAAATGACAAATTAGCACTTACAGTGAAAAAAAAATCAGTGTGTACCTTCTACTCTGATTACGGCCGATCAAAAGAAGAAACAATCTCTAGTTATTGCACAGAAATATACCCAGAAATAAATTTTAAGCTTGAAGCTTCTCACAGCTTACATTCTCAAGGTGTCAGCATTGAAGTTTAGAAGTTAATCAGATGAGGCATTCACAAATTATCACATTTTCACCAATACTTCTTTCAAACTCAATGTAAATCTTTACCTAAGTACAATACAGGTAAACTGAAGAGGTAATCTCTAATTATTGGATGGTAAGTGATTTGTTTAATTGAATTGATAAATTCAAATGTACATAACCAAAAATCAATTAAAGTCATCACTTGACAGAAACCCACCAATGCTAAAACATTCAAAATGATCAGGAGAGAGATTATCGAGTTATCACATAAAAGGTAAAAATTTCAAGTTATTAACTGTGTTAGTAACCTGGCAAACTTGCACTACACAGTATAAACCAGAAAAGTGTCAGTGTTTTAAAGAGATGCGTCGCTTACATAAATCACGGAACAGGAGGGATTTGAACCCATGTCAAGTAAGTCCTAAAACTCTTAGGAATGTGCCTAAATAAACGGAAGTCATTCAGGAAAGGCAATAAAACTAAGTAAATTAAGCAAAGCTAATCAAAAAGCACCATGAAATTAATTTTAATTCCTCAACCTGAGGAAGAATCACGCCAGTATATAGGTTCATGTGACAATAGTTCAGAGTTCCTCAGCAAGGTGACTGGTCTCTGTATTACAAAGAGGATATATATATATATATATATTCAGAGTATCATGTTGAACCACAGGAAGGCCATAGATAGGTTCATTATAAATTGACTCTTGAAAATATATGGTTCACTAAGAGGTGGAGATATATTACGATCGTCCCCACACCTCAGGGATGATAACGAGTATCTCCGTCATAGAATCGGCCAAGATCTCACGTTACACAGTACGCACCCAGTGCAAAAAAAAAAAATCCTGTTTCTTCCTCGCACTCTCTTCCTAGAACAGTGAGCTACAAACTGAGGGCTGAGAAATAACATGGGGTTCAGTAAATGTATTTCGATCTCTGGGTGATCCGAGAACGGTACACCTGTATTAGCGTTCAAGATTTGTGGCTAATCAGGTTTGGTACTCACACGTCAAATATCCACATTTGTACTCACACGCAAATAACCACATTGATTCAGTAAAATACAAATTTGAACAACTCTAAATTAATTAACGCTTACACTAAGAAACATCATTTTGGAAGCCAGACTAAAGATAAATTCTCTTGTTACCTTAAAAGGAACTTATATTCTAAAACGCACTGGCACGCTGAATTTGAAACCAGTCTGAATATAAATTATCAACCAACCAGCGTTTTAAAAATAAAGGATGAATCACTCAGGAATTATAGGATGAAAAACAATATTTCAGTATCGTCAGTATCTTCCATAAAAATGATAAATTTGGACCAACACTGGCCAAAATAAATCCAAAATTTTCTGTTAGTAAGATTTAAGAGAGTTTAAGGCTGAAATAGAGTACTATTTATGCAAGTAAGTAATTAAGGAAGATTTATTAATAAACATTACATAGGTTTAACGTAGGATAACCCAATAAAATCAAATACTCTGATTTATGTCCAGTCAGAAGAGACATCCTCCGGTTATTTCACAGAAACCAATTTGATTAACGCAACCGGTATATTAAAACTAATACCCTAAAATCAATGCAAAGCTTCTATTGACGAGAACTCATTAGGACTAAATGTTCAAAACCAAGCAGTAGAAGCATTCTCCTGTTATTGTACAAAATCAATCGTACAGCGTCTGTGGAATGTGATACATGGAGGTTGGATTCATGCAAGGCGATGATCAGTACAGTTTCATTGACCAAGAGCCCCTCGCCAGCATCAAGGGGAAAATAATTCGAAATTGAAATATAATACTAAACCATTTCGAAATTAAGAGTGGCAAAATAGCACCTACATATTCACTTAACATTAACAGTCCATGAAGTCAAGTAGGAGTAAGCAGAGAGACTGTGGCGTGACCAAGAATCAAACAAATACCTTAGTTATCGACAAAAGCAAGGAACGAAACACCTGATGCCTTAGTCCAGTACACTACCATACTGATGAATAAGACTCATGTGCAACAGTTTGATGTATCATTATTGTTGAAATGTTTCGCCTATACGATAGGCTTCTTCAGTCAAATACAGCAGGTGTAGTGAAATAAAGACTATTTAATCAGTCCATCAACCCTGAAGAAATAGTATTTGAGGTTGTTAGTCCTGAAGACGAGTTCAGCTCCATTTTCTGGAAAGACATGAAGCTGAAGCATGAGAGTGGAGTCTTAAATATTGTCGAAGGTGAGGTGGATGATCTCGAAGATGCTGCTGGAAACGATGTTCACCAGTAGAAGCAAAAAAGCAGGTCCCTCTGGAATCCAGCCCTTCTTACCCATAGTTGGTAGTTACCCGATGAAGTGTGGAAGCCCTCGGTACCAAGATACCATTGTGTTGCAGTATCATTTTCAACATAAACTACCATGCCTCCACTTCGGTCGGCCGCACTAATTGTATTTGGCAATTTCTTGATATGTTTATTTGTGGGTTTTATAATTCAGTCCCTAAGCAAACTTGTGCAAGCAAGCTTCCTTATACTCAGGCCCAAGTTATACACCATTCAGCATTCCAAAATTTTGACTTTGGGTCAGCACCCATCTGAGGAGAAAGTATTTTGTTGAGTGGCACATCATTTTAAGCTCTTTAAGTGCGAACATCAAAAACATACAATACGGCTGGAATAAATGGCTAATAAACAGATAAGTTGATAAATAAGATACATGCGCAACTTTTGGATATCTATATTCCGGGAATGCTTCGCCAGCCAGTGGCTTCTTTAGTCCAAACCAGAAAACGGTGGAAGATAAGGGAATTAATCAGTCCCTCAGCCTAGTGTCGATGTGTTCAGCCCATCAATCTTGATAAAAGTGCAGCATATTTTCATAAATAGGGCTTATGTACCGCAGGCAGATAAGGTGGTAGGTGAAGTCACAAGAAGAAAAACCCACTGGTGGACCGAACACATCGGCTCCAAGCTGAGGGACTGATTACGTCAAACTCCTCATCTTCCACCGTTTTCTGTTTTCGACTGATGAAGCCACTGGCTGGCGAAACGTTACCAGAATAAAGATACCCAGACTCTGCAAAAGTGTCTCATTTATCATCATATACTACGGTGCTCCAAAATTTGAATTTAGAAGCGGCGCTCATAGGAGCATTTTATTTAATTTTCGCTAAGTTGAATGACACATCATTTTCAAATTATTTTTTATACTGATTTCAAAGACATATTTTCAAACATAACCCAATCAATTTTAATACAAATATTCAGAGCAGTTTTAATCAGTCTTATCATCTCTTTGAATCAAGCAATATGATTCACACACCTGCCTCATGTCAAGGTATATGCTGAGGCATGTCACCTACACCCGCCTCCTGACATGGCTGGTACAGGGCCATGAATACCCGCACCTGCCTCCTACACCCTCCTGTAAGGGTGTGAGTCCCTAACACCTTCCTCGTGGCAAGGTGAATGTGGGGTTAGATTCCCCCCATAATGTTGTCATATAATGTGTAAGGTACGCTGTTAGCGGCATTGTTATGGTTAGGAAAACTTGTGTGTACGGCATTTAGGGGGAGGGGGGTCAGGATGATGGACGTTTAGAGGTGAATTGTATAAAACGAACCAATGTTTTGTAAGATGATTAGGTTAGAAGGATCATTGCACCTCGTGTCTTATACTGTGAGAAATATAATGCAAGGTATGAATGTAGTCCGCATATAAGGATACATGTTTGATCGTATTTAAATTATGTATTAATGTTTTGGAATTTAATTTTTGTCGTAACGTTATAAGTATTGTACTATGCTCTTACATGCTGTTTCATTATGTATGGTTTAGGGACACACTAGATGGCGTACTTTATATGGTGTATTATGTTTATGTGTTCTATTTTGTATACCTGTTTAATACAGGATGGGTTTTTTTATATATTTATTATGTTGTAATATGAAGTTATAAATAAAATATAAAAAAATGGTGTCTTTATAAAGCAGATGTAAGGGAAAGAAGACTTTTAAATCCATCAGAAGAAATGCATATGTAAGAATCGTTTTTTATTAATCTTTGTACATTTGTTATTTACAAGAAACGACATTTGCGTGAGCATTGCCGAGAAATTCTTCCGGTATACTGGTATATATTACAATATAAACTATATAATACTGTATAATATTACAGGCAGTTTCAAACTGCTCAGATATAAACCCTGGAATTTAAACTTTTTTGTGTGTCGTGATATTGTACTTTAAAATGATACTAAAAGAACTCTGCGCACAATGTTTTTAACAACTGTTTGAAACTATTTCCGATAATAATTTTTTCGTAAATTTTTGTTTTATGTTTCCTTAACTTTATTCCATAATGTATCGGTTTAAACATGCAATTTAAGTCTGTGCAATAATATATTTAAAATTAGGGGGCTAAAAACAACCAATTCGTGATATGTGGCAACATTTATCAGAAGCATTTAATGATATTTCGAACTTCAGTATAATCAATCATCGTGGTTTATTAGCATTAAAACTTTCAGTTTCCAACACCTTTTATTATACAGTTTTTGCATTTCATTTGATTTAAATGTAACTAAATCTTCATTTTCAATTTCAATACAATGTGTAACATTTTATCTTAAAACTAAGATCTTTCCCAACATGTAAATTTTGATTCCTTAGATAATGAATAATGGTTCTTCTTACACATAACTGCTGTTGCAGGTGACTGACCTTTGATCCAAGGAACTGGAATTATCCAGAAACTAGCATATATCTATGGACTCCCTGTAAATCACGAACCTGGCGTTCCCCTTCAACCCATCATGTCTGGGACATGCAGTGTCCCTTACCATTTGACAAGTGTCGTAGACAGACACCCGTCCGAAGCACTAAGTGCTTCAGCAACTCTCATCGCCGCCACCTTGCAGACTTGTCCAGGGTCAACCAGGTCACAATCAGTAATGAAAACCTTACCAGTATTGACGTCACATCCCTCTTTGTACAGTTGCAGTTGATCTAATTTTTTTTATATTTTATTTAAAACAGTGCGATATAGAATATATTAAAAAAATACACGAGAAAAGGTTAATGCACAAGAATCTCACTTAACCCTAACACATAATAACGACACCATACAGTACAATGGTAATACACCCTCACACACAACACACCATATATTACAGTGGTATTACACTCTCACACACAACACACTATACATTACAGTGGTATTGTTTTATTTGTTTAAGAACACCACTAACAAGGTTACATATTACAAAACATCAAACACTGGAAATTATAAAGATTGTAAAATAAAAAATTGTGATAAAAACAAATACACACAATGACACACATACACAAGCACACACGTATACACAACATAACACTACATCAGGCACATACTAGGTGAGGCTTCCGCCTGTCAACACACACGTATGCAAGACTTAATCTAAGATCTCAGGTGCCCAACAGAGCACCACGATACTCAAACATTAATTTAGGCGAATTATCACGAGATCTTAACATAGACATAGGTATTTACAATTCAAAGAAGGAAACGGGATAATACTATAAGTCACAAAATAAAAACATCCAATATAACAAAACAAAACTACGATGTGATATTTTACATCTCAACAAAACACAAAGAAAAAAAAATGCAATTAGTTACATGTAATATAATATAATATTACTGAAAAGCACACTGTAACACAGCATAAAATATAAACATAAAATAAGAACCAATCGCTTATGGTAGGAAACACATCTATACAATATACACCAATGACTTGTATCGAGAGATAAATGACGGAAGACCTTTTAACTTCTGTACATACAAAGTCTTAACAGATATAGCGACGTCACCATCACATAGGAGACGTATATAAACATAGAGATAACAAAACATTCACATAACTATTATACACATTTAGTCGCAGCCGACCAGCCCGTTAGATTACCCACTAAACGCTCCCAAACTATCTCAAATCTCTTAATTCTAAGGCTTTATATTCAGAAGGGAAGTCTTTCTCCCATCTTCCCTCATGTACCAACCTATTTCGACACTCTGTCCTATAAATCGATCCCGCTAAAACCCGAATTCTACTATTACCTTCAACGTGCCTCATAGCCCATGACACATAAATATAATCGACCACAACGTACGACACGGCACTTTGTACACGCATGTCAACCCCACCTACATCAAAACTCAACACTCGGAGCGCCGACAAACATCCCCCCCACCACCCCCACAAAGCGCAAAACCCTACTAAACCACTCACGTACCACACCTAAAGCCTCACAGAAATACACAACGTGAAAAGCGGATTCCTCCACCCCGCACGCCGAACAACCCTGGTCTCCCCCAAACGCCTATTATACAACACCACCCCGGACGGCAGGATTCCATGCAAAAATTTAAAAACCACTTCCCGTACTTGAGGAAGGAGACGCAACCGTTGAACCCGCCTCCACATATCACTCCAAGCGTACATTGGGTACATTTCTTCAACTCGCACCACGACTCTCTCCATACCCGCCCTTTCCAAAGTACAAAATATAACACGCCGAGAGATTCTCTGCTCGTCTGTTGGTGTGAGCAGACGTGCGCCTGCTGCCCTCTCGGCGATTGGAAGACTTCCTGTTTTTTCCAATATGGCGCAGGGTGTGAGGAAGAGGGTAAATACTGTGGGCATCGAGCTGGTTCGCGGGGCGATTTCGCCGCAAGCTGCTCCCGTGCTGTTGCCATTGATCATCCGGGATACGTATGGTGTACAGGATGCAGAATTATATGGTGTAGCACTTAATGGCGCATACAGGGTGTTTGTCAAGTTGTTGAACACCGACGTCTATGACAAGCTGGTAAAGAAATACCAGGATGTGCGAGTGGACGTCAATTCTATGGCGAGTGTCCGCCTTCATGACGTCTCCAGGCATTATACTTGGGTTAGAGTGCGAAATGTACCGTTTGAGGCAGATGAAACGGACATACACAATGTTTTCAAGGAATACGGGACCGTTCGCCTGGCACAGCCCGGCAAGTGGGTTGAAGGTGCATATGTTGGATTCCCCGAGGGCATGTTTTCGCTAAAAATGACGATACGGCACCCCAAACCATCATATGTTATGTTGGAGGCCTTCAGGGCTCAGCTCTTGGTGTCCTATGCTGGGCAACGCAGGACCTGCAGGCGTTGTGGTGGCTTTGATCACATTGCTGCATATTGTGAACGACAGACTCGACTTCATGGTCTGGAATGCATTGCCGCAGGGGAATCTGGGCAAGTTGGACGTGCTCTGGAGCTACAGGAAGGACGTGGGCCTGGTCGTCTGTGGAGTGAGGAGGTGGAGCGAGCAGAGGCAGTGGCGGGTGCAGACCTGATGGCCCCTGTAGCTGGGGACCCTGTGGGACCCATTTTGCCTGATTGTAGGGGACGGCATGGTTCAGTGGAGGAAGCCATCGATGAGGTCCTAGAGACAGTGCTCACCTCACTGTTTCCCCAGTCAGATGGGGAGGGTGAGTCGGCAACGAGGATTGGTGTGAGGAATGCTGCAGACCTGTGTGGACAGCAAATTGAGCCCATTGACTTGGTGTCTCACGGAGCAATGTGCCCAGATGGTGGGAAGGTTGGACATGTGGTGGAGGTGGAGATTCACCGTGAGGTATCACAGGAGGTGGAGATGGAAATGGGTTGAGTCACGAGCAAGCGTGAGGCTGTGACATCGGATTCGGATGATGTCCTGACTCCAGCACAGAGGACCTGCAAGGTAGTGGTGGTCCCTCGGGGACTTCGGACTTGGAGCTGGACCGGGGAGGGGTTAGGGCTGCCAGTAGAGACATGCGTAAAGGAGGTCCGAAAGGACATGGTGGCATTGTGAAAAAGGTGTCAAAGCACAGGGAGAAGAAACCACCGCTGGCCTAAGGTATATGACAGTTAACATTAATGGTTTGTGTCAGGATGTGAAGCGTGCCTGGTTTGCAAGTTTCTTGTCCCGGCATAGAGTGGATGTTGTATTTGTGCAAGAGCACAATATCAAGGTGGAGCGTGTATTGGAGGTGGATGGATGCAGGGCTTTTGTGATGCAGATGGGATACTTGAAGGGAGGGATGGGAGTCCTACTCCAGGAGGCGAGCCATTTGTGGTTAGTAGAAGTGAAGGGGGGTGAGGGGCGTATTATAAGAGTGGATGGATGGTGGATGGGCGAGCGAGTGGCGTTAGTGTGTGTGTATGCACTTTTGGAGAGTGATGCACATCTGAAAGTTGATTTTGTGAGGGATGAGCTCGTTTATTATTTTCGTTCTTTACCACCTGTTGCAATCGTGGGAGGGGATTGGAATTGTGTTATTCGCAGGGCAGACGTCGAGCCGCATGGGGCTGGGCATTTTTCAACTATCCTAGGTGATCTTTTGAGAGATGTGTGTCTACGTGACGTATCTGGGGGTGGCGCTTGGGCGGTGGAGCACACTTTTGTTAGACATGGATATGCGGCAAGGCTAGATCGGGTGTATATCACAAAGCAGGTAAGAGTGGAGTCCTTGCGTACGGTGGAGGTGAAATATTCTGATCATAGGGCAGTTGTGGTTGGCCTGAGGTGGGATGGGCTGGCCAGGAGGTGTAAGAGCTATTGGAAACTAAATACGAGGGTCTTGGGTGATGAGGAGAGGCAGGGGGGATTCGAGACATTGTGGGCAGAGCTCAGTGAGGAAAAGTGGGGTGTAGAGGATTTGCTGGGGTGGTGGGACGAGGTGGCTAAGGGACGAATACGTCAGTTTTATGTGAGGGAGGGGAAACGCATAATGCAACAATTGTATGGGCTCCTTCAGTACCTAGAGGGTAGGTTGAGGGATTGCTATGGAAGAGGTGGACACGGGGGAGTATATCCTGCGGAGGAGATAGAAACGTTGAAGGGAAGGATTTGTGAGCTGCAAAATGAACGTTTTAATGCGGTGCGTGTGCAGGGGGGGGTTGAGGAGGTGTTGTGGGGCGATCGACCGTCGGCGTGTGTTTTACAGGGTCAGCAGAGCCATCGGAAAACCACTGAGGTTGGTAGGTTAGTCGTCCACTCTGAAGTGGGAGGTTATCGTGAGGGGCAAGTGTTGTGGACGACAGAGGGGATGAGTGGTTATGCAGATGCATGGTATGAGCAGTATTTGGGGAGTAGTGGAGTGGGAGGTGAGCCTTTGCATAGCATCTGCGAGCTACTGCCATGTTCATTGGGGCGTAGTGATCGAGTAGCGCTGGGTGGGGAGATAGATGAGGGCGAGGTTTGGCGGGCATTGGTGAGTATGCGTATGGGAAAGGCTCCGGGGATAGATGGATTGCCCTGTGAATTTTACCTGCAGAATTGGAAGTTAATGCGTGGATTCTTGGTGGAATTAATGAATATCATGAAGGAGAAGGGGGTGTTGGGGGAATTACAAGCCACAGTGGTAGTTGTTCTGGTCCCGAAGGGAGAGGTCCAGAATACCCTAAAGGATTATTGGGCGATATCTTTGCTATGTGTAGATTATAAATTGTTTGCAAAAATACTGGGAAATCGCCTGAAATGCATCGTGGGGCGTGTTGTATCGGGAGAGCAATACGGGTTGCCTGGAAGATCTATGGTCTAGGGCCATGGACGTCTTAAGGGGTTTGTGGAGGGTTTGGGGGAAAAGGGGGGGCTTACTTGCTTTGGATTGGCAGGGAGCATATGACTGTGTGAAACGGGAGGCATTGCGGCAGATCCTTCTAAAGCAGGGATTTGGGGAGGAAGTTGCAGAATGGGTGGAGACATTGTATCGAGGGGTGCGAGTGTGTGTGCAAATCAATGGTCGCATAGGGGAAGCGGCATGTATGGGGCAGGGCCTCAGGCAAGGATGTCCACTTTCTCAAATCCTGTTTACCTGTGTTCAGGACCCATTTTACAGATTCATTGAGGCACGTATCTGTGGGGGGGGTGGGGACAGGGGAGGTGGGGTGTGGGCCGGGGATCGTAGGTTATGTCAACGACACGATGGTACTCGTGCAGGAGGGAAAGAGTTTGAGAGGGGTGGGAGAGGTCATTCGTACTTTTGGGGAGGCTACTGGGATGAGGGTCAGTGTGGAGAAATCATGCTTATTAAGACTGGGAAATTGGAACTGGCAGGGAGATTGGGATGCTGGTGTGGAGGGTGGTGGATAGCTTAAAGATATGTGGAATAGTGTTTATGGAGGATCAAGTGCGGTCGAGAGAGGTGAACTCCAAGCGTATTGTGGAACAGGTGCAGCATAGATTGGAGAGTTTGCGACCGTACCATTTGACATTGTTGCAGAGGGCCATCGTGGTAAACACGTTTCTATATAGTAAGGTTTGGCACATGGCAGCAGTTTACCCCATAACAGGGCAAGGAATTACGAGAATCTTAAAGAGGGTGTTTAAGTTTATATGGGGTTCTGGGTGTGATTGGCTGAGGAGGGAGGTGGTAATGCTGCCAGAACGTCAGAGGGGGTTAGGGTTATTGGATCTGTGGCATTGGGTAAAAATGTGTTTACTTACGAAGGGAGTATGTATGGGTCAGGGGGTGTGGGGGTGGTTAAAGCTTCTGTATGAGGGAGTGAAGAGGTGGTATGTGGGTGCAGAGTTGAGGGAATGTGAGGAGGTGCTGCGTACCCTCATGGTCCTATGAGAGCCTGGCAAGATCCGCGTGGGGGTGTTGGCGAGATTGATTGGGAGCCGGGTGGTGGTGTCGGTGGAGGGAATATACCCCATGTATGGATGGGGAGATATTTGGTGTTGTTTTCGTAAGTTGAACCCAGGCCTCGGGTGTGGGAGGTTATGTTCCATTTCCTGCATGGCATTTTGCCATCAGTAGCGGTTCCATGGGTGAGACGAGTAGTGGAGGAGAGTGGGTGTGGGGTGTGTGATGGAGAGGATACGGCATATCATGCAGTGTATTTTTGCGAATGTTTGGGATTGGATGTGTAGGATAGTGAGGCGAGTGGGAGGGGGGGCATACCAGTGTTGAGAGCGCTCGTTTTGGATATGAGAGGGGTGCCAGAGAGTACACAACGAGCATTGGCATATTTAATGGTAGATTTTGTGTACATGTCGTGGGGTATGCGTGGGAATAGAGATTGGGTTGCAAGGAAATGGGTCATGGCAGCTACTTTCTATAGGACGGTTTGCAGGAATAGGGAAATATATGGATCACGGTGGGAGGGAGCCTTCCCCGCAGGTTATCGTGGTTTAACTGTTGGGATCTTACTAGCTTTGTAGTGGAGGGGGGGTTGTTATTGCTGGGGCAAGGATTGGGAATGACATCCAGGGTTCCAATGGGCTCTCCGTCGGGAGTGTGTGTGTGGTATGTGCATATGGCTTAGACATAAACAAGGATGGTTCAGTGTGGTTAGAAGGTGTTAGGATGTAACTGTGATAACAGCTGGATTAAAAGTGCGATCCAGTGTGGTTGTGGGGATTTTCAGTTTATACTTTTGCGTACGTGTTCCACGGGATGATGACTGCATTACTCTCTATGTATTTATAGCCTTGCACATGCTTGGTCACTTATCATCACACCTATATTAGAGGGTGGAGGTATATATATATATATATATATATATATATATATATATATATATATATATATATATATATATATATATATATATATATATATATATATATATATATATATATATATATATTAGAGGTAATGTACGCGTGTATGCTGTAAGGATGCTTGGGTGAGGTTCGTAGTGATTGTGATACTGTCGCGCTGTGACAGGTTATATTCTTATGTACGGCTAGAAGAATGTGTGACAGGGTCATGTGTATGACGAGAGAAAGTGGGCGGTTGCCCAAATGGGGGGGGGGAGATAAGGAGTGTCGGAGAGACTGAATTTGCAACTTGCTAGTGTCTCTTGTATACACCTTTGTTTTGTACATTGACTTTTGTGCAGTGGATAGGTTGTGATAGAGTAGTTTTTACTTATGTGTTCCTATTAGGTTATGGAAGCCTGTGATGTGAACTTGATTTTGTTTGTTAGCCTTTACTTTACATGATGATATATTAATGTATGTGTACAACAATATGATAATTTAGTAATTGTGGCCAGTGTATTTGGCGGAGGTGTGTGTACCTCAGGCGGAGGTGTACCTCAGGCGGAGGTGTGTGTACCTCAGGCGGATACAGATACTTCTGCATGACTTACTCCCAAGAAAGGGCTTTTTTTATTAGGAATGTGCGTTTCTTTTTACAATAATATATATTCCTAAGTATTAAGATCCCAAGAAGTTGCAGTGTCTGACAGGTTTGTAGATGAATGGTTCAGAGAACCGACATGTTGATAAATTAGATACATGTGCAACTCTTGTCATGTGCTTCGCTTGCCTAATTCTTGGGCACGACCTACTTCCACATTGAACAATAATATATATGTGTGATGTTTTTTGTACTTACACCTACATGAGTATGGTGTGATAATTTCCAGTGTTTTTCTTATATATACTGATAGGTGGCTTGAGTGATGTATAGTGTGCTTGATGGTCTTTCTTTTTTGTTTTGTCTGTGACGGGTTTCTTCTCCTGTGTCCAACAACGTGTGTGTGTGTGTGTGTGTGTGTGTGTGTGTGTGTGTGTGTGTGTGTGTGTGTGTGATAATTATGTATGTACTTATTGTTCTCAACAGTGTTATACTATATAAATGTATTATGTCTATACAAGATACGCTCTCAATAAAATATAAAAAAAAATGTAACACGCCACACATCCCGCATGCGCAATAACACGCGGAGCATCGTCTCGCACCTAATTAAATTCCTCCCTCCCCACCACCTGCGCAGGTCGCGATACATTTCAGTTAACCCACCATGCATCCCACCCAGTTGGAGAAAACGACGCTTCACGTAACATGCTATGACACGACCCCTAGGAATGAGACCTAACCCTCCCTGATGCATTGGTGTCTCTACCACCGCTCTTGTGAGCCAATCGCACCCCAAGCCCCACAAAAATCTATAAACCCTATGCAAAAGACGTAGTAGTTATGACGGATGTTCAAAGAGGGGGTTTAGGTTTGTTGCCTTTAGGACTGAGAGTAATAGCTATATATATCAAGCGGAGGTATATTAGGGAAGGGGGTGTGAGAGGAACTAACGTAGGAAGAGTTATGGAGGAGGCACGTAAAGGGTGGAGTGGCAAGGACCTGCGGGTTTGTGAAGTTATGTTAAGATTTTTATTGACAGTGCAACAGGTGGATAACATCAAAGTGAAAAGGTTGGTGAGAGTAGTAGGAGGTCAGGGAATTTTGCAAGGGATAGCCGTGTATCCAACGTACGATTGGGGGGTTATTTGGAAGGATTTTAGTAAGCTTAGGATACCGGCTAGGGTACGAGAATTAGTGTATCGTTTCATCATGGGGATTATGGACTTCAAGGAGGTGTTAAGACGTATGGGGTTGGTGGAAGAGGCTTTTTGTCAGTTTTGTGATGTTGTTGAAACGGCGTTTCATGTGGTCTTCTTTTGTCCCTCCTTGGAAAGGGTGAGATAATGGATGAGTGAGGTTATCAGATTGTTGGTGGGACGACGTTTACCGCTTTTAAGGGCTTTACTATTAGATGTAAGGGGAGTGCCTAGGGATGTGGGACGGGCTATAATGTATGTCATAGTATATTATCTGGATATTTCATGGGGAATGAGGGAATTAAGGGGTGATACGAGGATAAAAGCGTTGGCGGCTAGATTCTATAGGACAAAGTGTAGGAATATGCTGGTTTATGGGGCGTCCTGGGAAAAAAGTTTCCCTGAAGGTTATAGGAGCCTCACTGTGGGTTCCCTTTGTCAGGGTCCCAGAGGATGGGTAAAGGGGTGGTCTCCATCTAGGGGGATGTAAAGGGGGGTGGGGAGTTTTGTTTGACGCTGGATTTTTTGTGGTGTGTAAGAGGAAGGTAGTGGCAGTTTGGTATGGATGGTAAGCTCTGTTTCACGGGAATGTTTGTCATAGTGAGATATAAGAGTAGCTTACAAAGTTAAATTTTCTAAACCTGACGGTTATGTTCACTGTGTAAGAAATCTTCCTTGATAACCAGGATACCGAGCCCTTAGGATCTCGGTTTTAAGTAATCAGATATGGCAAGTTGGTTTCAACAAATTTTTCTGAGGTACATGTCAGTTCTTTTGGGACCGGCAAGATACAGCGGCCCTTATACTTGCTACTTGTCTTGTATTATTTTTTAACTTTTATTGTTTGATGGAGGTTCTGTGTGGTAATTCTTAAGAGTGTGTATAGGTCTTGGGTCTCTACCTTGTTTATTAAGAGGTTTACATCAAAAATTTTTGTGGACAAGAGTTTCGGTTTACATACATATGTGGGAGGTTCAATTTCTGTGTAGGGTTTGGTATTAAACCCTTTTGATGTGCTGAGTTTTATTATGTCGTGAAAGCTTGTTTTGGAGTTAACTTTATTTTATTATTGTATGTTACATGTGTGTTGTTCTGTTTTCTGTACAAGAATTATTGTACTTGATAGTTTAACATATTATTAATAATATTAAAATACTGTTTTTCCATGGTTATTGTGCATAAGGAATCATACGTTCCTTCAGAATTCCTATTAGTTAGGCTATTATGTAACACAACTTTAACCAACACTCTGTACCCTGTCATAGCGGGTATGTTCGTGTTTTGTGTCTGTTTTATAGTTGTGGTAGTTTTTGTTAGGGTCTTTTTACTTACTGACATGATTTGTGTTGTATATATGTGTGTGTTAAAGGTGGTTATGGCTTTGGTCATGTGATACAACTTTACGTTTAGTAACCTTGTGATGTTGTGCATTGTATGTTGTTTATTGTTGTAATAGGTTATGACAGGCACTCCTTTTTATTTTGTTAACCCTTGTAAAATTTTGTTTTGGTGTTTCTTTAGTCACATTTTGCGTGGCGGTGCCTATAAATGACTAATACATAGTGCGTCTTATTTTAGCGTGTACTGTTTGCTATAACAGGATGTTGTTATAATACTTGTTACCTCCAGGAATAACCTGGTACTAGTAGCGTAAAAGTTTTTTTTTTTATACTTTTATTTAAAAAGACACAGGACAAGATATAAATAAATAAAATAATACAATAAGTAGCCATTTGCAAATACAATGGCCTACCATCAACCCCATAGCATACCCTAAATGTTATATTCACATCGTATTAAAGGATATACGATCACCTAACAATGAAAAGAACAGGATAACACCTGCTCAGAAAAATACATGAACAAAGTCTAAACCTACAATAAAATTGCAAAGACATACCACAATAATACTTCCCGCAAATAGCAGGAAACTCTTAACAGAATGAAAGAGCGAGAGAGCTCCAGCACAGAAATAACATTAGCCAAAGCACAAACTCACAATTTATGTCTGTGCACACACAAATCCCCCAGAGCTCTGTACAATTAGACACCTTGCACAAAGTGCACAGTAAATATCATACAACATACAAAAATTTAAATTATACAGAACATTAACTTAAACATTAGGCAAACCAAAGCCTACAATGAACATTACTTCGGTACATGTCACAATGAACCCCCCACATAAACATTGAGCAGGAAACACCCGCAAATAAAAGACATAAAATTATATATGCAAGTACAGTCCATACAAATAAACAAAATCCTAACATAAGGTATCAAAACCGTCTAGTTACAGAACATAAAATCCTTATCTCCCTACTTGAAACAATAATACTTCATTGGTACAATTAAATTGCTCAATGCATTGACATGAGAAAGTATATAATAAACATAAATCGGGCATTGAACAAAATAAAAAGTACCTGAAGCTAAATCTTAGACCTACATATATGCAATAAACAGCCCTTACTATCGGACTCTTGACCTACATTTTTTATATTTTATTTAAAAGAACATTACACATATAATCCTCATATAATTATATACATCATGTATTACAATCATGTCATATAAGGGGTAAAACTCAACCTCCCCGTCCACTCTGAACATGTACTGGACTCTACCCTGGAGGACTTAACTATACAACTTAAGGCTACAAGGAAACATAAAATATCACGTTCATTGCTAGTCGTCCAGCGCCTGACTGGAGCTACTATACAATATCAGCAATGACAACAATATCTATAACCCGAAAATTGAAAATATATACATGTGTTGCACTTACAGCTGTAATATTACAGCAGTGCATAACATACATAATTATAAAGGCTATTTTCTAGTATGATTTATTTACAGAGATAAGTTAATTAGGTTTATTAAAAAATAAACCCAAGTAAACCTCTCACAAAAGTGTCCTAGACACTACCCTAAAGTAACATAATCATCCCCCATCTATACTAATCAATCGCCCCAAATTTCAAAACACAGCATATCCATAACTTAGTATCATTGCAAGCTTGTTGCAACAAGAATATATAACAGTGTGATTGAAAGGGTGCACAGCCACGGCAAATCTATCCTCCCACTGCTTTATTCCTGAAATCGTGAGTGTTGTAACCAGTACATATACATATACACATATATATATACATACACATATGTATATGCATATACATATACACATACAAAGCCTCAACACGCCCTTCCAACACCCCCCCCCCCCCCAGCATTGTCCCTCATGTAAGTGAATGCCACATTAATATGTTTTGCATTGATTACATACAATACTATTATTAAATATTAAAAACGTGTGTCCCAAAAAACACAAACGCCTAAACAAATTAACACACCATTCGCCTGTGAGTAAAAGGGAACAGGTATTTTGTTCCAGGTGTTAAGCCATACCACTAAATTTCATACCTAAACCACTAATTTTACAACAATGCAAATATGCAAATATACAAGTATGTAGGGTCACAGCGCCCCACAACCAATTTCACTGAGCAACAATTAAATTTAACATGGGTATAAAATTAACACAGTACTTTTTATAAATTTTCACAAAGTATAAATCATCACAAGGTCCATGACATTATATAAACCACTAGAACAGATGCCTAAGCCACCAATCCCTGACAGTTAGCGTAATAATTATCCAATTACCAAAAAATATATATATGACTTACATGTGGAACTAAACTGAAATCAGGGTGACTGACCGAAAAAGATGAATTAACCCGCAAGGAACACAACCAAGTCTCAAATTGATGCCCTCACTTACTCCACTCACACATCAGATACAACACAACCTCCACAACCTTACGATGCCCACCATTCACTAAAGGAGACCTGCCCCTTGCCCGCCCCCATGATGCTGGAGGAGTTTCGCCAGAGAGAGGTTACGATAGCCCTCCGAAAAACTGGACTCCCAACGCCCCCCATAGATTAATCTATTCCTACACATTGTTTTATAGAACCTTGCTGCTAACGCTTTTATCCTCAACTGCCCTTTGATCTCCTTCATTCCCCAAGAAACATGCAAATAATCCGCCATAACATACAGCAAAGCCCTTCCCACATCTCGTGATACCCCACTGACATCCATCGACAAGGTCCTAAGAAAAGACCAACTCCCCCCCCAACAGCCTGATAACTCCCGCTATCCAGACCCTCACCCCCCAAAAAACGAGCAAAAATATACAACATGATAGACAGTTTCCTCTTCCCCACAGAACAAGCATGTTGCCTCCCTCACCAACCACATTTTATGCAACACATGCTTGGATGCTACTACCCCCATGAGGAAACGGTATACCAACTCCCTGACCCTTGCTGGTATCCTAAGCAGCCTGAACTCCCTCCATATCACCTGCCAGTTATACATGGGGTACACGGCAACCCCCTGTAAGACACCCCTTCCCCACACCACACCCACCAACGTTTTAACCCTCAATATTGAAACCTGTCGCACTGTCAACAGGAACCTCAGCAAATCTTCGCAATTCCTCATGTCCCTGCCACTCCACCAGTTTCTAGCATCCCTCATCACCCTATCCACCCTAACACCCCCCTCCATCCCCACCCTAATGTACCTCTGCTTAATATATAAGGCCATCACCCTAGGCCCCAAAGCCAAATCCCCACACAAACTTTAGCACCCTCCTCTGCATTTCCACAATGTCCTGTATTTCTAAGGGAAAAACCTCTGCCACCCCCCATACCTTGCTATAGACAAGTGAATTTACCACCACTACCCTCTGATGTAAAGCTAGGTCCCTCGCACTTAAACCTCCCAGTCTACCTAATGCCTTACCCGTGACAGACTCCGAATTTATCCTTCTGCAGGCCTGCACCTCCTCCATATACCATATTCCACATACCCTGATTCTATCGACCACTGTCCCTCCTAACCCCAACCCCTCCCCCCCCCCCATCCAATTACCCACCTCTAGTAACCTTGATTTCATCATATTAACTCGCATCCCCGTATTCATACCAAACATCTGAATCACTCTACCCACCCTCCTTAGCTCCTCCTTACCCCGTAGCAAAACAGTAGTATCATCCACATACCCAACGATGCCAACTTTTCAACCCCCCTCCATCTCCTGTTCATCCATCACCTGCTCAACAGACTCATAGAAAGGATTCTGCACACACGCAAAAAGCAGCTGTGATAGCGGGCAACCCTGCCTTAAAGCTCTCTCCATTGGTACACTTTCACCCAACCTCCCATTGACCTGTACCCTCACCTCCGCCTCAGCATACAGGGTGTTCACCCACCTCACTACCCCCTCCCGAAACCCCAACCTCTCTAAGCAAACCCCTAAGAAATCTCTGTCCATGCAATCATATACGTTCTCCCAATCTAAACCTAGTATTCCTCCTCCCGTACAACTCTCTAGAAAATCCCTAATAAAACCATGTCCATCCCTTATCCTTCTCCCCGGAATCCCCAACTGCCCCCTATGTAACACTAAACCCAACTCTTTCCTCATTCTGTTGCCTAAAATCTTAGCAAAATCTTGTAATCCGAGCACATTAACGTAATCGCACGGTAATCATTCAAAACTCGGCATTCCTTCTTTTTGGGCACTAAAACCGTGACACCCGTTCTTTGCGATTTTCCCATCCTCCCACTACCTAACATACAATTCAAAACCCCCACCAGAGAATGTCGTACACTCCCCCAATGACACCTATAAAAATCGTTCGGTATGCCATCTATCCCAGGGGTTTTACCCTGGCACAGTCCAAAAACTGCCTCCTCCATCTCCTCTACACTAATACTACTCTCGAGTCTGTCACTGTCCTGCTCACTTATAACCCTATTAAACTCCTCATCCCCAAAACGTCCCTCACCCACTCCCCTGCCAACCCTCCTCCATTTCTCCCTAAACCAGAAATCTGCATACAAACTAATATGTTCCGTGGTGGATAGGCCTTGACCCTCCTCAAATCCATCCCCATCCCTTCACGGTACCTGCCACTATATACGCCAAGGTGGTTTTCGTCTGCTTTTCCTTAAACTTCCTGAGTAAAAATCCCGATGGCCTATCCCCCCTTAAAACATCCTCCGATCCTGCCCTAACTCTGCCTCAAACTTTTCATTATGGATTTCCGCCAGCCTATTTCGCAAACGTTCCATGTCCTCACTTCGCCCCACCCGGTCCTCTGCATAACAGTCATTTAACTGACCTTCAAAATAATTTTGTAGACCATAGCTCCACCTCGCCTTCTCCTTACCTCGTACTTTAAAAAATTCGCGATTCCAACTTTAGCTCTCATTTCCCACCAATCCAGCAAATCCATCTCCCTATTCCTAGTCTCCCAAAAGGATTTCCACCAATCCTCAAATCCTGTAGCATCACCCTCGTCCCTAAGGAGCCTCACATTCAATTTCCAGTATCCCGTATAAACTCGCACTATACCATCCACCCTCAAATCTGCTATAAGAGCACGATGATCAGAAAAACCCACATCTATAGTCCTCACCCTCTCCATACCTATTCCCTGCCTAACATAAATTCTATCTAACCATGCCTCATATCTCCTACGGATAAAAGTGTGCTCGACTCCATATCCCCTACATCCCGCAAAACGTCTCTCAGAACCCTCAAAACACAACCCGCCCCCCTTGGAACCACATCCCCATTCCTAATTACACAATTCCAATCCCCGCCAAGCACTGTAATAGCCGGCAAACCTCTCAAATGATACACCAAGACATCGCATACAAAATCCACCTTCACCCTAGCATTACTAGTTGCTGGCATGTACACACCTACAAAACAAACCCTCCCAGCCCCCCAAAACCCATCCACCCTGACAACCCTCCCACCCCCCCTCCTCCCAACCCAGGATGCGCAAAGGACTGGTCTCCTTTACCACCACAGCCACACCTCCTTTCAACCTCAAAGCATCACTGGTAAACAACTTATAACCTTTCAAAAGCAACTCACATCCTAACCTATGGTTATGTTCCTGCAAAAAACCATTGACCTCATCGCTTTATTGCCGTGAGGTTGTGCTGCGCACACGCTCCTGGTTGAGAGGCCTTCCTGCGCAGATTGATTTTCACAAGATGGCGCAGACTATCAGAAGGCGCGTCAACACTGTGTGCTTTGATTTAGTGCGGGGTGTAATTACGCCTCAGTCCGCACAGGTGCTTCTACCTTTGATTATTCGCGACACATACGGCATTGCTGATCAAGATTTGTATGGAGTATCGCTCAACGGGGCTTACCGAATATTCGTTAAGCTACGATCGACGGCAGTGTATGAGCGCCTGGTGGAGCAGTATCAAGATGGCTGTGTGGACGTAAACTCGGCAATACGAGTTCGTTTAATTGACGTGTCGCGACACTACACTTGGGTGAAGGTACGCAACGTGCCTTTCGAAGCTGACGAGGCAGATATACGGAACGTTTTTGAACGTTATGGTACTGTGCATCTGGCAATGGCAGGTACCTGGGTGGATGGGGCGTACGCCGGCTGGCCGGAGGGTACGTTCAACCTAAAGATGACGCTGAGGCATCCCATCCCGTCGTTTGTCATCCTGGACGACTTTAGGACGCAAGTGATGGTGTATTACGCAGGGCAGCGCAAGACCTGCAGGCTATGTGGTGCTTATGACCATATGGCAGCACAGTGTGAGAGGCAGCAGCAACGACAGGTTGCAGACAGAAGGACGGAGCGAGGGCCTGACCCGAAGGCGGGGCCTGCCAGCGGGACGCCTGTAAAGGGCCATAGTTCGTCTTGGAGCGAGGAGGTGGAGAGAGAGTTCCCGACGGTGGGGTCGAGCCCATCAATGCCTGTAGAATCTACAGTCTCCGCTTTGGTGGAAGGGGAGACCAAGTTGAGTGGAGGAGAACGAGCAGAGGATGTGGCTCTGGAGCAGTTGACGGAAAAGTTTTTGGAGACGAAGAGAGCTGGAGATGATGTACAATCGGTGGTGGGACCTGAGGAGAGTGAGGACGAGAGGAGAGACAGCCAGCTGACTGCAGGTGCCTCTTCTACGGGAATGGTGACCGTGGTCGAGGTGGCGGCGGAGGTGCATTGTGAGGCATCCCCCGACCAGACCATGGATGCAGAGAGTGTTCGGCGGAAGAGGGCGGCAACGCACTCTGATTCCGATGATGTCTTGACCCCGGCGCAAAGACCGGGGAAGAAACCGTGGGCTGATGTGGTGAGTGGAGGCGCCACAGGTGTGTCCGGTCAGGTGTTCGACCGGGGAGGGAATAGAGCTCACTGTGGTGAGCATGGTGGGAAAAATAGGAAGGCTGGTGACGTGTCTATGAAAGGAGTTACAGGGCAGCGTGTAAAACCCTTCAAGAAGGTTTCAGGTGTATGACTGTGAATGTAAATGGGTTGTGTATGAATGTGAAGCGTTTGTGGCTCCAGGGGTTTCTGAGGCGTCATGCCATAGATATTGTATTCATGCAGGAGCATAACTTTAAGGCGGGTCGGGATTTGAATGTGGACGGATATCGTGTGTTTGTGGCATATTCGGACCGTTTGAAAGGTGGGGTTGGAATTCTGATTCGGGAGACAAGCCCGTTTGTTGTAATTAGATGTGAGGGAGGGGAGGAGGGTAGGGTACTCCGGGTAGATGGATGGTGGAGAGGTGAGCGACTGGCAGTGGTTTGTGTGTATGCGCCGGCGGAGCGTGATGTACGGGTGAAGAATGAATTTGTGCGTGATGTTTTGGTTTATTATTTGAGATCTCTTCCCTCGGTAACAATCATGGGCGGTGATTGGAATTGTATAGTACGTAGAAAGGATGTGGAGCCACGGGGGGCAGGGTGTTTTTTGGTTAGCCTAAGGGATCTTTTGCTGGGCGTGGGGTTAAGGGATGTTATTGGAGGTGGGGACCTAATGGTTGAGCATACGTTTCATAGACAGGGATACGCGGCCAGGCTCGATAGGTTATATGTGACGAGAAGTGTGCGAGTGATGTGTGTGCGTACGGTGGAAGCTGTTTACACGGATCATAGAGCTGTTTATACGGACTTGACTTGGGCCAGCTTACCTAAGAGGTATCCAGGGTATTGGAAGTTAAATGTGAGACTTCTTGGGGTGGAGGAGGCGGGGTTAGATTTTAGGACAATGTGGGAGAATTTGTGGGGAGAGGGTAGGGATGTGGGTGACTTGCTGGGGTGGTGGGATGGGGTAGCTAAGGAGAGGATCCGGCGGTTTTATGTGCGATGGGGAAAGTACCAGGGTTGGATGACGTACGGGTTGCAGCAGTATTTCGAGGGTAGGTTGCAAAGTTGTTATGAGAGGGGCGTGCAGGCAGGGCAGTATCCCATGGAGGAAATCGAGTTGTTAAAAGGAAGGATTCGTGATTTGCAGAATGATAGATTTGATGCGGTGAGAGTGCAGGGTGGAATTGAAGAGGCGGTGTGGGGTGACCGACCATCGGCCTGTGTGTTAAGGGGACAGAGGCAGCGACGTATGGCTATGGAAATTGATAGGCTGGTGGTACATGAGGACTTAGGTGGATATAGGGCGGGACATGAGTTAAGAACAACGGAGGCAATGAGTGATTACGTTGATAGGTGGTTTGGAAAAAATTTACTGAGTGTAGGGGTGGATGGGGAGGCTTTCGGGAGGTTGGGGGAGAATGTATCTTGTGTGCTAAGTAGCAGTGATCGCATGGCGTTGGGGGGGGATATTGAAGAAGGGGAGGTGTGGAGGGCTTTGGAGGGGATGGCACGTGGTAAGGCTCCAGGTCTGGATGGCTTGCCCTGCGAGTTTTATGTGAGCCATTGGAATGTGTTGAAGTCCTTCTTAGTAGAACTAATGAATACGATGAAAAGGGAGGGGAGGATGGGCAGGTTGCAAGGAACTGCGGTTGTGGTTTTAGTGCCAAAAGGTAAGAAACAGGACACGGTGCGGGACTTTAGGATAATATCATTGCTGTGTGCTGATTATAAGATTTTTGCAAAAATTTTAGGAAATAGGATGAAGTGTGTGGTGGATAGAGTGGTTGCGAGAGGACAATATGGTGTGTCTGGGAGGACGATGTATGACGGGCATAGTATTATAAAGAATTTTGTGGAAGGGTCGGGAGGGGAGCAGGGGGGGGGTGTCTTAGCGTTAGATTGGCAGGCGGCGTATGATAGTGTAGAACGTGAGGTGTTGTGGTATATATTAAGGAGGCAGGGTTTTGGGGAGGAGGTGGTACGTTGGGCAGAGACATTGTATACAGGTGTGGGAGTGTGTGTACAAGTAAATGGGAAATTGGGGAAGTGGGTATCCATGGGTCGGGGTATTAGGCAGGGTTGTCCCCTGTCTCAATTGTTGTTTGCCTGTTTAACAGACCCTTTCTATAGAAAGGTGGAAGCGTGTATGGAGGTGGATTGGGGAGTAGGAAGTGGAGTGCAGGGAATAATAGGGTATGTGGATGACACGACAATACTCGTGCGAACGCAGAGGAGTTTACGTGCGGTTGGAGATGTTATTGATAATTTCGCGGGGGTTACCGGGTTAAGAGTTAATGTGGAAAAATCAAAATTACTGGTCTTAGGAGATTGGGTGGGAAGAGAGAGTTGGGGAAGGAATGTACGTTGGAATATGGTGGACAGGATAAAAGTGTGTGGAATAGTGTATATGCGTAGTGCGAGAGAGGCGAGGATGGTTAATTCTGGACTTGTTGTGGATCGAGTGGTGGGGCGATTGGATGGGTTGAGACCAACTCATTTGACAGTACATCAGCGTGCGATTGTTGTGAATGTGTTGTTATACAGTAAAGTCTGGCACGTGGCTGCGGTATATCCGTTAGCAGGTCCGGATGTTACGAGGCTGTTAAAGAGGGTTTTCCATTTTCTTTGGGGTTCCGGGTGTGAATGGTTGAGTAGGAGTGTGGTTACTTTACCGGTCAACAGAGGAGGATTGGGGTTGATTGATTTACGGTTAAGAGTCAAGTGCATTTATTTGAAGTGGGGGTTACGCCGTGTGCGGGGTCATGCAGGGAGGGGCGTGAATGGCTTGCATGAAGAGGTGCGAATGTGGTGGGGAGGGTCGGAGATGAAAGTGTGTGAAGACGTGTTGCGGGCGTTGCTGCATGTACGGGACCCTAATAAAGTTCGAGTGGGTGTTTTAGAGCGTGTTGTAAGGGCGAAGGTAGTCGTGAAGGCTGAGAGTATCTACCCTATGTATGCGTGGAAGGATATATGGGAAAGATTACGGTTGATGCGCGTGCGTCCAAATGTGCGAGAGGTATTTTTCCGTTTTCTCCATGGTATACTGCCGTCGGGTGCTGCACTTAAGGAAAGAGGGTTGATGGTGGAGGGCGCGTGTCGGGTGTGCGGGGATGAGGAGACTGCGTTTCATGTAGTGTATTTTTGTGATAATTTGGGGAGTATCAGGGAATGGATGGGTAAGGTTCTGAGGACAGTGGGAGGAGGCGGGATATTAGTATTGAGGGCGTTAAGTTTGGACGTGGGAGGCGTCGAGGCGCCTGTGCAACGTGCAATCACGTATATAATTGCGGATTTTGTTTTTGTATCCTGGGCAATGAGAAGGAATGGGGATTGGGAGGTGCGCAAAAGGGTGTTGGCGGGGACCATTTATAGAACGTTGTGTTATAATCGGGAAATATATGGAAGTCGCTGGGACCAGGCTTTTTCAGCAGGGTACCGTAGTATGAGTGTGAGAGCATTGTTAACGTTGTGAAAGGGGGGGGGGAGTGAATTTCAGGGGATGGAACGGGCTTGTCTCCGGGGTTGGGTATGCACAACGGCTGGTTTACTGTGTGTATCTGTGTAATGCGTGGTTGAGGAAAATGTGGTTGTGTGAGTGGATGTGGTGGTGAAGTTATATGTGTTATAGATGTCTTAAGTCAGAGTCTACTGCCTTCTTTCTTTGTTGAAGTACTTGATGTACCTTTCGGCTATGGCCTGGCAAACGGGGTTTTGTGTGTTTGTACCGAGCATTTTATTGCTATGTTATATAATGTGTATAGCCTGTAGATGAGTGCGGAATGATTATGGCTTTTCTAGTTTTGTGGCTGACTCGTAAGACTTGTGGTAAGGCGAGTATGTGTGACTGTAGGGAACTTATGTACTGGGAGTTAGGTGAGTAAGAGTATGTACTTTGTTTTATCATGAGATTGTGATGTAGGTTCTTTCGGTTATCGATTATTTGTGTTGGTTGTGAGTAACCGATATATTTATATATTTATCATAATATTCTTCTTATTGTATTGTATAGTGCATTGGCAATATGTCCCAGTATATTATGTAAATAGTGTATACCCGAAGGGATTATGGTTTTATTTATATTATTGAACCTGCTACAGGGGTCACCTACATGTTATGTTCTTGTTGTTGTTCTTGTGTACATAGGGTTAAGATTGCCCATCTTCTTAATGTTATGTTTTGTCACAAGCGATATTTTCTAGTATAATTGTGTAACCTCTTGTGTTTGTTAATATTGTGTTTGTTATTTGCTATTGTACGTTCTGAGAGATTGTGTTTCAAAATGTGTTTATATACAATGTGTATCAACCCTAGTTTAAGGGTTTTTATGTTAAGCTATGTATTGTATTTTAAATAAAATAAAAAAAAAAAAAAACAAGTGCTTTTACCGCAAATTATCCGTGACACCTATGGTGTTGCGGATCAAGAACTGTATGGTGTGGCACTAAATGGTGCCTATCGTATTTTCGTCAAGCTGAGTTCAGCTGGAGTGTATGAACGGCTGGTTGACAAGTACCAGGACAGGAGCGTGGATGTTAATTCAGCGATACGTGTTCGCCTAATCGACGTGTCTAAGCATTACACATGGGTGAAAATCCGAAATGTGCCATTTGAGGCGGACGAGAATGATCTGCGGTATGTATTTGAACAGTATGGACCTGTACACCTGGCTATGGCTGGTAAATGGACGGATGGGGCGTATGCCGGTTTGCCGGATGGTACGTTCACGATCAAGATGGAGTTGAGGCATGCCATCCCGTCTTACGTCATACTGGACGCATTTAGGACACAGGTAATGGTGTACTACGCTGGGCAGCAGAAGACGTGTAGGTTATGTGGTGCATATGACCATATGGCGGCCCAGTGTGGGAGATGGCAGCGGAGAAAGGACCTAGGTAGTGAGATGGTGAAAGAGCCAGAACCAGAGGTGGGTCATGCTGATGAGGCACCTGTACATAGAAGTGGCACTTCCTGGAGTGAGGAAGTGGAGCGTGAGCTGCCACTGGTGGATACCAGCCCATCACTGTCACAGTTGGTGGGAAGTGAGGCATCTGCCATGGAGAACGGGAAGACTGTGCAGATTGGTGACGTGCGGGAAGAGGAAGGCCTACTGGTGAACGTGCAGGAAAAATCCTTTGAGAAGCAGGTTGCTGAGGATAACTTGAGTATGGTGAGGAGTACTGTTCAGATTGAAGATGAGCAACTTGGAAGATTGGCGAACATGGCAGATGACTCGCCAGGAGTGGTGAAAGTGATTGAGGTGACTGCTGAGATTCACAGGGAGGCATCCAGTGAGTTGGAAATGGATGCAGAGTGTGTCAACCGTAAGAGGGCGGCGACATATTCTGACTCTGATGATGTTTTGACCCCGGCACAGAGACCGGGGAAAAAGCCATGGGTTGATGTGGTGCGTGGGAGCACTAAAGGTACGCCTGGTCAGGTGTTGGATAAGGGGAAGCCACCAGTGGGCAGTGGAGAGAAAAGTGGACGAAGCAGACACACTGAAAGTGTGTCAGTGAAAGGTGAAAAGGGGCAGAGGGTGAAATCAAATAAGTAGGTTTCCGGTGCATGACAGTGAATATTAATGGATTGTGTGCGAGTGAGAAGCGTCTGTGGGTAAAGGGATTTTTAAGACGTTATGCTATAGACATTGTTTTTGTGCAGGAACATAATTTCAAGCTGGGAAAGGAATTGGAGGTGGATGGGTACAGAGTGTTTGTGATGTATTCGGAGCGAATGAAGGGAGGGGTGGGAATCCTGATCCGAGAGACGAGCCCGTTTGTTGTTCTTAGGAGTGAAGGGGGGGGGGTCGTGTGTTAAGAATAGATGGGTGGTGGAGAGGTGAGCGGATGGCAGTCATTTGTGTGTATGTGCCGGCTGAGAATGATGTAAGGGTAAAGAATGAATTTGTGAATAACGTATTGGTATATTATTTGCGGTCATTACCGTCAGTGACAATAGTTGGTGGCGACTGGAACTGTGTGGTGCGCAGGAAGGATGTGGAACCGAGAGGGGCAGGGTGTTTTTTGGCAGGTTTAGGGGATCTATTGAGAGGTGTGGGATTGAGGGATATAGTTGATGGAGGGGATTGCGAGATAGAGCACACTTTTCATAGAAAGGGATATGCTGCACGATTAGATAGGTTGTATGTGACAAGGGGAGTGAGGGTGACGCGGGTGCAGACGGTGAATGTCGTTTATTCAGATCATAGGGCGGTTTATGCTGATTTAAATTGGGACGGTTTGCCTAAGAGATATTTGGGGTACTGGAAGCTGAATGTACGACTACTGGGTGAGGGGGTGGAGGGAGGGGATTTTGAAAGTTTGTGGGAGGACTTATGGGGTGGGGGTAAGAGTGCAAGCGATTTATTGGGGTGGTGGGATGGGGTTGCAAAGACGAGGATCAGGCAATACTATGTGCGAAGGGGAAAGAATGAGGCATGGATGACATTTGGGCTTCAACAGTATTTAGAGGGGCGGTTGCAGGGTTGTTATCAGAGGGGTGCTGTGACAGGTGTGTATCCAATGGAGGAAATTGAAGCATTAAAGTGGCAGATAAGGGATATGCACAATGAGAGATTTGATGAGGCGAGGGTGCAAGGTGGGTTAGAGGAGGCGATTTGGGGTGACAGGCCGTCAGCCTGTGTGTTACGGGGTCAGCGGAGACGCAGGTTGGCAATGGAAATTGATAAGCTGGTAGTACACGAGGACTTAGGTGGGTATACGAAGGGTCAGGAGTTAAGAACTACTGAGGGTATGAGTGGTTTTATGGATAGTTGGTTTGGAAAATATTTGAGGAGTGTAGGAGTGAACGGTGAGGATTTAGAGAGATTGGGAGAGAATGTATCTTGTGTGCTGAGTGGAAGTGATCGTATGGCATTGGGTGGGGATATTGAAGAGGGGGAGGTATGGAGAGCTTTGGAGAATATGGCGAGAGGTAAAGCGCCAGGTATAGATGGGTTACCTTGTGAATTCTATGTGAAGAATTGGAGTGTGTTGAAGGATTTTTTAGTGAACCTGATGAATGTGATGAAAAGTGAGGGGAGGATGGGCGAGTTGCAGCGTACTGCAGTAGTAGTATTGATTCCAAAAGGGGAAGGCCCTACTACAGTGCAGAACTACAGGGCGTTGTCGTTGTTATGTGCTGATTATAAGATATTCGCAAAAATCTTGGGGAACAGGCTGAAGTGCGTGATAGATAGAGTTGTTGCGAGAGGTCAGTATGGGGTGCCTGGAAGGACGATGTATGAGGGACATGGAATAATAAAAGATTTTGTGGAAAGTATGGAGGGGGAGAATGAAAGGGGGGGAGGTGTCTTAGCATTGGATTGGCAGGCTGCGTATGATTGCGTAGAACGAAAGGCACTGTGGCATATCTTACGGAGGCAGGGTTTTGGGGAAGAGATGGTACGTTGGATTGAGACTTTGTATAATAGGGTAGGTGTACGTGTGCAGGTGAATGGGAAATTGGGTGAGTGGGTTTCAATGGGTAGAGGCATAAGGCAGGGTTGTCCTCTGTCTCAACTGTTGTTTGCTTGTATACAGGACCCTTTTTATAGGGCTGTGGGGCGATGTTTAGGGGTGGTACGTGGTGTGGAGAATGGTGGGATGGGAATAATAGGGTATGTGGATGATACAACAATTCTAATGAGCAGGGAGGAAAGTTTACATGAGGTGGAGGATGTAATTGGTGATTTTGAAGGTGTTACAGGTTTAAAAGTGAATGTGGAGAAATCGAAATTATTGGTCTTAGGGAATTGGGTAGGGAGGGCGCGATGGGAAACAGCTGTGCGTTGGTGTGTGGTGGATAGACTAAAGGTGTGTGGGATAATTTATATGGGGAATGCCGGGGAGGCACGGATGCTTAATTCTGGGAGGGCAGTGGATAGGTTGGTGGGTAGGTTAAATGTTTTGAGACCCTTGCATTTGACGATACATCAACGTGTAATAGTGGTGAATGTGATGTTATATAGTATGGTCTGGCATGTGGCAGCAGTATATCCGTTGGCAGGACCGGACATAACTAGAATGCTAAAAAAGGTTTTTCGATATATATGGGGTTCTGGGTGTGATTGGTTGGGTAGAAGTGTTGTTATGCTACCGGTCGACAAAGGTGGATTGGGTTTAATAGATTTAAGATTAAGGGTTAAGTGTATATATTTGAAGAGGGGGTTTATCCGAGTGGACGGTCGTGTGGGGAAGGGTGTGCAAGCATTATATGAGGAGGCACGAAGGTGGTGGGTAGGATCAGAGATGAGAGAGTGTGAGGATGTGCTGCGAGCTTTATTGTATGTTAGAGATCCGTCTAGGATACGGGTAGGTGTTCTGGAGCGTGCTGTAGGGGTGAGGGTGATTGCAAATGTTGAGGGCATATACCCAATGTATGCATGGGGAGACATTTGGGTAAGGTTGCGGTTGGTGCGCATAAGACCAAGAGTGAGAGAGGTAATGTTTCGTTTCCTTCATGGAATATTGCCGTCTGGTGTGGTGCTTCGGGAGAGAGGGTTGATGGTGGAGGACGTATGTAGGGTGTGTGGGGATAGGGAGACAGCTTTTCATGTAGTATATTTTTGTAAAAATTTGGAGTGTATACGGGAGTGGATGGGTGGGATTTTGAGGAGGGTGGGTGGGGGAGGGATATCGGTATTAAGGGCATTGAGTTTAGATGTGGGAGGTGTGGAAGAGTCTGTGCAGCGTGCTTTGGTGTACATCATAACTGATTTTGTTTTCGTATCATGGGCCATGAGGGGTAATGGGGATTGGATGGTGCGAAAGAAGGTATTGGCTGCAACAATGTACAAAACACTTAGTCGTAATAGTGGTCAGTGTTCAGTGGTTTGGGTCAGTGTTCAGTGGTCAGTCGTCAGTGTTCAGTGGTCAGTCGTCAGTGTTCAGTGGTCAGTCGTCAGTGTTCAGTGGTCAGTCGTCACGTGAGGTCACAGACCCTGAGCTGCTTTGGGGATTAGCGTGGACGGTTACAAAGCATGGCTTGCTTCTGCAGTGTTTTAAAAACTGAGTTTGGAGAGTTGAAGGAGGAGGTCTTGCTTCTCCAGGAGGAGATTAGGAGGCTGAAGGTCCACCTCAATGGGCCTGGGAGAGAGTGTGAGGTGGTTGGAGATGTGGGGAATGAGGCTTCTAGCAGTGAGGTGCAGTCTGTCTCTCACTGTGAGGAGGCTGTAGGTGGGGAGGTAGCAACGGGTACCAGCAGTGAGGTGCAGCCCAGCACCTGCTACAAGTGGCGAGTTGTTCACAGTAATGGGAGGCGCATCAGAGTAAGGAAAGTTAAGAGTGAAGATCTGAAGGTAGGAAATCGCTTCTCTGTTCTCCAGGATGAATGTACTTCAGTGGCCAGTGAAGGTAAGGGTACTACTGCCCCTGCTAATGAAGGTAAGCACATTCTTGTGGTTGGTGACTCTCAGGTAAGATATGTTGACCGTGCTTTTTGTAATAGGAATAAGAAGATGAGAGATAGAGTGTGCTTCCCTGGAGCTGGTGTTGGGGACATTGTCAACAGACTGGATAATATCATGTCAGGTAATGGGAACAAGCCCATTATCTGTCTCAGTGCTGGTGGAAATGATATTGGGAAGGGTAGGAGAGAAGAGCTGCTAGATAAGTACAGGTCAGCTATAGATTTCATTAAGTCTAAGGGAGGGATCCCAATCATATGTAGCATCTTGCCTAGAAGGGGAGTAGGAAATGAATGGTTGTCTAGGGCAATTGGTGTAAATTGCTGGCTAGACAGATACTGCAAGGAACTTGCAATCCCATTCATTGACAACTGGAACAACTTTTATGGCAAACATGATATGTATGCAAGGGATGGGGTTCATCTCTCTGGGGCAGGGGTGGTAGCACTTGCAGACTCGATTGAGAAGGCCATTGGTGAAATGCCTATGATTTTAAACTGATGGAAGATAGAGGTATGGGTGTGTGTGGGAAACAAGCAGGTTGCAACACTAGGGTTGGAAACAGTAAATGTATAAAAGGCATTCAGCATGAAGTTATAAATAAAGACAATAGAACAGGTCAGAAAACAAAGGGGGACAGCAGAGGGCAGCAAGGGACTAGCTCCCTTAAGGTTTACTATACTAATAGCAGGAGTGTTAGAAATAAGATAGATGAGCTAAGATTAATTGCAAGTGCAGGAAACATAGATATTATTGCTATAACAGAGACCTGGCTCAATCTGAAAGATAGAGAGATGCCCTCTGAATGTCACATACAAGGCTATAAATTATTCCACACTGACAGGGTCAACAGGAAAGGTGGTGGAGTAGCGATGTATGTCAGAGACAATTTAAATTGTTGTGTTAGACAAGATATTAAATTAGAAGCGTCAGCCACTGAATCTGTTTGGTTACAGCTTCTCGAGGGCCGAGAAAAACTAATTTTGGGTGTGATTTACAGGGCCCCAAATCTTGATAGGGAGTGCAGTAAACTTCTATGGGACGAAATTCGTAAGGCATCTACATACGAAAATGTTGTGCTAATGGGAGATTTCAACTATAGACAGATTGACTGGAGCAATTTGACAGGAAATTTAGAGTCGGGTGACTTTCTTGATACGATCCAGGATTGTTTTTTAAAACAGTTTGTGACAGAGCCAACTAGGGGAAATAACCTCCTTGACTTGGTTCTTGCCAGTAGGGAAACACTAATTAATAATCTTGAGGTTAATGATGAGCTTGGGGAGAGTGATCACAAATCACTCAGTTTTAACATATCATGGAATTCCCCTAATAATGGCAATCAAGTCTCCGTCCCTGACTTTCGCTTGGCTGATTTCATAGGACTGAAAAATTACTTAGGTGGGCTGAACTGGAATGACCTGACTAGGGGTCAGGTAGGTGGTGATGGTTGCCGATATGATGCTTTCCAGGGCATAGTTCTAGCTGCTCAGTCAAATTATGTTCCAAATAGGGAAATCAGATCAAACAAAAATGATCCTAAATGGATGAACAATAGATTAAAATATCTGATTGGTCAAAAGAGAGGCATATATAGGCAAATCAAAAGAGGAGAGGGGCAATTAAGAAATCGATATATTCAGTTAAAGAGAGAAATAAAAAAGGGAATTAGAAAAGCAAAAAGAGATTATGAGGTTAAAGTTGCAAGAGAATCGAAGACTAACCCAAAAGGATTCTTTCAGGTATACAGAAGTAAGATCAGGGACAAGATAGGCCCACTCAAAAGTTCCTCGGGTCAGCTCACTGACAGTGATAAGGAAATGTGTAGAATTTTTAACACATACTTCCTCTCAGTTTTTACACAGGAGGATACCAGTGATATTCCAGTAATGATAAATTATGTAGAACAGGACGATAATAAACTGTGCACTATTAGGGTCACAAGTGACATGGTCCTTAGGCAAATAGATAAATTAAAACCTAACAAATCCCCAGGCCCTGATGAACTGTATGCAAGGGTTCTAAAGGAATGTAAAGAGGAGCTTAGCACACCTTTGGCTAATCTTTTCAACATATCACTACAAACTGGCATGGTGCCAGATAAGTGGAAAATGGCAAATGTGATACCTATTTTCAAAACAGGTGACAGGTCCTTAGCTTCGAACTATAGACCAATAAGCCTAACCTCCATAGTGGGAAAATTTATGGAATCAATAATTGCCGAGGCAGTTCGTAGCCACCTTGAAAAGCATAAATTAATCAACGAATCTCAGCATGGTTTTACAAAGGGACGTTCCTGCCTTACGAATTTATTAACTTTTTTCACTAAGGTATTTGAGGAGGTAGATCATGGTAACGAATATGATATTGTGTATATGGACTTCAGTAAGGCTTTTGACAGGGTCCCACATCAGAGACTATTGAGGAAAATTAAAGCACATGGAATAGGAGGAGAAATTTTTTCCTGGATAGAGGCATGGTTGACAACTAGGCAGCAGAGAGTTTGCATAAATGGGGAGAAATCAGAGTGGGGAAGCGTCACGAGCGGTGTTCCACAGGGGTCAGTGTTGGGCCCCCTGCTGTTCACAATCTACATAAACGACATAGATGAGGGCATAAAGAGCGACATCGGCAAGTTTGCCGATGACACCAAAATAGGCCGTCGAATTCATTCTGACGAGGACATTCGAGCACTCCAGGAAGATTTGAATAGACTGATGCAGTGGTCGGAGAAGTGGCAGATGCAGTTTAATATAGACAAATGCAAAGTTCTAAATGTTGGACAGGACAATAACCATGCCACATATAAACTAAATAATGTAGATCTTAATATTACGGATTGCGAAAAAGATTTAGGAGTTCTGGTTAGCAGTAATCTGAAACCAAGACAACAGTGCATAAGTGTTCGCAATAAAGCTAATAGAATCCTTGGCTTCATATCAAGAAGCATAAATAATAGGAGTCCTCAGGTTGTTCTTCAACTCTATACATCCTTGGTTAGGCCTCATTTAGATTATGCTGCACAGTTTTGGTCACCGTATTACAGAATGGATATAAATTCTCTGGAAAATGTACAAAGGAGGATGACAAAGATGATCCCATGTATCAGAAACCTTCCCTATGAGGATAGACTAAGGGCCCTGAAACTGCACTCTCTAGAAAGACGTAGAATTAGGGGGGATATGATTGAGGTTTATAAGTGGAAGACAGGAATAAATAAAGGGGATGTAAATAGTGTGCTGAAAATATCTAGCCTAGACAGGACTCGCAGCAATGGTTTTAAGTTGGAAAAATTCAGATTCAGGAGGGATATAGGAAAGTACTGGTTTGGTAATAGAGTTGTGGATGAGTGGAACAAACTCCCAAGTACCGTTATAGAGGCCAGAACGTTGTGTAGCTTTAAAAATAGGTTGGATAAATACATGAGTAGATGTGGGTGGGTGTGAGTTAGACCTGATAGCTTGTGCTAACAGGTCGGTTGCCGTGTTCCTCCCTTAAGTCAATGTGACCTGACCTGACTAGGTTGGGTGCATTGGCTTAAGCCGGTAGGGACTTGGACCTGCCTCGCATGGGCCAGTAGGCCTTCTGCAGTGTTCCTTCGTTCTTATGTTCTTATGTTCTTATGAATGTCAGAGGTTTGTTGGCGGAGTAAGGGACTGAAGAAAAAAAAAAAAAAAAAAAAAAAAAAAAAAAAAAAAAAAAAAAAAACAGGGGGGGGGATGTGTTTGGATTTTCAGGGGTTGCATCGGGCTCGTCTCAGAATTTGGGAATGTATGAGGAGTTCCGTGATATGGTGTGAAATGGCAGCGTAGTTGTGGAGTGTGTTTTAAGTAAGTTTGTGGTGGTTTGTAAGGGAAAAGTTAAGATTTTTATGATATGGAAATGAGCAATATTTGTGTGCATGTGAAAAGTATACGGTCATACTCAGAATGGTATACTGATGTATGTTATGGATAAGTTAAATTTGGCATATGTTGTGATGTATTATCAGGATTGGTGGTTGTATTAAGCAACGGACATGAGGGCGTGATAAATATGTCTGTGTACCAAATGTACTGCTCATAATGAGATAATGTAATGTGTGTGATTTTTATCATACATCAAGTGTATATAGCAGTATGTAAGAGAATTTCATGTACTCAGTATGGGTTGTATATTGGTATTCGGTGAAGTTCAATGAATATTATTGACGAGTGATGGGTATATAAGGATGTGTTGATGTACAATGTGTTAAGTAGGGTTAGGATGGTGAGGCAAGAACTGCTGCCGTCTGTAGAATAAGAATATAGTCTTGTTTAAGTTAATGTTTAATAGTAATGACTATGTATATTTCATTATATAGTAGAAGAAGTTTGTTACTTAAAACTGGAAATTATATTTGAAAAATATTACTAAATATACGTGATTGTGTAAGTTCGCTTGTGGTGATGAATGTAGTGTATGGAAGTGAGGTGGGATGAATGTAGTGTATGGAAGTGAGGTGGGACGAATGTAGTGTATGGAAGTGAGGTGGGATGAATCATTTGTTATATTATACTGTGTTTAGTTTTTCTGTGGTGAGGTGTGGAGATTATTTTCAAACCTTTATTTGTTTCGTAATTATTGAGGTGTTACGTATTATGTATTTGATATGAAGTTTAATATACAACAATAATAAGTGTGTAAAGAATTTTTGGATAATTGAGAATGTCTTCGTACATACAGTTTTATGTAAAATGTCAATACCTGTGACATTTTTTGGGTTATATTGCATATTGTGTTTATGGCTGCAATTTTGGATGTAATAAACCCACCTGTATATGAAGCTGTGGGCTGTCTTTAGTTTAGTTCTTATGTATAAGTTTAGTGCTACGGTAGGGAATGTGGAGTTTTCTTTTGTTATATATAATGGATACGTTTCATTGATTACATTGTCTACATGTATAACTATGTATTGCGTTTTTCAATAAAATATAAAAAAAAAAAAAAACCTCACTCAAGTCTTCCTTACCCCGTTTCTGTTCGTCCATCACCTTGACATCACCTAACCTCTCGACACCTTCCACACCATGCTCCGACTCTTCCAAAAAATCCTTCAGCACAGCCTCCAAAATCCCTTCTTGAGCTGAATCTGTAGGAACTAACGGTCTGTCTGACATCGTTATTCCCCCCCCCCTGTTTCCTCTGGTAGTGTAACACACGTACCCAAAGCCACCTCTGCTCTTTCAACCTCCTCACTCCATAGGCCCTTCCCCCGGCCTTCCACATCACCCGTCATAACGTCCAAGACTTCTAACTGCTTGTCTTCAGAAACCTGTTTGCCCTGTTTCCTGGGGCATTGTGCCGACATGTGCTCATAAGAGTCACATAAACGGCACGTCCTCCTCTGCCCCGCGCAGTGTACAAAAACCTGAGTTCTATAGCTATGCAAGGTGACGCACAATGGTATTGGCCTCCTCAAGGTCATTTTCAATGTGAAGGATCCTTCCGGCAACCCCTCGTAGGGGCCGTCCCTCCACATTCCCATGCTCGCCGAGTGTACAATCCCATAACCACTGAACACATCCTGTAGGCTGTATGCTGTTGCTTCAAAAGGTACATTCCGTACCTTCACCCAAGTAAAATACTTAGAAACATCATGCAAGCACACTTCCACTGCCGAACTGACGCTCATCCTCCTTTCTTGAAATTCGTTGACGATACTGGAGAAGAAGTCGGTCCTCATGAACTTCACGAAGACCCTGGACATACCATTCAGCGCTCTTCATTTGGGATGTCATAAACGTCCCTGATAATGCTTGGTAGGAGAACGTTCATCGCGGCACTGCTTAAAGATCCCCTGACCAATTCGTTGCAGACAGTATTTATGCGCCGGCTCATTCGGTTCGCCATCTTGGTGCTAATGCTATGTTTTCCTCGACAGGCGGCGTGCAAGAGAAGCTGTAGAAGCGTCCTCTCTCCCCGCAGGTCGAGAGACGAATGTCAGATATATTGAATGGCGATGGGATTGTCCTGAATGCTGTCTTGGCCAGTCTCTAGCTTGAACACCTAGAAACAGACCACTTCAAGAACATCATCCCATGAAACATCAGAGGCATGAGATATGTCGATGACGTCTAAATCATTGCTCCTAGAGGGAGGGAAAATGAGGGGAAAAAGCTGAGACAAGAAAGTAGCAGAGTGAGAGGAAAGAAGAGTGAACAGAGACAGAAGGAGGGTCAGGAAAAAGGAACTGTTGGTAGGAGAAAGATGGAAGGAGTGTGAGGTAAAGAAATTAGGAATGAACAGGAAGAGAGATTTAACAGAATTTATGACAGATCTAGCACAGATCTAACAATTTATGACAGATCTCTCAAATGTATGTTAAGGTATCCGAGTTGTCAAAGCAATACGACCATATTTGCAAAAAACGTTTCGATCGTTGTTACCCAAAATGTGCCATGTTCTTCTGTAAACCTATTATTGAAGAGGCCCAAGAACTTTCCTGTATCTCGTCAGACAAATCATCTACCAGACTTCTGAAAAGATTTCTTATAAGGATCATGGTTACACAATGTGAGGGGAAAGCCGGTAATAATCGTTCAGACACCCAAGAATCATTAGTGTGTTACCGCCCGCACTACCATCTAGCGGGCTGGAGCTAAACTCCAGTTCCTTGGGTCTCATTTATTTTAATTTCTACTCCTGGTAGTGTTAACCTTACCTGGTGTGGGTTGAAGGTTGGGGAATCACTTCACTTCTACTCTTCTGATCAGGTAAGGTGATCTATCAGGAGTATTTCTGTTCATTGTTTCTGATTTTCTTGGTTTCCAGTAATGAAGATGAATACCCTTTGTCTTTCTTCAGTGTTATACTTGCCTAACTCTTATGTAACCAGTGTAATTTCCTTAATTATCAGCTCTGCTGTTGGCCTGGTCAACCAGGGTAGACGCTAGTGAATTGGAACAAGATCCCTGTTTACCGGACAAAGTAGGACATTACGACTCCCCACCTCAGAATTGTGGTACTACGACCAAGTAGGGACAGGAAATCCAGAATATCGAACAAACACCGCCACCCAGGAGTTATTTGGTTGATGCGCTCCTCAGGAGATGTGCTCTGTTTGATACTCTCCCCAAGATCCTTTTTCTTGAGTGACATTAGCAGCCTTTGGCCCTCGAGCCTGTATTCCATCTGCGGTCTTTTTGCCTTCCTTAATATTCATGACTTTGCACTTTGGTGAAGTTAAACTCCAGGAGCTAGTCGTTGGACCAGGCTTGCAGCCTGTCCAGATCCCTTAGTAGTCCTACCTGAACTTCATCCTTTTGAATTCTTAGCACTAGATTCACTTCTCCTGTAAACAGAGACACCCCTGCATCTATCCCTTCCATCATGTCATTCACATATACCAGAAACAGCCCCGGCCCTGTGACTGACCCTTGTGGAGCGTCACTCGTCACTGATGGCCCACCCTGAAACCTCGTCACATAACATCGCTCTTTATTTTATTCATGTCAGATATTCTCTTATCAATTGCATTGCTTTTACTGTTGTTCCTGCCTGTTCCTCTAGCTTTTGCACTAATCGCTTCAACGGAACTGTCTAATATCTTCTTACAACATAAGAAAATGCACCCCTCTTGTCTTACTGCTGTTACCTTGTCGTAAAACTCTGGTTTATGACAGGATTTAACTTCTCTGAAACTGCGTTGGTGAACGTGCATAAGCTCATTCCTGTGCTCTACCACATTGCTCCTTAACTTTGCGTACTATACATGGCAATTTCTCTTAATTTGGGACTACATTTACTTCTTTCAAACATCAGGTAGTTACTCAGTTTGGATAGGTGTGTTGAAGAATGTTAGTGAGTGCCTCTGGTTCTCTCAGGACCCATGGAGAGATGTCTGGTCGTACCACTTTTGAAGTGGTAGGACCACTTAGCAGCCTTTTCACCTCCTCGGTTGTCTATTGTATCCAGCACTTCTTGCTGGACCGGTTTCCTGAATTCCTTTCTGTTTACACCGAAATTCTTCGGTAAATAGTGTTGAGCTCTTCATATACATGGTCGTTTCTTTTGATCTCCGCTACTTCCTTCCTCAGCCTGATTACCTGGACTTTGATTGTTTTCCTCCTGACGGTGCTTTACAACAACTTTGGGTCAGATTTGGCTTTCAATGTTATGTAATTTTTGTATTGTCTCTGGGCCTACCTCCATACCTATGCATATTAGTTTCTGGTTAGACTGCTTATTTAACTGGCTCCTTTATCTACCATTTTTCTGTTCTCTAGCGCACTTAGTTTTGGGCTCTTTGTACGAAGGGTTCGTTCTAATCTTCTCATTGTTACTGTTGCTCTTGTGCACAAACCTCTCCTCTCCCTCCTCGCATTTTGTAATCAATTATTCCATTCTATTTTTTTTCCACTGCACTTCATGCAGGAAATTCATCATGCCTGTGTAGTCCAATTTTTATAGTTTGGCTTCTCCCATCCCATTCGTGCTTTCACTCCCCACTTTTAACTCTCGAATATATTCGAAGCTAAGGACCACGTGATCAAACTAGGAGGGGCCTTTCATACGTGATATTCTCAATGTTTGAACTACTAACGGTGAAAACGATCCAGCATTGCTGGTTTATCCTCTCGTCTCTGTCCGGTATTGTCCCAAACATGTTGATACATTGTTTTCCAGTACAACCTTCATCTTAGCCCTCATCGTTTCTGGTCCCCCACTCAACTTTGTAATTGAAATCATCCACAACTAGGAACTTTCCCCTGCCCATGTTGACCCTAGTGGCCACCTAGTATATCAACCATTGATCTGTTCTCATCACTCTTATCTTTGCCTCCTGTTATTGTGACTCATTGTACATTATTGCAATCACCGCCTTGGGACCCCCAGTCTGAAGTGTTCTTACCATGTAGTCCATCGCTTCCCTTCTGTCTACTCCAACTCCTCAAAACTCCACTGGTTTTTTGATGAGCAGCGCAACTCCTCCAGCTTTTGCAAAACCGCTTTCTAGGGTGTTTTTTGGGTGGATGAGGAAGTAGATCTGGTAGGATATATATAAAATTCTAAAATATTAGCATACATGATACTCAACCAGGCAAAGCAGCACCTACTCAGCAACACAGGAGTCACACGATCTCATCGTCTATCCGTCCTCATCCCAACGTGTCATTCCTCAGTTCACCATGCGTAACTCACACCTCGCTCGCCTATGTCTTTCAACCTCTGTATATTAGTGATGAAGATCTCGGGACAAACATTTTTTAATAAATCTCCTAGTGGTTTGTTTACGTGTTTTTTTCTAAACCAACTTGTCGGTATGTATTACCAAGGTTTATACCAAATTCTTTCAACCCCTCTTTATCCTGTAAACCAGGGGTTCATAGCTGGGGGTAACCACACCCCTTGAGGGGTATGAAATCCTTATGAGGAGGATATGGGACTCAGACTTTTTTTTTAAAATGTTGGCATTAGATTTTCATGAACTATCACTTGTTCTGTTCCTAGCTCTCCACATGTAAAGTGAAAGCAAGCCACATGTAAAGTGAAAGCAAGCAAACAAGTCCTATTGCTTGGGAATGAGAATAATCCTAGTTATAAACTAGGTGAAGTAGAGCTTTATCATATACAGTGTGAAAAGGACTTGGGAGTTATGGTAAGCAAAAACTTAAAGCAAAGTGCCCAAGTGTGCGCAATAAGGCTAACGGATTACTAGGCTTTATTTAAAGAAGTATAAGTAACAAGAGTTCAAAAGTTTTTTTTACAGCTCTCTACATCACTAGTGAGACCTCACTTGGATTATGCCGCTCAGTTTTGGTCTCCTTACTACAGAATGGACATAAAATCATTGGAGAACATAGAGTAGGATGACTAAAATGATTCACTGACTGAAATGCTCTGTATACAAAGGGGCTTGTGGCATGCACACCCATCTATATTCCTTTGTACAACCATGTATTTTGTCAAAATAAAAAAAAATATAAAGAATTTCCCGTATGAAGCTACTTAGATCCTTGAATCTTCACTCTTGACATATAGAATGAAAAGAGATATCATCCAAGTGTATAAGTTTCTGATGGGCATAAACAAAGATAAAAATACTGATATCGACTCGGGTAAGAACCAGGAATAACGGAATTGTTGAATAAATTTAGATTTAAAAAGGTCATAAGTACTGGTTTTCAAGCAGAAGTGGTGGATGCGTGGAACAATCTTCCAAGTAGGGCAATCGAAGCTAGGACCCCGAGTAGATTTAAGGAATTTGGGAGGGGCTGGGTTTGATTTGGTATCGTGGGTAAGGGAGTAAATTTTTGGGTAGGTTTGGGAAGGGGTGGTTTGATAGACCTGCCTTGTATGGGCCAGTAGGCCTTCCCCAGTGTTCCTCCATTCTTGTTCTAATAGAAAGATGGTTTAGGGATATAGTCGGCAATCCACTGAGGGTTTGTAATCATAAAAAGGTTAAGTTCTCCTTCCCTTAACGAATGAAGAGAAAATGACAAACGTTAAGGGTATACTCTAAATTACAACAGCCCAAGGTATACACGAATAGTTACATAGAATTATCATACATAGCAGCATGTATAGAGAACCTAGGATAACCCAAAAAAGTCAGTGACTTATTTCCATTATTGCAATCGAAACTGTGCTAAACCCATAGGTCATACCGTGCTGCAGAGTGGGATGTTCTTAAAGATAAAATTTGCGAAGATCAGAGACCAGAAAGGGTTAGGAGTATGCAAGAAGCAGTTAGCTGGGATATTGGGGAGCGCTAGAAGGAAAATATCAAAGTTGGTGTAATATGGCAGCTGCTGACAAAGTCGGAAGTCTGCATCAAAGGTGGTAAAGTGCATTTGAACGGTAACGACGGCGCAAGTAGAATCTGCCGTCTATTAAAAGACAATAAACTAACAAAGGAACTGGTCAATTCTTTGTGGTGCTTAGCGTTACTCCATGAGATATGCATAAGATGTTTGTCCGATACATACAGATGAGATGGACCAACTCAGAATACCGTTGCTGCAAATTGTTGCAAAGTTGTCTATAGATTACTGCAAAATAATCTGAGAATGTAATTCCCTTACATGTCATGGTCATGAATGGCTGACCGCGCAAGTCTGCTCGATGCCCCGAATATCCATATGTCCAGGTACCCAGCGAAAAAAAGTCTGTATTGACTAGAAATGCCTCACAATGTAGTATACAAATATCGATGGTATAAGGAAAATCAAATATTTGCATAACCTGTAAATCACTAAGACTGTGAAACTACGAATGTTGAGGTAGACAGGGGTGCAATTCCTATAATGGCCATGAAAACTGCTTACAAATCAGCTGTGATAATGCCAGACGAGTCTAATAAATGACCTTGTGTAACTCTGGGGATAAACTACTGCAAACTCGACACCTTCAGAGGACTTAGAACCTTCAGTGTAACTACAATTGCATAATGATAAAAACAATTAAGAAAAAAATAGCGAGAAGCTGTAGTAGGTAATTGAGCTTTTGCACAGGAAAGCTGGGAAGAAGATACGAATTGTCGGGAGGGGACATGCTCAGCTATTCAGAAATCCCTATGTACGGAAATATAAAAGCCTGGTACGTGCTCTCCGATGGTCGAAACGTGCAGGACAAGTAGGAAGAACATGGGTCTAATGCCACAATCCTTACGGTTCGGGAAGTACTTCTCAACCAATTTGTATCACCGTACACAGAGCATTCCAAAATAGTTTAGAATCTCGCCTTGGGCTCTTGTAATTTGGAGAGTTTACCCTTCTCGCTTCTCATTTTCTCTAGTTTCGTTTAGAACTATAGAAGGTAAACTGTGAAAAGTTAAAACACTTAAATAGAAGTATGAGATAGAGGACACTCAGGTCATCGAAGTCGTTTAGGAACATCTTAATAAGATTTAGATTTTGCTGCTGAAGCGGCTAGTTTTTTTTATACCCCATATTCATCCTGTAAACTGGAGCGCAACGTCATATGACTACACAAAAGATCTAATCACTGACTTCATAATTCTTTCCGGTCCAAAGACAGAAGAGAATTTTCCTTAGTTAATAGTAACATGGGTGCAGCCTAATCAGTTAAGGATCTAATATAGGTTATGTACATTATTCCCACTATTCTCGCATTAACACCATGAAGTTGTAGATAGCAACAGCTTTGGGAACACTTAGCCTGTCTTTCCATTTCTTATTTAGTTGATGTTTTCACCCTACAAACAGATGGGTGGGGAATGTTTGATTGTCCATATCTTTGTTTCAGATGAAAATATAACGAGGCCCAGTCAGTTATAAATTACCGGAATGGTACTCATTTTATGCCGTGTTGAATAATATATTGATTTCTACAAGGACATGTACAAGATATACAGGCCTAGCTGACATCAATGACATATTACTATATAGAAAGCCGGTTATGCAGAGCATATCGGGCAAATTAGGTTAGTTTTGTCCCAGGATGCGATCCATACCAGTCGACTAACACCCAGGTACCCATTTTATACAGGTGTGTGAACATGGACAGCGGGTGTCTTAGGGGAACACGTCCTAATGTTATCCAGCCGTACTGGAGATTCGAACTCCAGACCTCAGTGTGTGAGCTGAGTGCGGTGGCGATCGAGCTACAGGACATCATAATGTGATCAGTATATAGCTATATATTTAGGTGAGGCGGGTAGACCATTTAGTAGAGCATTAATCAGAATATCAAATAGCATTGGACTGAACTTCTCCCTGCGGAATACCTAAGGGCATATCTTCAGATTCGCCACTAAAGCCTTGGTTATGTGCCAGAGGATACTCTGGCACATAACCTATTATTCAAAGTACAATTTTGCATACTTTTTCCTTTTATAAAAGCATAGAGTAATGGCGAAAGCTGATGCCTGATTCTATAGTATTGTGTGTTAAGTATCTTTCAAATATTTTACGAAGACAACTAGTTAAGGAGACTAGTCTAAATTTATCAGGCTGTTGCGGCTACGGGATAGGAACAATGAAGCTTGATCCAGGAAGTAGGAAGAACACCGTCGATGTAGTTAAGATTACACAGTGCTCAAAAAGGATTATCAGAGACCTGCTTTGGATTTTTGAGGATATCGTAAGTTATACCATCCTCTCCAGGGGCGGTTGATGGACCTTTATTTAACTGCATTATCTAATTCATTCTCAGTGAAGAGATAACCAATCTCATCGCCATTTTGGTTCATAGTCAATCAATTTCACCCTTCTGAAACACTCCCTACGTTTCTTCTAATACGAGGTGAAATATTTTCATGCCTGCCTGTTTTAACCCAGTTATTTATGAGGTCATTTGCTTTTCCAAGAGGAGAGGGACAAGCAACATTGCCACACTTTTTCCCTGATTATTTAATTTATACCTTTTCAGGCTAATGTAAACGGGGTAGATCTATTTAATCAATTAACAAATTGTTTTTATTTCTCTTGCCTAATTTCTTTTCCTTGCATGTTTTTAGTTCAGCTTGGAAAGTTCTGATACATTCATGATTATCAGTCGTGAGTCTTGGAGAGTTATCAGATAGAAGATCATCAACTAGGACAGAGTCATGCATCTTATATGATACGTTAAATCCAAGGCACAGATTTAGTATGCCACCATACATGCAAGTAGGTTTAATAGTGCCCTCCATTCTAACAGTATCATTCATATTAATAAATTTCACTAGTGTAGTTCCATTGTTGCTTACTACAGACACTCCAGTATTCTTATGTCTGGCATTACAGTCTGCAAGAATTAAGGTAGGCTCAATATTAATGTGATCTAGTAAAGCATCAGGTGCATATAGACTGAATATATAGATGGAAAAGTTGCCTTCATATACTTTATTGCATGCTTACTCGACTTTGAAAGGAGTGAATGCAGTAAGTTCTTTCAGATATAGATCACTCAACGGTTAGTTGACCTTAAGTTATTCACTACATATCCAGGCAAATTAGAGGGAGGTACTCCAAAATCTAGTCTACATTCCTGTAAACAGATTACATCATTATTAACGATTGCACTAATGTAATGTAAATCGAGCAACCGATTTCTGATGGTGGCAGTCACTTCAAAGCAAATAACAGTTGGTACCTTCATATTTTCATAACCTTAGCTTAAAACATTTCCAGACATTTCTAGGTAATGTTTGCATCCAAGAGTCACTGGCTTCTATATGACAAATTCTTTGAAATTTAATAGAGATTGTTGCACCTGTGATATCATCTCGGTGATCGAAGACTGGAGATGGTCAATTTTTTATCTAAGATTATAATTATGACTTGAAAGAAATCAGACGAGTCCGTTACCTTTTCATAGTGAAAGGCACTCCTGATTAAGTCTTTTCTTCAGGAATTACTACGTTAACGGGTACCATTGTTAAACTGACATCCTCTGGTGGTGCCTCTTGCGTGGATAGCTCATCATTCTTAGTGTGATTACTTCATCAAAAGCTTCTGATATGATCACAAGTGGGTCGGCCCTCTGTAAGCAGCATACGAGAAGAGTGACAGACTCATCCACATATTCAAGTGTAGTCACAGATGTGTTTGGTGACAGATCCATGGCTTCATGTGTGGTAACTATGATGTCTAACTCGTCCACAACTGGTGTAGCAGAAGACTTTCTGGTATCGCCAGAAGTATTTGTAGGGTGAAATGGATTATTAACGCTTTCTGGAGGTGGGGGTCATAGGAATGGCAGTGGTAGGCTAGCTGATCTCATCTTGGGTTGTCTGGTTTTGATCGAAGGTTGGTACGGTTCCATTTATAGTCCTTATTCCAAATGTAGTTTGGATTTAAGGTTGGGGATCTAACATCAAGAAGTTGGAAAGACGCTGATGGCTGTCTTAACCCTGACAGTGGAAAGACGGGATGGTACTATAATAGCTTGAAGGTACTATAATACAGAGATGATTTAGTAACTGTTCGTCCCTCTCAGAAAGGTTTCCAGGAACATGACTAAACGAGCATTAAATAGAAAGCATGGATTCTCAAATATAAGTGTTTGTCACCTATTTGTGGTTGCAAACATCGAGACAGAGCTCCTGGCCCCTCCTCTTTGCTGGTCGCTACTATGTCCACTCTCTGCTCCAAGAGCTTTATCGTACCTATTTTTGAAGGTAGTAGTGATATATATTGCAGCAAAGACAGTGTAGTTCAGTGATGTGTATTATAGTGAAGATAAGGTGGTTATGTGTATTGCGTTGATGAAAAGGTAGCTGAGTAATGTGTGTTGTAGTGAAGATAAGGTAATTCAGTGATGTGCAGTGTAACAAATATAAGGAGCTTGATGTGCATTGTAGAGAATATATGGTAGTTGAGTGATATGAAGTGAAGAGAAGATAAGGTAGTCGAGTGATATGGAGTGAAGTGAAGATTAGGTATTTGAGTGTTGTGTAGTAAATATAAGGAAGTTGAGTGATGTGTTGTGCAATGAATATAGGGTAGTTGAAAGATTGTGTTGTAGTGAAGATAAGAAAGTTCAGTGATGTGTAATGTAGTGAAATATAATGTAGCTGAGTAACGTGAAGTAATTATAATTTAGCGGAGTAATGTGAAGATAAGGTAGCTGAGCGATGTGCAGCTATAATAATAGCAGTAGTTATAATAATTTGTAGTTATAATAATAATCTTTATTTCTACAAGTAAATGGAACAACTTATACAGACCTAGTTATCATCAGACACTGTATATATAGACCTTGGTTATGCACAACATTTCGAGCAAATTAAGTTAATTTTGACCCCAGGATGCTTCTCACAACTGCCTAGTAACCATGTACCTATTTCCTGTTAGGCGAACAGGGACAACAGGTGCTTTAAGTAAACACTCACCCTGTTTCTACCTGTACCTGTTATCGAACCACGAACCTCAGTGTGTGAGCTAGGTGTGCTACCAACCAATTTGCTGTGTGTTCATGACACATCACCCAACTACCTTTTTTCACAATACATCACTCAGTTATATAATCCCCACTATAATACACATCACTGTTGCCTTACCCTTACTACATATTCTCTACATATCACTCATCTACTTTATCTACAATAAAATAAACATAACTACCCTGTATTCAATACACATCACTGAACTACCATATTTACACTACACTAGACATCTACCAAATCTACACTATACATCTACCACAACTAAACTATATACCTTCACTCAATACACTATACATCTGTTAGGTAAGAGACATATGCAACAGTTAGGTATCTTTATTACGAAACGTTTCGCCTACACAGTAGGCTTCTTCAGTCGAGTACAGAAAAGTTGATAGAAGCAGAAGAGACTTGAAGACGATGTAATCAGTCCATCACCCTTAAAGTTTTGAGGTGGTCAGTCCCTCAGTCTGGAGAAGAGCATTGTTCCGAAGTCTGAAACAATATGAAGTTGAAGTGACAGGATGGAGCCTTATATAGCGCCAGGAGGTGAGACGTAGGTCACTAGTAGACCGCAGATGTTGGGAGGTCAGGTCCCTCTCAAATCCAGCCGTTCTCACTAGTAGAGGTTGTCGAAGTTGATTTCAGGTCTGTACTCCACTGAAAAAGCCTACTGTGTAGGCGAAACGTTTCGTAATAAAGATACCTAACTGTTGCATATGTCTCTTACCTAACAACCTGTCGGTATTTTATACCATTTTAATGCTCACACTATACATCTACCATCACTACACAACACAACTTCAATCACTAAACCACACATCAACCATCACTACACATCCATCTCTACATTTGGTAGATACATATATTAATAGGGTTAAATAGAAGTTTTTAACTAAAATTATTGTTCCCAACAGTGATAGCCCAGTGGAGAGAGCTGCACCTATCAACACCTGGGTCCCAGGTTCAATTATTTGCTTATTTGCTCAGGGGATGACAAGCCAAACAATGGTTGGCATTAGTGAGAAGCGGCTTCGTTCTTCCTCAACATCTGGACCAGTTATCAAAAGGGTAAAAGTTTGCAATAGTGAGGGTGGCGGCTCACAACACCTCTCTCACAAATCTAAGAAAACTTTTCGCAAGTTTTCGTGGTCTCAGATTTCACTAAATAGTGAAATTGGGGAAGGAGCTTTCGCCAAGACACACAAAGCCCAGGTGACAATGGATAACGGCTATATCATCACTGCTGCTGTAAAAATCTTTGAAACTTAGGAATATGACATGACAGAAGTACGACTCCTGAAGGCTGCTGCAAGAGCTGGAGGAGCCCCAAAATTCCTAGGGATTGCTGAAGGACTTCCTTCAGCAATTGTCATGGAGCTGTGCCCATGACAACCCCTAGATGAATTCTTCGAAAGCAACCCAGTTAATGAATGCCAGAAAGCTTATGAAGCCGTAAAGAGTGCAGTCCAGTCCTAGATTTTCATACCAAGGGTTTCACTCACCAAGACCTTCATCCCAGCAATGTTCTCATCGAAACAGTTGGTGACAAATACATTGCACATTTGACAGACCCGGGATTGTCCCGGAAGCTTGGGTAGGATCTTTCAGTTGATGAAGCATACGTGGAACAAGACAATGAAGATTTGGATAACCTTCTTATGAAGTACATCTGTATGAAGTACAGGATATTTATAATTTGAGAGGAAAATATAATTTGAGAGTAAGTTAAAAACGTGAAGATGTTGTGTGGCTATGAATATATTAATAATATCTGAGAGAAAGTTATTAAGAAGAAAGGTGTAAGTTTGCTTTTGAATAAAATATATGAAAGGAAGCTAAGATGAGATAAGGTGTAGTGTGATTTTGAATATATTATTAACATCTTAGAGGAAGTTAAGATAAGGAAAGATTGTAGTGTGGTTATGATTATATTAATGATGTTTGTTGCACCTACAGTCATGTTTTCTCTTGAAGGCTGTGTCACTTTTGTCCACTGATCTGCCTTCGCCCTACTGTCCCACAAACAGATGAAACAAGGTACTTTGTATATCCACTCTGTTGCCCAAGCAAGAAGTTACCATCTTCGGATCAACATAGATATCTTGTACTAATGATAGCAAAGCTTCTGCAATACCATTTTGATATTTTCGAATTTAAGTTTTGTTGAGTGAATAATTGAAAGAGATGCATATTGGTAACCATCGTGCAATAAGACACATTTCAAGCTTCTGATGGATCTGTCTATAAACTGCCATCAATCTCTTGGCCGATATTCGAGTCCCATTCTAAGAAGTCCTGGGATGATAATGCTGTATACAAGTTTGTCATCTTGGCTGAAGTAATGAAGGAGTTCAACTTCTATTATCCGATGAGCTGGTATTTTAATTTCATGTTGTAGACGGTTTTTTCTTTTAGTCTGAATGCTAAAAGTTCAAGTACTTGCTCTGACAGACTGAGGACACGTATTAGATCATTAGGTTCTTCTTGGAAGAACTGCTGGGATGCTGAAATCCTTCATATTCACGTCCACTGCTATCACCTGTGTTACGTCCTAAATCTTAATTTCTTCAACATCTGACGAGGGAAGATCAGGCAGTGTTGTAAACACTGGTATGGGAACGTGTTCGCTGTGTGGCACAAATCTCCTTTGCTGACTCCAAATCAGGATATTTCCACATGACTTTCTTGTAACGTTTATAACTTTTCAGATTCACTATACACAAATAAAAATCGTCCTGATTTTTCGGCTTTCTCCACACCATAGGCTTACTTTTTCCACTGTTGTAAGCATTCCACACAAGTTTTGCAAGCCATATGGGGAGCCCAAGACTTGTTCTCCAAGCGCCACCCCATTATTATAATTAAGAAAAGAAGCACTAAACCTACAAGGGTCATACAGCAGCGCCACTCCAAAATAAGCAATAGAAACTTGTTTTACAAAATCTGTGCCTCTTCAAGGGGGGCTCCTTGTTGTGGTGAAGAGGCTCTTGGTCTGAGGAATTAGACCTGTCGGTCTCCTTCCTCAGACCGAACCTAATTACCCCCCAATCCCCCCTTCCCTATCCCATCCTCCCCATCCTCCCCTTTTTCCTTCCTCCTCCTCCTCCCCACCCCTCCCTTTTGCCGTTGTTAGGTAAGACACATATGCAACAGTTAGACAACTTTATTCCGAAACGTTTCGCCTACACAGTAGGCTTCTTCAGTCGAATACAGAAAGTAGGCAGGAACAGTAGAGATGTGAAGACGATGTAATCAGTCCATCACCCTTGTAGTCGTAGAATTTGAGGTTGTCAGTCCCTCGGCCTGGAGAAGTTCAGTTCCATAGTCAGGAACTATCTGAAGATCAAGCGACAGTGCGGAGACTTAAATACTGTCGGAAGGAGAGGTGCAGAGTAGTAGTAGTAGTAGTAGTAGTAGTAGTAGTAGTAGTAGTAGTGAGAATGTAGTGAGAGGTCATGTCCCTCTCAGATCCAACACTTCTCACTTGAAAAGCTTGTCCAAGGTGTTTTCTGTACCAAGATGCCATGTGTTGCAGTGTCTGACAAGATGAACATCAAAATGGTATACAATACCGACAGGTTGTTAGGTAAGACACATATGCAACAGTTAGACAACTTTATTCCGAAACGTTTCGGAATAAAGTTGTCTAACTGTTGCATATGTGTCTTACCTAACAACCTGTCGGTATTGTATACCATTTTGATGTTCATCTTGTCAGACACTGCAACACATGGCATCTTGGTACAGAAAACACCTTGGACAAGCTTTTCAAGTGAGAAGTGTTGGATCTGAGAGGGACATGACCTCTCACTACATTCTCACTACTACTACTACTACTACTACTACTACTACTACTACTACTACTACTACTACTACTACTCTGCACCTCTCCTTCCGACAGTATTTAAGTCTCCGCACTGTCGCTTGATCTTCAGATAGTTCCTGACTATGGAACTGAACTTCTCCAGGCCGAGGGACTGACAACCTCAAATTCTACGACTACAAGGGTGATGGACTGATTACATCGTCTTCACATCTCTACTGTTCCTGCCTACTTTCTGTATTCGACTGAAGAAGCCTACTGTGTAGGCGAAACGTTTCGGAATAAAGTTGTCTAACTGTTGCATATGTGTCTTACCTAACAACCTGTCGGTATTGTATACCATTTTGATGTTCATCTTGTCAGACACTGCAACACATGGCATCTTGGTACAGAAAACACCTTGGACAAGCTTTTCAAGTGAGAAGTGTTGGATCTGAGAGGGACATGACCTCTCACTACATTCTCACTACTACTACTACTACTACTACTACTACTACTACTACTACTCTGCACCTCTCCTTCCGACAGTATTTAAGTCTCCGCACTGTCGCTTGATCTTCAGATAGTTCCTGACTATGGAACTGAACTTCTCCAGGCCGAGGGACTGACAACCTCAAATTCTACGACTACAAGGGTGATGGACTGATTACATCGTCTTCACATCTCTACTGTTCCTGCCTACTTTCTGTATTCGACTGAAGAAGCCTACTGTGTAGGCGAAACGTTTCGGAATAAAGTTGTCTAACTGTTGCATATGTGTCTTACCTAACAACCTGTCGGTATTGTATACCATTTTGATGTTCATCTTGTCAGACACTGCAACACATGGCATCTTGGTACAGAAAACACCTTGGACAAGCTTTTCAAGTGAGAAGTGTTGGATCTGAGAGGGACATGACCTCTCACTACATTCTCACTACTACTACTACTACTACTACTACTACTCTGCACCTCTCCTTCCGACAGTATTTAAGTCTCCGCACTGTCGCTTGATCTTCAGATAGTTCCTGACTATGGAACTGAACTTCTCCAGGCCGAGGGACTGACAACCTCAAATTCTACGACTACAAGGGTGATGGACTGATTACATCGTCTTCACATCTCTACTGTTCCTGCCTACTTTCTGTATTCGACTGAAGAAGCCTACTGTGTAGGCGAAACGTTTCGGAATAAAGTTGTCTAACTGTTGCATATGTGTCTTACCTAACAACCTGTCGGTATTGTATACCATTTTGATGTTCATCTTGTCAGACACTGCAACACATGGCATCTTGGTACAGAAAACACCTTGGACAAGCTTTTCAAGTGAGAAGTGTTGGATCTGAGAGGGACATGACCTCTCACTACATTCTCACTACTACTACTACTACTACTACTACTACTACTACTACTACTACTACTACTACTACTACTACTACTCTGCACCTCTCCTTCCGACAGTATTTAAGTCTCCGCACTGTCGCTTGATCTTCAGATAGTTCCTGACTATGGAACTGAACTTCTCCAGGCCGAGGGACTGACAACCTCAAATTCTACGACTACAAGGGTGATGGACTGATTACATCGTCTTCACATCTCTACTGTTCCTGCCTACTTTCTGTATTCGACTGAAGAAGCCTACTGTGTAGGCGAAACGTTTCGGAATAAAGTTGTCTAACTGTTGCATATGTGTCTTACCTAACAACCTGTCGGTATTGTATACCATTTTGATGTTCATCTTGTCAGACACTGCAACACATGGCATCTTGGTACAGAAAACACCTTGGACAAGCTTTTCAAGTGAGAAGTGTTGGATCTGAGAGGGACATGACCTCTCACTACATTCTCACTACTACTACTACTACTACTACTACTACTACTACTACTACTACTACTACTCTGCACCTCTCCTTCCGACAGTATTTAAGTCTCCGCACTGTCGCTTGATCTTCAGATAGTTCCTGACTATGGAACTGAACTTCTCCAGGCCGAGGGACTGACAACCTCAAATTCTACGACTACAAGGGTGATGGACTGATTACATCGTCTTCACATCTCTACTGTTCCTGCCTACTTTCTGTATTCGACTGAAGAAGCCTACTGTGTAGGCGAAACGTTTCGGAATAAAGTTGTCTAACTGTTGCATATGTGTCTTACCTAACAACCTGTCGGTATTGTATACCATTTTGATGTTCATCTTGTCAGACACTGCAACACATGGCATCTTGGTACAGAAAACACCTTGGACAAGCTTTTCAAGTGAGAAGTGTTGGATCTGAGAGGGACATGACCTCTCACTACATTCTCACTACTACTACTACTACTACTACTACTACTACTACTACTACTACTACTCTGCACCTCTCCTTCCGACAGTATTTAAGTCTCCGCACTGTCGCTTGGTCTTCAGATAGTTCCTGACTATGGAACTGAACTTCTCCAGGCCGAGGGACTGACAACCTCAAATTCTACGACTACAAGGGTGATGGACTGATTACATCGTCTTCACATCTCTACTGTTCCTGCCTACTTTGTGTATTCGACTGAAGAAGCCTACTGTGTAGGCGAAACGTTTCGGAATAAAGTTGTCTAACTGTTGCATATGTGTCTTACCTAACAACCTGTCGGTATTGTATACCATTTTGATGTTCATCTTGTCAGACACTGCAACACATGGCATCTTGGTACAGAAAACACCTTGGACAAGCTTTTCAAGTGAGAAGTGTTGGATCTGAGAGGGACATGACCTCTCACTACATTCTCACTACTACTACTACTACTACTACTACTACTACTACTACTACTACTACTCTGCACCTCTCCTTCCGACAGTATTTAAGTCTCCGCACTGTCGCTTGATCTTCAGATAGTTCCTGACTATGGAACTGAACTTCTCCAGGCCGAGGGACTGACCTCAAATTCTACGACTACAAGGGTGATGGACTGATTACATCGTCTTCACATCTCTACTGTTCCTGCCTACTTTTTGTATTCGACTGAAGAAGCCTACTGTGTAGGCGAAACGTTTCGGAATAAAGTTGTCTAACTGTTGCATATGTGTCTTACCTAACAACCTGTCGGTATTGTATACCATTTTGATGTTCATCTTGTCAGACACTGCAACACATGGCATCTTGGTACAGAAAACACCTTGGACAAGCTTTTCAAGTGAGAAGTGTTGGATCTGAGAGGGACATGACCTCTCACTACATTCTCACTACTACTACTACTACTACTACTACTACTACTCTGCACCTCTCCTTCCGACAGTATTTAAGTCTCCGCACTGTCGCTTGATCTTCAGATAGTTCCTGACTATGGAACTGAACTTCTCCAGGCCGAGGGACTGACAACCTCAAATTCTACGACTACAAGGGTGATGGACTGATTACATCGTCTTCACATCTCTACTGTTCCTGCCTACTTTCTGTATTCGACTGAAGAAGCCTACTGTGTAGGCGAAACGTTTCGGAATAAAGTTGTCTAACTGTTGTATATGTGTCTTACCTAACAACCTGTCGGTATTGTATACCATTTTGATGTTCACCTCCCTTTTGCCCTTCCTTTTTTGGCCTTTGGGATTTTTTCCCACAAGCACGCTAGTTCCTAGGTAGGGGAAAGGGTACCGGGGTCCATCCCATTCCGTTGAGGTTCTTGGCAGTGGCGTAGTTTGCCGTGGAATTTGGATTGCCTGGGGATGTCCTGATCCCTCTCCGGTATCCGGGAGGGTGGCTTTGGGTGTCTCTTGGGCGACGGGTGTATCTCTGGAAGCCACCTTTCGGATTCCGGGGGTGGTGGCCGAAGGAGGTATGCTTTGTGGTGGATATCCGGCCGCCCTCTCTTTTGTCCACCGAGGTAGCTCGGCAGATGTGAGGTTGCTATCCCGGATTGCTGGTTTACTGGCATGATGGGAAGGGTATGGCACGGGTTCCATGCTGCATCTATGCTACTTGCGGTGCTGAGGTCCTCTTGGGCGTGGAGGGAGATTTATGGCCCTTTCATTCCTCCTAGGAACTATCCCTCCCGAGTCCCCCCTTTTTTTCTTTTTTTTTATTTTTATTTTCTTTTCTTCTTTCTTTTTTTTCTTAAAAACAAAAAGAAAGAAGTAACCTAACCATGGCAGCCCTAGTCCATGAACCTGCTACCCCTGGCCCCTTCTTGATACCGCACCACGTTCTGACCACGCCTCATCTTTGGACCACTCTTCGGACACTCCTCATGCCTCTACCTCTTGCCGGTGCTGTTTCCTCACCCGCTTCAGGCACTGAGGTCTCGACTGACTCCTTCGATTTATCTGACCTCCGCTCTCCTTTGACTATGCTTCTGGCCTCTCCCTCTCCGGTGCGGCAATTTTCGAATCGCCAGCCCATTCCACGTCGGACCAACTCTGGTCCCACACCTAAACGCCAATGACAGTTACCTGCTGATGATACTTCTCCACCTTCTCGTTCTTCTCAGAAAAGATCGACACGTCCTGCACTCCCTTTCCACGCTCAGTTTCAGAAAGCACATTGGACTAAATTCTTCACTTTATGACTGACTTCCTCTACTGCCTATCTTTCCGACCACAGTATTGGCAAGGCACTCCTATGCCATGTTGGTAAAGATATTTCTTTTCATGCTCTTAAGAGCGGTACATCCATCATCACTGTACAGAATGCTACCCAAGCTCATGATCTTTCTCTTCTTTCCCATATCGATACTGTTCCTGTCACTATTGAAAAACATCATTCCCTCAATTCTTGTAGTGGTACATTCATTCTGCCCCATACCATAGTTCAACAAAATTTCCAGACATGTGGCAATGACATTCTTGAACAGCTGGAACTCCAAGATCTCCCAGTCCTCAAGGTAGACACTTATGTTCTTCCTGCCCGCGGGCGGAGACGATATCCTAGCATTGTGGCTCGTTTAACTTTTGACAACCGTGAACTCCCATCCTCAGTTTATGTAGCAGGACATTGGTTACAAGTTCGAAAGGTGACCCCTACACCACAACAGTGTAGAAATTGCTGGCGATTTGGCCATCCAGCGAAATATTGCAGATCTATAGCCGAATGCCCAGTCTGTGGTGCCGATGACCATTCTAATACGTCTTGCAATCGACCTCCCTCTTGCCTTAATTGTCATGAGGCTCACCCTTCGTACTCTCGCTGTTGCCAAGTCTACTTAAATGAGCGGGAAATTCGTTACCTCAAAGAGGCAGAAGGTCTCCCTTATGCCATGGCAGTTTCTCATCCCCGCCTCCAAGGGAGACTACCTCGTGTTTCTTATTCCCGTGTTTCAAAACGTCCCCCCACTTCTGGGGTCCCATCTTCTGCAGCCTCCTCTGTGGTTACCTCTCCCATAGTCACTCCTGTATCTAATTCTTTTGCTGTCCTAGGCTCAGACGTCCCTACTTCAGTGCCTCAGTCTGTTCTCGCTTCTTCGTGTTCTCCCTCACAAACCTCAGTATCGACGAGATCTAGTACGACACCTCCTCCCAATCATCCCTCTACTTCTCAGAAGTCAAAAAAATGTCCTTTAACCCCACCTTCCCTGTCTCTGTACCTGGCTCTTACCCTCTCACTGGCTCTGTTACAAGTGTAGAGCTTCACCCTCCTCGTACTGTACCTTCCTCACCTGGTCCCTCCTAAGTTTCTTCCTCCTGTGCCACCTCCCAGGTTTCTGCCTCTTCTGTCCCCTTCCATGCTTCTTCTCCAGTTCCCTCCACCCTTTCGCCCCCCCTCTACCTTGGTACAGTCCATTACAGTTCCAATCTTTACTCATCCTCCCCCTACCATCTCCAATATTGTCTTCCATACGACGTCTCTGAATTCCAAAACACTTGAAGCAATCTCTGAATATATTGCAGAGACCAAACCATCAATGGACACTGATCCACTCTCTGTTCCTTCTCTGTCCTCTCCTCCATCTGCGCAACTCCTTTCTTCACAGCACACCATTCCTTTGCTACTTGCTGCCTCTGCATGTGGACTTTTCTAACCCCTCTAGACCATAGGAACCCTTACATGCGGATTTCAGGTATCTTTATCATTGCCAATCATGGCCTATTTAAAGTGGAATATACGCAGCCTCAGGGGTAATCGAGGTGAGCTTCAGATGTTACTCTCCCAGTTTTCCCCTGTTGGTGTTTGCTTACAGGAACCAAAATTACACTCTGCTGTTATCTCTCCCATCTCAGGCTATAATTTATTATATTCTTCAGATCCTTTTCCTAATGGGACTTTTATTGAAAGTGCCCTTCTTCTACGCACTGATATTCTGCACCATCAGCTATTTGTTCGTACTTCGCTACATTACACAGCAGCCCGTATCCACTTGCATAGGTGGTATACGCTCTGTTCTTTATATCTCTCTCCTTCTCGGGCATTATCTATTCCGGATATTGCCTTTCTTGTTTCGTCATTACCGCCACCGCTTCTGTTACTTGGCGATTTTAATGCCCATCATTTCCTCTGGGGGAATCTCACTGTGATTCCCGTGGCATTCAGTTAGAGGCTTTTCTTGCCACCCACCCCCTCCATGTTTTAAGTACAGGTACTCACACCCATTTTGATCCTCGGACTCTCACTCTCTCTCGCATCAATCTCTCAGTCTGTTCTTCCTCCACTGCATTAGACTTCACCTGGTCTGTTCTCCCGTATTTACATGACAGCAATCATTTCCCAATCATTCTTACTTCCCCTTCATGTTCACCACCTCTTCGTATCCCACGCTGGCAATTTGATCAGGCAAATTGGAACCTTTACTCACAACTAACTGTTTTTAGTGAGGTTCCTTCTTCGTCCTCAATTGATGAGCTTTTACACCTCTTCTCGTCTTCCGTTTTAACCGCAGCTTCTCATTCTATACCCCAAACTACGGGCAGGCATTCTCAGAAATGCGTGCCTTGGTGGTCTCCTGCTTGTGTTCGTGCAGTACGTTTGAAACGCGCTGCATGGGGCAGGTACTGGTACAATAGAATCAGGGAGAGACTTCTTGATTTTAAGCAGAAGCGTGCGATCGCTCGCCGTGTCATCTGCGATGCTAAACGCACTTGCTGGCAAGATTATGTCTCCACCATCACCTCTGCTTCCTCTTTGAGTGCAGTCTGGAAAAAAGTACGAAAACTGAGTGGTATTCTCCTGACCCGGCTCCTGTTCTGCAGGTTGCCGGTGTTGATATAGCAAAACCACTAGATGTTGCCAATGAAATTGGCAATCATCTGGTCTGTATTTCTCAGGGGCTCCATCTATGCCCCTCGTTTCTTTCCTAAAAGTCTGCCAGAGAGTTAGCACCCTTGGACTTTTCTTCTCTCAGAGAAGAACAGTATAATGTGCCTTTTACACTTCAAGAACTGGAGGCAACACTCTCAGCTTGCCGATCATCGGCAGCTGGGCCCAACGACATTCATATTCGTATGCTACAACATTTACATCAGTCAGCCCTTGCAGTCCTATTACGCCTTTTCAACCTTATTTGGTCACAAGGAGCTCTTCCACAGCTGTGGAAATCTGCCATTGTTCTCCCTTTCCGCAAACCAGGCACTACGAGACATGAAGCCTCCCACTATCGTCCCATTGCTCTTACCAGTGCAGTTTGCAAAGTGATGGAAAGCCTGGTAAATAGACGTTTAATATGGTATTTAGAGACACACAACAGTCTCTCCACTCGTCAATATGGCTTTCGTAAGGGACGTTCAACCATAGACCCCTTACTATGCTTGGATACGTATGTTCGTAATGCCTTTGCGAATAACCACTCAGTTATTGCCATATTTTTTGACCTTGAGAAGGCATATGACACAACTTGGAGGTATAATATTTTAGCCCAAGCCCACTCCTTAGGCCTTCGAGGCAATTTACCATCCTTCCTTAAGAACTTTTTAACTGACAGGCATTTCCGTGTTCGGGTTAATAATGTGCACTCCCCGGACTTTATCCAAGCTGAAGGTGTCCCCCAGGGATGTGTTCTGAGCACAACACTTTTTCTCCTTGCTATTAATGATTTGGCCTCTAGTCTTCCATCAAATATTTGGTCATCACTCTATGTTGATGACTTCGCTATTGCCTGTGCAGGCGCTGACTGTCACCTCATTACAGTTTCTCTCCAGCATGCAGTCGACCGTATTTCCAATTAGGCCACCACACATGGGTTTAAATTTTCCAGCACCAAAACTCGCCAAATTACTTTCACTAGACGCTCTGTCATCTCCGATCATCCTTTGTACCTCTATGGCTCCCGTATCCCTGAACGTGATACAGTCAGGTTTCTGGGCCTCCTCTTTGACCGTAGGTTATCCTGGAAACCTCATATTACCTCTCTGAAGGCAACTTGTCACAGCCGGCTGAACCTTCTTAAAACCCTTGCTCATCTTTCATGGGGAGCTGATCGTCGAACTCTCCTTCGCTTACATTCCATCCTCATTTTATCGAAACTTGATTATGGTGACCAGATCTATTCAGCAGCCTCTCCTGCTACTCTCTCTAGCCTTAACCCCATTCATCACCAAGGATTACGTTTATGCCTTGGTGCTTTTCGCTCTTCCCCTGTTGAGAGCCTCTATGCAGAAGTGAACGTTCTATCCTTATCCGATCGCCGTGATGCCCATTGCCTTCGCTACTATGTACGCTCTCATGATCTCTGCAATCCTTCCATTTATAGAATGGTCACTGATATTAGTAGACATTATTTGTTCGCCGCCCCTGTTTACTCCGTCCCTTCTCTCTTCGCCTACATTTGCTCTTGTCTTCTCTTCAATTACCACCTTTCTATGTTCATATAGCATCTCACTTTTCCCTACCCCCCTGGGAAGTTCTAGCTGTTCGAGTCTGTTCTTTTTCTCTCCCTTGCTCGAAAGCCCAACTGCCTACGGTCGCTTCCCGCTCTCTTTTTCTTGACCACTTCCACTCTCATTCTCTTGCCATTGCAGTGTACACAGATGGCTCTAAGTCTTCTGACGGCGTAGGATTCGCAGCAGTGTATCCAGCGTCGTACGAGGGCATTTACTATCTTCAGCTAGTATTTTTACTGCTGAATTGTATGCCATTCTTGCAGCACTTGTCCGCATTGCATCTATGCCTGTGTCATCATTTGTGGTTGTCTCAGACTCCCTTAGTGCTTTACAGGCTATACAGAAATTTGATACACCTCACCCCTTAGTCCTTCCGTATCCAACTTTGGCTACACCGCATCTTTACCAAGCATAAAGATATTGTTTTTTGTTGGGTCCCTGGTCATGTTGACGTACAGGGCAATGAACAGGCAGACACTGCTGCGCGGTCAGCAGTACATGACCTACCAGTTTCATATAAAGGTATTCCATTTACGGACTATTTTGTTGACAACAACGTTGGTCTACTATGCTAGGTAACAAACTTCAATCTATTAAACCGAGTATAGGTTACTGGCCGTCTTCTTGTCACCAGTGTCGAGGTTGGGAGACTACTCTCTCCCGTCTTCGCATTGGCCATACTCGTCTTACTCATGGATATCTCATGGAGAGGCGCCCTGCTCCTCTCTGTGAGAATTGTAAGGCTCCATTATCAGTCAGCCACATTCTGTTGGACTGCTCACTTTATCAACGAGCACGCAGAATTTACCTCCGTCGTCGTCTTCACTCCGCTGCTCTCGCTTTACCTTCCCTTCTCGCTGATGGACCCACCTTTCACCCGGACTCATTGACTTTTTGACAACAACTGACTTACTTCACAAACTCTGATGCCTTCAGCCTTTTCTACTTCAATCTCTTGCTACCCTCTACCCCCGCACTATCCCCTGCCCGGCTGTTTTCTGTAACCTACTGATCATCCCTCCCCCCTTCTGCCATCCAATACCCTCGCTTCCTTCCCTACCCTGCAGCGCTGTATAGCCCTTGTGGCTTAGCGCTTCTTTTTTATTATAATAATAATAATAATACAAAATCTGTGATGTTTTTTCCTTGTTTTTGCAAAGTGTATTCACCACAACTGTAGCAAAACGCATTTGGATTGTTCAAGGAGGCTCTTCGTGAAGAACTCACGTTCATCTGGAAAAAATAACAAAATAAAGATTACAATATATTCACGTGATCGGTGTTCATACAGCTTCTTTCGTTAAATATTAAATCATTAAAAAGTAAAATTTTAATCTTTATTAAAACTATCTGTATATACAAACTGTCACCACATATACACGCGTTATGGCTAAGTTTCAAGTTAATTGAGAGTAGGTATGCAAAATCTCACAAACTAGAGCCAATCTGAGAAAGCTACTGACATTTTTTTAATTTATCAAGCCTAAAATGCCCTAAATGCCTTCCAATACCTTTGAAAACATTCTTTTTTCTGTTGCTGACAAGTGATACGTTACACTACCAGAAAAAAAAGTAAAAAAATCACCGATTCTAAATGGCTCTGGGAATACAATGCGACAAAGAACAAGAAACGTGACTCAACGCGCCAACGATATCATACTCTATCGGAAAACTTAATCTATATCACAATAGCAGAGGAGAATACAGCCTTCGGAAACGGAGGCAGTACATACACTCTACCATCACACAGGGCAGTACATACAAAATACCACCACACAGGGCAGTACCCACACATTACCATCACACAGGGCAGTACATACAAAATACCATCACATAGGGCAGTACATACACAGTACTACCACACAGGGCAGTACCCACTCTTTAACATCACATATGTTGCACTTGTGTCTAATTTATCATCACAGGGCAGTACATACAAAATACCACCACACAGGGCAATACCCACACTGTACCGTCACACAGGGTAATACAGAGCATCACCACACAGGGCAGTACATACACAGTACTACCACACAGGGCAGTACCCACAGTGTACCATCACACAGGGCAGTACACACACACAGTACCACCACATAGGAAAGTACCCAAACAGAAATACCAGTATCACCACTGTAAAGGTATAGCGGCTCTTTCATACTCTGACAGGGCATTTGAAAGGCCCCTTCCTCCTTATGTATTGAAAAATAAAAAAAAAACAATAATTTTTAAGAATAATCATTTTTATGGAAAATAGGCAAAATGTAATTTATGTAAATATAAAACGTTTCAACATGAAACTTTCCTAACTGAAACAAAATATGAAAAATGAAACACATAAAAATAATCGCTTGCAACTAGGCTAATAACCTGTACAGGTCCCGGACAAATGGTATTCTGGTGTGCTGATGGAATGATACACTTAGATACCGGACTCAATGTTAACGACCAATGAAGCACGTGAGAACGAGGTAGTCACAGTTGGCGACTAATGAAGATTCCGCCCTTACTGTGTGTTGACAATCGGGTAAATCGAATCTCTGACTTTGATGAAGGTGGCTGGTGGTGATGAAGACAACCGATAGTTTTTACCGAGTGTGCTACGACACTTACGTGGTATCCAGAAGCGGTGAAAATATATGTAGACTATTACGAAACCAGGTGTAGAATGTCTTTGTGGTAACTATATAGTGGAGGAAACGAAAGACAACAGAAGTTATATTACTTGTATTTCCTTTACTAAATAAGCAAACTGGTATTTACTATATGTTCACTATTTATAATCTCTACAATGATGTGGGAACAAGTATAGAACAGCTGTGATCAAAGGAGGAAAAACCAAAAGCCAGACAAAGCACCGTGAGCGGCCAGCATCCCAGACAAGTCTAATCATTAAATCTTTAGCACCTGGTTCACTAGTCGGGAGGCAGCCTGTATGGGAGTGTGACAAACACCGAATAAAATGTAACATATTCGCCTGCGTCGAATGACCCAAGTCAAACCACAAGGCTAAATAAAAGACAAAAGTAAACAAAAGTTTATTTAAAAGGCAAAAGGCCTTTAAAATAATTAGTGAGAAGTAAGAATAATTAAGTTCAAATACGCAAATCAAATCAGAGGAAATGGTATAAGTGGCTTTGGCATACTGCTCTTATCTGTATTTTTTTGTACCTCTGTATGTGTGCACAAATTTATAATAAATAAATAAATAATAAATAAATACCAACAAGATGTGGAAAAACCCAACACCTAAAAAGTAAAATGATACCGGAGTGGAATTCTATACTTATGGACTTGATGGGAACAGAAAGTAAAGTGATATCAAACTGGCTAGGAGGGTCCCATGTTAACTTCCACTGGGTGGAGAGAAAGAATGGAATAGATAGATAAGGATGCACGCCCCTTTCTCAACAAGTATTTACCCATTCATATACCACCACCATTCATTCATGCATCCACACTGCGAAGTACCCAAACAACACTACCATTATTACCTCACAGGTGATAATGGTGGTGTTTCCACACAGGACAGAACAGCGCGGGTCCAGCCCTACGTACTACCACACAGGACAGTACCCACACGGTACCAGCACACAGAACAGTACCCGCAGAGTACCATCCTACAGTGACAGTACCGAAATGTTGTTATGCATGGGATGAACACTACTGATGATGATTTATAAAGCTAATTTATAAATCACTGTCACTATTATAGATTAATATATTTAAAAACCAATAATAAACCGCAGGCAAACAGAATGTATACGTGAATATGAGATGTAAACTGTAAAAATACTAAATGTATTTCGGTATCTCAGCGACTGAAAGGTATTCCAGTACTGCAGTAGCTCCAGGCTTTTGTACGTAAATGCACGCGAAGACATTAGTTTAGAGTGTGTCATTAGCATTATTGACGAAGATTCGAAACTAAACAGGTTTGGTATTCATAAATTATTAAACAGATAATTTATATTTTTTTTACAAACACATCCGCCGTTTCCAACAAATTGAGGGTGACCCGAAAAGAAGAAACACTTTCATTATCACTCATTCCTTCACTGTCTTGCCAGAGGCATGCCTGAACTGCAGCTCAAAAACTGTAACATATTTATAAATAAAGACAATAGAACAGGTCAGCAAACAAAGGGGGACAGCAGAGGGCAGCAAGGGACTAGCTCCCTTAAGGTTTACTATACTAATAGCAGGAGTGTTAGAAATAAGATAGATGAGCTAAGATTAATTGCAAGTGCAGGAAACATAGATATTATCGCTATAACAGAGACCTGGCTCAATCTGAAAGATAGAGAGATGCCCTCTGAATGTCACATACAAGGCTATAAATTATTCCACACTGACAGGGTCAACAGGAAAGGTGGTGGAGTAGCGATGTATGTCAGAGACAATTTAAATTGTTGTGTTAGACAAGATATTAAATTAGAAGCGTCAGCCACTGAATCTGTTTGGTTACAGCTTCTCGAGGGCCGAGAAAAACTAATTTTGGGTGTGATTTACAGGGCCCCAAATCTTGATAGGGAGTGCAGTAAACTTCTATGGGACGAAATTCGTAAGGCATCTACATACGATAATGTTGTGCTAATGGGAGATTTCAACTATAGACAGATTGACTGGAGCAATTTGACAGGAAATTTAGAGTCGGGTGACTTTCTTGATACGATCCAGGATTGTTTTTTAAAACAGTTTGTGACAGAGCCAACTAGGGGAAATAACCTCCTTGACTTGGTTCTTGCCAGTAGGGAAACACTAATTAATAATCTTGAGGTTAATGATGAGCTTGGGGAGAGTGATCACAAATCACTCAGTTTTAATATATCATGGAATTCCCCTAATAATGGCAATCAAGTCTCCGTCCCTGACTTTCGCTTGGCTGATTTCATAGGACTGAAAAATTACTTAAGTGGGCTGAACTGGAATGACCTGACTAAGGGTCAGGTAGGTGGTGATGGTTGCCGATATGATGCTTTCCAGGGCATAGTTCTAGCTGCTCAGTCAAATTATGTTCCAAATAGGGAAATCAGATCAAACAAAAATGATCCTAAATGGATGAACAATAGATTAAAATATCTGATTGGTCAAAAGAGAGGCATATATAGGCAAATCAAAAGAGGAGAGGCGCAATTAAGAAATCGATATATTCAGTTAAAGAGAGAAATAAAAAAGGGAATTAGAAAAGCAAAAAGAGATTATGAGGTTAAAGTTGCAAAAGAATCGAAGACTAACCCAAAAGGATTCTTTCAGGTATACAGAAGTAAGATCAGGGACAAGATAGGCCCACTCAAAAGTTCCTCGGGTCAGCTCACTGACAGTGATAAGGAAATGTGTAGAATTTTTAACACATACTTCCTCTCAGTTTTTACACAGGAGGATACCAGCGATATTCCAGTAATGATAAATTATGTAGAACAGGACGATAATAAACTGTGCACTATTAGGGTCACAAGTGACATGGTCCTTAGGCAAATAGATAAATTAAAACCTAACAAATCCCCAGGCCCTGATGAACTGTATGCAAGGGTTCTAAAGGAATGTAAAGAGGAGCTTAGCACACCTTTGGCTAATCTTTTCAACATATCACTACAAACTGGCATGGTGCCAGATAAGTGGAAAATGGCAAATGTGATACCTATTTTCAAAACAGGTGACAGGTCCTTAGCTTCGAACTATAGACCAATAAGCCTAACCTCCATAGTGGGAAAATTTATGGAATCAATAATTGCCGAGGCAGTTCGTAGCCACCTTGAAAAGCATAAATTAATCAACGAATCTCAGCATGGTTTTACAAAGGGGCGTTCCTGCCTTACGAATTTATTAACTTTTTTCACTAAGGTATTTGAGGAGGTAGATCATGGTAATGAATATGATATTGTGTATATGGACTTCAGTAAGGCTTTTGACAGGGTCCCACATCAGAGACTATTGAGGAAAATTAAAGCACATGGAATAGGAGGAGAAATTTTTTCCTGGATAGAGGCATGGTTGACAAATAGGCAGCAGAGAGTTTGCATAAATGGGGAGAAATCAGAGTGGGGAAGCGTCACGAGCGGTGTTCCACAGGGGTCAGTGTTGGGCCCCCTGCTGTTCACAATCTACATAAACGACATAGATGAGGGCATAAAGAGCGACATCGGCAAGTTTGCCGATGACACCAAAATAGGCCGTCGAATTCATTCTGACGAGGACATTCGAGCACTCCAGGAAGATTTGAATAGACTGATGCAGTGGTCGGAGAAGTGGCAGATGCAGTTTAATATAGACAAATGCAAAGTTCTAAATGTTGGACAGGACAATAACCATGCCACATATAAACTAAATAATGTAGATCTTAATATTACGGATTGCGAAAAAGATTTAGGAGTTCTGGTTAGCAGTAATCTGAAACCAAGACAACAGTGCATAAGTGTTCGCAATAAAGCTAATAGAATCCTTGGCTTCATATCAAGAAGCATAAATAATAGGAGTCCTCAGGTTGTTCTTCAACTCTATACATCCTTGGTTAGGCCTCATTTAGATTATGCTGCACAGTTTTGGTCACCGTATTACAGAATGGATATAAATTCTCTGGAAAATGTACAAAGGAGGATGACAAAGATGATCCCATGTATCAGAAACCTTCCCTATGAGGATAGACTAAGGGCCCTGAAACTGCACTCTCTAGAAAGACGTAGAATTAGGGGGGATATGATTGAGGTGTATAAATGGAAGACAGGAATAAATAAAGGGGACGTAAATAGTGTGCTGAAAATATCTAGCCTAGACAGGACTCGCAGCAATGGTTTTAAGTTGGAAAAATTCAGATTCAGGAAGGATATAGGAAAGTACTGGTTTGGTAATAGAGTTGTGGATGAGTGGAACAAACTCCCAAGTACCATTATAGAGGCCAGAACGTTGTGTAGCTTTAAAAATAGGTTGGATAAATACATGAGTAGATGTGGGTGGGTGTGAGTTAGACCTGATAGCTTGTGCTAACAGGTCGGTTGCCGTGTTCCTCCCTTAAGTCAATGTGACCTGACCTGACTAGGTTGGGTGCATTGGCTTAAGCCGGTAGGAGACTTGGACCTGCCTCGCATGGGCCAGTAGGCCTTCTGCAGTGTTCCTTCGTTCTTATGTTCTTATGTTCTTATTTACACCCCTTCTTCAGAGTGCAGGCACTGTACCTCCTACCTCCAGGATTCAAGCCCTGCTAATCAGTTTCCCTGAATCCCTTCATAAATGTTACTTTGCTCACACTCCAACAGCTCCACCAGCATTTGGCTCCACTCACCAAAATCTAACATGCTCACGCACGTTTGCTGGAAATATAAGCCCCTTGCACACAAAACCTCCTTTGCCCTCTTCCTTAAAACCTTTCCAAGGACGACCCCTACCCCGCCTTCCTTTTACTAAGGATTTATACACCCTCCAAGTCATTCTATTTCGTTCAATCCTCTCTAAATGTCCGAACCACCTCTACAACCCCCTCCTCAGCCCTGTGGAAATTTTCTTGAGAAACCCCACACCTAATCTCCAAGTTACGGATTCTCTGCATAATATTCACATTACCCACAGATACGACATCTCCACTGCCTTCAGCCTTTTCCTTGTTGCAACATCACTACCCATGCTTCACACCCATTTATGAGCCTTGGTACTACAATACTCTCATACATTCCCCTGTTTACTTCCATAAACTCCTCAATGTACCACTCACCTTTTTTTCCCTCATCAATTATATGGTTCACCTCGTCTTGCACAGACGAGGTGAACCACTCACAAATATCTGAATACATTCACTTCCTCCATACTTCCACCCTCCAGTCTAAATCCAGTCTTTCATTACCTAGATGTATTTTAATCCTCATCACCTTGCTCTTTCCGATGTTCACTTTTACTTTCCTTCTTTCACATCCACTAACCTTTGCAACGTCTTTTCAGAATCTCCCAAAAGCACAGTGTCATCTGCAAAAAACAACTGTGACAACTCACATTTTGTGTTAGATTCTCTCTCTTTTAACCCCGCACCTTTCACCAACACCCGAGCATTCACTTCTCTTACAACCTCATCCACGAGTATAAATATGTTGAGCAATGGTGACATCAAGCATCCCTATCTAAGGCCTACATTTACTGAGAAATAATCTCCCCCTCTCGTGTATAATCTAACCCGAGCCTCATTATCCTTATAAAAACTCTTAACTGCTTGCAACGTCTGCCACATTGCTCCCCTATCCACCCAGTCATATGCCTTTTCTAAATCCATGAACGCAACGAAAACCTCTGAACCCTTATCTCAATACTGCTCACTTACATGCTTTACTGTAAACACTTGGTCTACACACCCCTTACTCTTCCTAAAGCCTTCTTGTTCATCTGTGATCATGCTCTCCGTCTTACTTTTAATTCTTTGAGTGATAACTCTACCATACACCTTACCAGGTATATTCAACAGGCTTATTCCCATATATTTTTATACTCTTTTTTTGTCCCCTTTGCCTTTATACAAAGAAACTATTGATGCTCTCTGCCAATCCCTAGGTGCCTTTCCTTCTTTCATTCATTTATTAAATAAAAGCACCAACCATTCTAAAACTATATTCCCAACCTGCTTTTAACAGTTCTGCCTTGATCCCATCAATCTCAGCTGTTTTTCCAACCTTTCATTCTCCTCATAGCTTCACGCACCCCTCCCCCCTCCCACTCACATTTGGCACTTCCTCACCTCCCTGGCCAGTGCATGAAGTCACAACTTCCTTATCTTTATGGACAGCTGAAGGTATCTTCCCGATACCTCCAACTCTCCATCTAATAACTCTCTTCTCCTATTTTTAACTGTCAATTCCATTCGTTCCCTAGGCTTTCTCGACTTGTTAATCTCATTCGAAAACTTTTTCTTATTCTCAGCAAAATTTGTTGACAGTATCTCACCCACTCTCTCATTTCCCCTCCGTGTACATTCCTGCACCACTTATAACCTGTCATTTTCTCTCCATAAAAAACTTCTCATATGTTAACTTTTTCTCTCTTACTACTTTCTTTACCTCATCATTCCAGCATCACTCCCAATTTATATTCAGTAACAATGGCAAATTAGGATATATACTGTACAGGCCTAAACTAATTCAAACAATCCACTAAGAAACATTTGCTTAGAAGCCAGACTAGAGGTCTACCATTTCATATTTAAAAGGTTTAAATCACTTAGAAGGCTAAATATATAGCATAGTTTTTCAAGATTTTCAAGGAAATTATCTATTTAACGCAGAATTAAATGTAAAGATAATTAAATTCTTCTATTGTATCAAACTATGAATTCATCAGTTCTGTGCCGCAGAGATTTGAGTGTCTCACACAGTCATATTCCTCACTGTGACTTTTACTTCTGCATCTATGTACAATGTATCTAGCATCCATATTTCATTGTCTAAAACATTCCATCTCTGTGTCTCTGAATGCTTCAATGTATTTGCTTCTGTAAGGAGCCCACTTTTGTTTAAATTTTGTAAGAACGTCTTGTAATATGGCTCTCGATGTACATATTTCTGGTCTTCTCAGCATTTTGTAGGTTAGAACGAGGTGTGTAAACAACTGATGAGCTGTGTTCCAGTGCCATATATCTCTGTAGTTCTTGTTTTCTTTCATTATTTTTTTCCTGTTCATTCGATGGATTTTATCTTCCCTCTTGACATGTTGATCTGTATCGTTGTGTTCTTTACACGGGGAATTCTGGGCAACTTAATTTGTACAGATTCTACATCTCAGGGTAAAAATGACTGCACTCTTAATCACAATGACACCATTTTTTTCACAGCACTTTCTGGTGTGTAGATATTTACATTTATTCCAGAGAGGCAAATTTTCCTGGTGTGGTTCGAAAACATTTCACCTTTTTGCGCTGGTAAGCAGAGACCAAATGAAGAATAGGGTATGAAGTATGGAGGCGTGGGAACGAAATGCTGGTAGAGTATTTGAAACAAGTCTAGAGGAATGGTTGGGGGCAACAATTTTGAGATGGGGAAACAGTTTATGGGAAAGGACGTATTAGAGTAAGAGGGGAAAATAAATCAGTACAAGCAGATTCGGGTTGAGGTGGGATATTGGATGGGTAATGACTGTTAAATGTTGATTTAGGTGGATGATAATGAGGATTTGATGAGGAGGGAAGTAATGGGTGAAGGAGTGTATGTGTGGAGGTAATTATGTGTGTAAATAATAATAATAATAATAATAATAATAATATTATTATTATTATTATTATTATTATAAAATCTTGTATAACTAGTCATCTGTTTGAAAATAATTCATAATACATAAAGTCAATACTTCTCTGTTCTTACTGCACGCACCTTTTTGTTTAGGTATGCGAGGTGACTGCCAACATAAGTACTTTGATCCGAAGTGAATATTATTTAGCTCGAGTGATTTATGATTATTTTAAGTGGCACTAATGCAGTTGATATTCGCACGAGATGTCTGCTAACATGTATACTCTCATTCTCCTTAACAAAAAAAACAGTTTATTAAATTCTTAATACTGGCTACTATCCAGAGCAACTCAAGTTCATTAGAATAACTATTCATTCAAAGTTTATATTAAATTTTTTGTGCTGTCATTTTAACTTGCTTTCCTAGTAGTCTCTGTTCACTTCACTTCATCATATTTGGTCTAGTTCATTAGTTAATTACGGATAGGTGCTTCAAATGTTGCCTAAATATGTTTTTATTTTCGCTCTCCAAACTTTCGTTAATAAATAACTATAGTTTGCGTCATCCGATCAGTTTTAACTTCTTAAAGCTGGTTTACTGGACCAGGGAAAAGGTTCATGAAGTTATTAGCTCATAAAAGTTATATTCTACAGCTCATTTAAACCACTGTGAAAAAATAGTGAAATTCGAAGCGCATTCGTGATTTCTCACATTAACAAGGAACTATAAAAATGAAAAATCAACAGGACGGCATATAAGAACGAGACTACACCTCGAGGTTACCTTACGACACCTGATTTTTTTATGATGATGTAGGTAGATAGACAAGGTTTTGTCAGACACAAATTATATTCTACCCAAGCTTTAAGATTTTAACTTTTCGAATATATCTTAAATTCTTCCAAACTTTTATTAATTATAAATGAATCTTATTTGCATAATCCCAGAACAACATTCATATTAATTTCAAAGCTATTTTTTAAAGAAACTTGATTCTGGTATACTTCTCTCAACCGTGAATCTGCTTGATACAACTTTCTCAGCCTTTTGAAGAGCACTTGGATGGTTAAAATCTCTCACATGAATAAACAGTGCATTAGATTTTTGTTCACCTTTAATGCTGTATTTATGTTGTTTTAATCTTCGTCCAAAACTTTCCCCAGTTTGACTGTAATAAAACTTTATCACATTTTTTACAAGGAATCTTGTAGATACAGCTATCAGCATTTTTGGGGAAATTTTTAATCAGTATACTATATCGAGATTTTTAAATAAAACTTTGATTTTAAAATCTTAAGTACAGAAGGTATATCAAAAAAGTTTTCATAGAAAGGGAGAACCAACATACTTTTAGTTAAATAGGATATACTTAACTGATTGATAAATCTTTCAAAGTTGGTAGAAATACTTTTTACAATTCAGTAAAGTAAAAACAATCCTGTTCAATTAAAATTATGTTGAAGATTGAGAGATTTATGCAACATATGGAAATCTTTATTAAGGAAACGTTTCGCCACACAGTGGCTTCATCAGTCCAATACAAAGCAGAAATGGGTAAAGAGAAGAGGAGTTTGAGGTAATCAGTCCCTCAGCCTGGAAACAGTGTTCAATCCATCATTCTTGTAGAAAGTACAGCATATGGTCGGGGAAGTGGCTTATATACTGTAGTCTTTTTTTTTTATATAAATAAAAACTATCTAATTATATGAATTATAAATTCAATAAATATTACAGAATTAATAGAAAATTTTAAAAATTTAAATATTCAAAAAAAATAATATAGATGCATCTCTCATCACTGGCCTACAGTTTCGATATTTTTTTTCTAATAGTTCTTCCACGTTTCGAACCCTGGACCACAGTGGTGAGAGTCACGCCTCTCACCACTGGGCTACCCCGAAGGGTGTATATACTGTAGTCAGGTGAGTCGAAGCAGGAGGAGGCGGGATCACAGTGGAACCATTCACTATTGTAAGTAGGTCTTTTTCCTCTATACAGTATAAAACCACTTCTACGGCCCTATTTTGTACTTTCTACAAGACTGATGGACTGAACACATTGATTCCACTTCTGCTTTGTATTGGACTGATGAAGCCATGTGTGGCGAAACGTTTCCTTAACAAAGATTTCTGGTAAGGAAGAATGGATGAAAGAGCGATGTAAAAGGACGGAACAAGAGTGGGAGGGCAAACTAGATGAGTTTTCTGCAAAAAATGGAGAAGAGAATGGAGATGGAGAAGAAGAAATGGGAGTCACAAACCAAAGCCACAGAAACCAGGGTAAAGGCTCTAGATTATGAGGTAAATAGGCTGATGCAAGTTACAGGTCCATTGCCCAGAGGAGACATAGTATCTGAAGCAGGCAAACCCTTACTGAACGAGGAGCCCAACAGAAAGGAAGGAGGCATGACTTATGCTAAAGCCCTATCAGTCCACCAAACAGGATTGAGGAATGAAGTGGGAGAGCAGTTGGGAGCAGGAATAGCAGTAGGGGAGGGGGAGAAGGTGGAGAGGGGGATAGGTCCAATACAGAGTCACGACCATTCCACCAAGAGCTACACCAAGAGAGACAATGACCATGAACAAACCAGACCCAAAGACACAGAGGGCAAGGCAATGGGATGAGAAGAGAGAGAAGTCAGTGTTTATTCATGGGCTTCAGGAGAGGGAATGACACAAAGCCAACAGGAAGAAAAACAGGAAATTAAAAACATCATCAAAGAAATAGGCAAGGAGACATAACTGAGATAGTAAATTTTCAGAGAATACAGGAGTACTTGAAGAGTAGAAATCAGCTGGTCAAGCCGATTTTCAAGACAGAAACGGTGCGAAACATGATCCTGCAAGAGAAACCTCGGCTGAAGGAATCATCAAGACAGAACAAGCAGAGAACAACAATAACTGAGGGAGAGGACACAGAAGTGAGAGGAGCTAGGAAGAGAAACAAGGACAGAATCAGCAGCAGACAACCAGAGCAGGGCAGAGCACCAAGCACAGGCACACTCAGAACCACCCTCAGAATCTCACAACCAAACACCCTATTCCAATACAAAAAACAATCCACACTTACAGCCCCCCCCCCTACACTATGCTGTAGAATCCCACAACACACTGCCCGGTCCCCCACCTTCACAGACCTCCCAGAACACAATGTTGGAGAGGAAACTGAAGGTATAGTACACAAACGCTGATGGAATAATGAATAAGTGGGAGGAGTGGCACGAAAGAGTCAAAGAGGCATCACCGGACATCATAGCTCTCACAGAAACCAAGCTCAAAGGAATGATAACAGATGCCATCTTTCCAATGGGATATCAGATCCTGAGGAAAGACAGAGGGAACAGAGGGAGTGCAGGAGAGGCACTGCTCATCAAAATCCAATGAGAATCTGATGAGCTGGAGAGAGGAGACAGAGGAGAAGGAAGAGATTAGTTAATAGGAACACTTCAGTCTAGAGGTTCCAAGGTGGTAGTTGATGTATAACCCACCACAGAACAGCAGGACGCCAAGGCAAGAGTATGGTGACAGTAATAGAGCGATGGTTGACACACTGGCTGAAGTGGCCAGAAGGGCTCATGCGAGCAGGGCAAAGCTGAATTATGGGTGACTTCAACCACTAGGAAACCGACTGGGAAAACCTGGAGCCACATGGGGGCCCAGAAACGTGGAGGGCTAAGATGATGGTGGTACTGGAAAACCTCATGAACCAACACGTAAAGGACACTACCAGAGAAAGAGGAGAGGATGAACCAGCGAGACTGGACCTAGTATTCATCTTGAGTAGTGCAGATATTGAGGACATCACATATGAAAGACCCCTCTAGGCCAGTGATCCTGTGGTTCTGAGCTTCGAATACATAGTAGAGTTATAAGTGAAGAGGGAAGCAGGAAGGGCAGGAAGAATGAAGCCAGACTACAAGAGAGGGGACTACGCAGGCATGAAGAATTTCTTGCATAGGGATCAGTGGGACAGGGAACTGGCAGGGAAGTCAGTAAACGAGATGATGGAATCTGTGACAACAATATGCAATGAAGCTGAGGAGAGGTTTGTACCTTAGGATAACAGAAATAACGAGAGAGCCAGGATGAGCTCTTGGCTCACCCATAGGTGTAGAGAGGCCAAGGCCAAGTGTGCTAGAGAATGGAAGAAGTATAGAAGGCAAAGGACCCAGGAGAATAAAGAGAGAAGTCGTAGAGCCAGAAATGAAGATGCACAGGTATGAAGGGAGGCCCAGCGACAATGCGAAAATGACATATCAGCGAAAGCCAGATCTGACCGAAAGCTGTTGTACAGCCATAACAAAAGGAAAACAACAGTCAAGGACCAGGTAATCAGGCTGAAGAAGGAAGGAGGGAGATCACAAGAAACGACCGCGATGTACGTGAGGAGCTCAACATGAGATTCAAAGAAGTGTTCACAACAGACACCAGAAAGACGGAGAGGTGGTGTACGCCATCAAGAGTTGGATATAATACATACAACCGAGGAGAAGTGAAGAGGCTGCTAAGCGAGCTAGATACCTAGATGTTATCCGGCGATGCAGCCGGATAACGTCTCTCCTTTGATCTTGAGAGAGGGAGCAGAGGTGTTATGTGTACCACTAACAACAATCTTCAACATATCTATCGAGAAAGCGCGATTACATGAATTAGAGAAAGTGCAAATGTTTGGAAAATCGACCTGACGACACTGGAGGAGAGGAGAGATAGGGGACGGGTTATGATAACGGCATATAAAATACTGAGAGGAATCGACAAGAGGGAAAGAGACAGCATGTTCCAGAGATGGGACAAAGCGACAAGGGGTCACAGTTGGAAGTTGAAGACTCAGATGAATCACAGGAATGTTAGGAAGTATTTTTGCAGTCCCAGAGTTGTCAGGAAGTGGAATAGTATGAATAGTATGGGAAGTGATATAGTGGAGGCAGGATCCATACATAGCTTTAAGAAGAGGTATGATAAAGCTCATGGAGCAGGAAGAGTGACCTAGAAGCAACCAGTGAAGAGGCGAGGCCAAGAGCTGGGACTTGACCCCTGCAACCACCACTAGGTGAGTAAACCATACCCCCGGCCGGGATTGAACCCGCGGTCATAGAGTCTCAAAACTCCAGCCCGTCGCGCTAACCACTAGACCAGCTAGCCACAATAAGATTCATCCAACTAGGTATATTTCTACACCATAGGAAGGTTAGCACAGGCACCTCTGTGACCACAAATGCAAGTTTTTACAGACGAATCTCCAGCTAGCGTGGCCGTGACGAACTCTAGCTCAAGTCCCTTCACTGCCGTCAACATGACTTAAGAAATCGTAATGACACGATTGCAAATAAACCATACCCCCGGCCGGGATTGAACCCGCGGTCATAGAGTCTCAAAACTCCAGCCCGTCGCGCTAACCACTAGACCAGCTAGCCACAATAAGATTCATCCAACTAGGTATATTTCTACACCATAGGAAGGTTAGCACAGGCACCTCTGTGACCACAAATGCAAGTTTTTACAGACGAATCTCCAGCTAGCGTGGCCGTGACGAACTCTAGCTCAAGTCCCTTCACTGCCGTCAACATGACTTAAGAAATCGTAATGACACGATTGCAAATAAACCATACCCCCGGCCGGGATTGAACCCGCGGTCATAGAGTCTCAAAACTCCAGCCCGTCGCGCTAACCACTAGACCAGCTAGCCACAATAAGATTCATCCAACTAGGTATATTTCTACACCATAGGAAGGTTAGCACAGGCACCTCTGTGACCACAAATGCAAGTTTTTACAGTGAAGGGACTTGAGCTAGAGTTCGTCACGGCCACGCTAGCTGGAGATTCGTCTGTAAAAACTTGCATTTGTGGTCACAGAGGTGCCTGTGCTAACCTTCCTATGGTGTAGAAATATACCTAGTTGGATGAATCTTATTGTGGCTAGCTGGTCTAGTGGTTAGCGCGACGGGCTGGAGTTTTGAGACTCTATGACCGCGGGTTCAATCCCGGCCGGGGGTATGGTTTATTTGCAATCGTGTCATTACGATTTCTTAAGTCATGTTGACGGCAGTGAAGGGACTTGAGCTAGAGTTCGTCACGGCCACGCTAGCTGGAGATTCGTCTGTAAAAACTTGCATTTGTGGTCACAGAGGTGCCTGTGCTAACCTTCCTATGGTGTAGAAATATACCTAGTTGGATGAATCTTATTGTGGCTAGCTGGTCTAGTGGTTAGCGCGACGGGCTGGAGTTTTGAGACTCTATGACCGCGGGTTCAATCCCGGCCGGGGGTATGGTTTATTTGCAATCGTGTCATTACGATTTCTTAAGTCACTAGGTGAGTACACACACACACACACGCGCGCGCACACACACACACACAGATACAGATACATATATATATATATATATATATATATATATATATATATATATATATATATATATCATTTACCCCGCATCAAGAGACAACACTATGTATATGTCACTTATTCACTCAGCCATCGATCCTACAAAGATCATGCACCCAGCAGAGCTAGTCGTTTTTCGTTATCCGAGGATACTAGTGGCAGTGGTATGCTCAAGGATTAATTTTAGCCTCCTCCTGTTTGAATAACCGCCTACACAAGCAGTCTATATAGCAAAGAAACCGCGAAACGAGTGGTTTTGAATCATTTACCAAACTGTGGGAGGCCAGGGTTCCACAACACGACACATTGTCCCACCTCATGAGACGACACAATATACATGTTGCCTTATCCACTCAACCATCGATCCTTCAAAGATCACACACCTAGCAGAGCTAGGTGTTTTTCGTGATCTGAGGACACTCGTGGTAGTGGAATGCTCAAGGATTAATTTCAGCCTCCGCAAGCTTATTCGGCTGTTTTACTTATTCAGAGACTGTTGCGATCCAGAGTATATTATTTACGTTGTTCTCATTTTTATTGCATCTTTGTTAATGTATCTTGTTCATAAATAAAGTTTACAAAGAATATAGAACATAGGAGGTGGAGGGGGGAAAAATATTAAAACCCTCCGGGGAGAATTTCGAGTTTTCCCTGAAGTTCATTTTTTTCTCTGAGGATGAGGTCCCCAATTCAATTCCATAGGTGGTACCTCCCTATAATTTTTAAATATATATATATATATATATATATATATATATATATATATATATATATATATATATATATATATATATATATATATATATATATGGAAGGCTGCTTAACGGGCTCCTATCATACATAAGAGAAATTACCAATAGACCCCTGGCTGTGTTCAAGAGGGAAATGTACAGAAACTAAAGCTAGTGCCAAGTCAGCCAAGCTGTGGTTCGTATGTTGGATTCCGTGCTGCAAGTACGATAAACCAGAAGGCCTGTTAGTGGACCGGGCCGCGGGAGCTTTGAGCCCGGGAACAAACCCCAGGTAGATATCTGCCGAATTAACAAAGGGAAAATTTGTTTAAGCGCTAGTACTCTCGGTAGTTGCATGTGTTTCAGTTTTTGGTGCATTGACTGAGAAGTTGGTGTTTTGATATTAATTTACTTGTTTTTAAGGTAGCCTTCGCAAGAGCACTTACAGAGTGAGCTATTTATGCTTTTATATTTTATGCTTTAATTTAGCCATTGTGCTCGACATGCAATATACCGTGATAATCTGTACTTCCCAGCGTTTATTTAAAAGACCGCCATTGGCCGAGGTGCTAGACACGGTTTTGAGGTTAATGATGAATTTGGGGAAAGCAATCACAAATCACTTAGTTTCAATGTAGTATGTAATTACACAGTAAACTAGAATTAAGACTCTGTCCCAGACATCTGCTTGGCCGATTTCAAAGGTCTGAGAAATTACCTGGGTGGGCTAAATTGGGATGACCTGACTATGGGTCAGGTAGGTGGTGTTGGTTGCCAATATGACGTCTTAGCTGCTCAGACAACTTTTGTTCCGATTAGGGAAATTAGATCTAACAAAAATGATCCCAAATGGATGAACAATAGATTAAAACATCTCATTGTCAAAAGAGAGGCATTTTTAGGTGTATGAAAAGAGGGGATCGGCAGTTAAAAAAATCAATATATTCAATTAAAGAGAGAAATAAAAAAAGGAATAAGAAAAGCAAAAAGGGATTATGAGGCTAAGGTCGCAAGGGATTCGAAGACTAACTCAATAGGGTTCTTTCAAGTATACAGAAGTAAGATTAGGGACAAGATAGGCTCACTTAAGAGTAACTCAGGTCAGATCACTGACAGTGATAAGGATGTGTGTGAAATTTTCAATACTTATTTCCTCTCAGTTTTTACTCAGGAAGATACAAGTGAAATTCCAGAAATAATAAGCTATGTAGAACAGGACGATAATAAACTATGCACGATTGGGGTAACTAGTGACATGGTCCTCAGACAAATAGAGAAATTAAATAACAAAAAAAAGGCACAATACCGTGACTGGAACGATACACAAATAACGACGACGTTTCGGTCCGACTTGGAATCTAATTCCTTGCTTCCTTTCCTTGATGTCCATGTCCACCGCTCAGATACAGGTTTTTCCTTTTCCGTTTACCGAAAACCTATGCACAGTGGCATGTACATTCACTACTTTTCCTATCATGCTTCCCCTGTCAAGAAAAGTGTTCTTATCTCCCTCTTTCTCCGTGCCCTCCGCATCTGTGATCCTCAGTTCCTTCCAGCAGAAATTTCCACTCTTCATAATTCGTTTTCCCGTCTTGGCTACCCTTCCCATTTCATAGACTCTGCCCTCTCAAGAGCTAAACGTAATTTCTTCTCTCCCAAACTCTCTACTCCAGGGAACTCTTCTGTCCTCTGCCTTCCCTACATTTCCGGTCTTTCTAATCTCAATAATTCTCTCCGTCCCTTAGACATCAAGCTTACTTTCCGCCAGACTAACACTCTTCGCACTAATCTCGTTCATATCTCTCCTCCCTCTACAGATGTTCCTGGTGTCTACTATATTTCTTGCTCCTCCTGTCCTCTTCAATACTTTGGAGAAACTGGCCGATCTCTTTCTGACAGACTTAGGGAGCACAAAAATAGTGTTAGGCTTGCCGACACTAACAATGCTCTTTTCTGTCACGTCAGAGATCACAGCCATCCTATAGACTAAAACTGTCTTCCCTACTTCCAACTTTAACAGTCGCCGTTTTGTTGAATCCTCTCTAATACACAACTTTCCTTGTATGAATCTTAGTCCTGGCTTCGTGTCTGTAGATGCCTTCCTCTCCCACTACATTGTAAAATGCTCCAAACTTCAGAACACCCGTGACTTAACCTGATTCCTCATTTTTTCTTCTTCTCCCTCTTCCCCTTTCCTCTTTCCTTTTTTTTGTCTTTCTTCTGTCACGTGTTTCTGTTCCTTCATTATTTATTTCATCACTTCCCCTTTCCCCCACCTCTGTGCACTTGCTCTCCCTCTGTGGGCACCTAGCTCCCTAGCAGTGCTCCCCTTTCTTTATATTTGACTGGCTCCTCCTCCTTAGTTCCCCACTACTACCACTACTACTACTACTGCTACTACTACTACTACTACTACTACTACTACTACTACCACCACTACCACTACTACTACTACCACCACTACCTTTTCCTGCCTATATATAGCCGTCGTGCTCCACTTCTGGTTAGTGTGACTTTGTAAATGGTCCAAGTCGGACCGAAACGTCGTCGTAAGCTCCTCTCTTCTATGTGCGGGTTATTTGTGTAGAGAAATTAAAATCTAACAAATCCCCAGGCCCTGATGAATTGTTTGCAAGGGTTTTCGAGTTATGTTAAGAGGAACTTAGCAAACCTTTGGATAAGCTTTTCAACATATCACTACAAACTGGCATTGTGCCTGATAAGTGAAAAATAGCAAACGTAATACCCATTTACAAGGCAGGTGACAGGTCCTTGTCTTCGAACTAGACACCAATAAGCCTTACCTCCATAGTGGGAAAATTTATGGAATCAATAATTGCCGAAGCAATTCGTAGCCATCTTGAAAGGCATAAATTGATTAATGAATCTCAACACGGTGTTACTATGGCGCGCTCTTGTCTTACGAATTTACTGACTTTTCGCTAAGGTGTTTGAGGGGGTAGATCATGGGAATGAATATGATATTGTATATATGGATTTCAGTAAGACTTTCGATAGAGTTCCACATCAGAGGCTATTGAGGAAACTTAAGACACACGGAATAGGAGGAGAAATTTTTTTCCTGGGTAGAGGCATGGTTCACAAATATGCAGCAGAGAGTTTGTATAAATGGGGAGAAATCAGAATGGGGGCACGTCACAAGCGCTGTTCCGCAGGGGTCAGTGTTGGGCCCCTTGTTGTTCACAATTTACATAAACGACATAGATGAGGGAATAAAGCGACATAAGCAGATTTGCTGATGAGACCAAAATAGGCAGTCCAATTCATTCTAATGAGGACGATGATTTGAATAGAATGATGTAATTGTCGGAGAAGTGGCAGATGCAGTTTAATATTAACAAATGCAAAGTTCTAAATGTTGGACAGGAAAATAACCATGCCACATATAAACTAAATAATGTAGATCATAATACTACTGATTGCAAAAAGGATTTAGGAGTTCTGGTTAGCAGTAATCTAAAACCAAGACAACAGTGCATGAATGTTCGCAATAAAGCTAACAGAATCCTTGGCTTCATATCAATAAATATAAATAATAGAAGTCCACAGGTTGTTCTTCAACTCTATATATTCTTGGTTAGGCCTCATTTAAATTATGCTGCACAGTTCTGGTCACCGTATTACAGAATGGATATAAATGCTCTGGAAAACGTAGAGGAGGATGACAAAGATGGTCCCATGTATCAGAAATCTTCCCTATGAGGATAGACTGAGAACCCTGAATCTGCACTCTCTAGAAAGGCGTAGAATTAGGGTTGATATGACTGAGGTATATAAATGGAATAAAGGAATAAATAAAGGGGATGTAAATAGCATGCTGAAAATATTCAGCCAAGACAAGACTCGCAGCAATGATTTTAAGTTGGAAAAATTCATATTCAGGAAGGATATAGGAAAGCACTGGTTTGGTAATAGAGTTGTGGATGAGTGGAACAAACTCCCGAGTACCGTCATAGAAGCTAAAACATTGCAGAGTTTTAAAAATAGGCTAGATAAATATATGAGTTGGTGTGGGTGGGTGTGAGTGGGACCTGATCAGCTTGTGCTACTAGGTCTTATGCTGTGCTCCTTCCGTATGTGAAAGTGACCTGACTAGGTGGGTCACTGGTCTAAACCGGGGAGTAACATGGACCTGCCTTGCATTGGTCAGTAGGCATGCTGCAGTCTTCCTTCTTTATGTTCTTATGAACTGCCATCAGATTTCCTAACCAGTACGAAATAAAGCCAGTATGCATTCTTTCTCAATACACAATTCCACAACAGGTATCAGCGCGCAAATTTCAGCTTTATTGTTCGCTTGAACGCAAATGCAAATGGCACTGATACCCAACCCTAATATTGCTGGTAAAGGAAAAACTCGTACGGCATTTCTCACGTCATCAATTACCCTGAAATGGATCAGTGGATAAGCTAAAGAGAGTGTACCTACTGTTAAAGCTCTGGGGCTAATCACAGGGGATACGGAAAGTATAGAAAGATGTTCCGAGTTTTGCGAGCTTGACTTACCACGAGGGTAAATACACAGGTGAAATCTGCCGCCACCTCGCCAGTACTACGATACCACTGGAAATGTGTGCGCTTGTCTGGGTCAAAGACGTCGATAGGCCGGACGGATATAAGCCGTACGGGGTTACTCATTTTTATTCATTTTATTGTTTGATATTCGTGGCAGGTTGACGTTTTCACGCCGGGCTAATGATGTTCAGGAAACTTGTCATTGGTTATAGCCAGGGAACAGATTCCCACATTTAAGTTTTCCTTCGTTTTATTTTAAAATATAATTATGGTTACCTCGCTACTACATTTATAGTGGCCATTGAGGCTGTGCTGGGCCCCTGTCATTTTAGCGTCCTGACTAGCCCCTGACACCTTATCCTTAATTTTTTCCAAATTTATTATTTACATATATTTTTATGGAGTGTTTTGTTTGTTTCCCTGGGAGATTCAGGCACGATTACATGGTCTTCTTCACCCACCCCTGGGGATGGAGGGTAAAATAAAATCCTTTTGCCTAATAACACCATTGGCAAGGTCTCCTTTGGCTAGTTATGGGAAACACAAAACACGAGTGGAGACTGGGCTAACCAGTTTTCAGCGTGAGTATTCGAAGAAACATCCAGAATAGTGATAAACCTCTCTACGGCACCGTTATAACAAGAACTGTGAAAGAGTAGTATGTACAGAACGGACTACACTAGAGGAAGGAACAACTGTTACATATATCCCTCTTTCTGATGTAAAAGAGATGAGAATGAAAAGATATTAGAATGAAAAAGGTTACAGACTGATCTGGATTAGCTGCAAGATTAGACAGATAAATTTATTCTTGAATTCAACCCCAGCAAGTACAAAGTTATAAAGATTAAGGACAAAAAAAAACTAAACAGAGTATGGACTCTGGAAACAGAGGCTGCACATCTAACTCAAAAAGGCAGACCTAGGGATGAACAATTGCCTTATTACCATAGGCTTACATAAACCGAATAACCTCTAGATTATTCTCGTCTGGATAATCTAAGGCTATCAAGAATCTCAGCAAAGAGTTATTACATAAGAAGAACATAAGAAGGAAGGAACACTGCAACAGGCCTACTGACCCATGCGGAGCAGGCCCATGTCCCCCCCCCCAGATTAGACCAATAACCCACCCCCCGGATTATCCCAATGACCCACCCAGCCTGGTCATCTCCACTCAAGGATGTAGCACTGCACCAGACACAGCAGCACAAGCTAGTCAGGTCCAACTCGCACCCACCCACACCCACTCATGTATTTATCTAACCTATTTTTAAAACTACACAACGTTTTAGCCTCAATAACTGTACTCGGGAGTTTGTTCCACTCATCCACAACTCTATTACCAAACCAGTGCTTTCCTATATCCTTCCTGAATCTGAGTTTTTCCAACTTGAAACCATTGCTGCGAGTCCTGTCAAGGCTGGAAATTTTCAGCACGCTATTTACATCCCCTTTATTTATTCCTCTTTTCCATTTATACACCTCGATCACATCCCCCCTAATTCTACGCCTTTCGAGAGAGTGCAGATTCAGGGCCTTTAGTCTATTCTCATAGGGAAGATTTCTGATACATGGGATCATCTTTGTCATCCTCCTTTGTATGCTTTCCAGAGCATTTATATCCATTCTGTAATACGGTGATCAGAACTGAGCAGCATAGTCTAAATGAGGCATAACCAAGGATATATAGAGTTGAAGAACAACCTGAGGACTTCTATTATTTATACTTCTAGATATGATGTCAGTGGAACGCCTTCCAACTGAACAAAAGAAACTAATGGAAAAATAAATAAAGAAATGATTTAGGAAAAACAAGAAAAATGATTTTTGAGAATTTTACTTAAAATTTAAATATAATAAAAAAAAATGGCCTTCAGTTCTTGTAGTTGGGTAGGAGTAGGTATGGCCCTGGATAGTTCCTCTGATGTTATTTATGTAGGTTATCCTGGGCAGATGGTAATCCGATGTTCTGGAATCTCCTACCACTTGGATGGAGCACAAGTAGAATAGGTAAGGGCCGGTAGTTGTAGAATAATGTTAATAAGTATTATTAACACACGTCTTGCCCCTTTATCTGGCGTCTATCCTGGAAGACCACGCCAGGAACAGAGCTGGTAAATAAGAGAAAATAAAACTGGTTACCCATAGTCATGATAATATAACATTTAAGAAAGAAAAAGAATGATAAATGCCAAAATCATTACTGGTAACCAGCAAACACTAGAAAAGAACAAACAGTAATACTCCTGGTAGATCACCCTACCTGATTAGGAGAAGAGTGGAGGCGAAGTGACTCTCCAAACTTCAATCCACACCAGGTAAGGTCAATATTACCAGGAGTAGAAACTTTAACAAATCGGACACCAGGAACTAGTTTTGCCCCAGCCCGCCAGAGAGGGGGGGGGTGTGTGCGCGCGCAACGTAACTCGCTAATGGTTCCTGGTTGCCCGAACAACCTTAACCCCACTTACACCTACTTTTCCCTCACAATGAAGCCAAGAATTCTGTTAGCTTTATTGCTAACACTAATGCACTGTTGTCTTGGATTTAGGTTACTGCTAACCAGAACTCCTAAATCCTTTTCGCAATCAGTAGTATTAAGATCTACATTTAGTTTATATGTGGCATGGTTATTTAACTGTCCAACATTTTGAACTTTGCATTTGTTAATATTAAACTGCATCTGCCACTTCTCCGACCACTGCGTCAGTCTATTCAAATCATCCTGGAGTGCTCTAGTGTCCTCATTAGAACGAATTGGACGGCCTATTTTGGTACCATCAGCAAATTTGCTTATGTTGCTATTTATTCTCTCATCTATGTCGTTTATGTAAATTTTAAACAACAACGGGCCCAGCACTGACCCCTGAGGAACACCGCTTGTGACGTGCCCCCATTCTGATTTCTCCCCATTTATGCAAACTCTCTGCTGTCTATTTGTCAGCCATACCTCTACCCAGGAAAAAATTTCTCCTCCTATTCCGTGTGCCCTAAGTTTCCTCAATAGCCTCTGGTGTGGAACTCTATCGAAAGTCTTACTGAAGTCCTTATTCACAATATTATATTCATTACCATGATCTACTTCCTCAAACACCTTAGTGAAAAAAGTTAGTAAATTCGTAAGACAGGAACGCCCCTTTGAAAACCGTGTTGAGATTCATTAATCAATCTGTGCCTGTCAAGATGGCTACGAATTACTTCGGCAATTATTGATTCCATAAATTTTCCCACTATGGAGGTAACGCTTATTGGTCTATAGTTGTTAGGTAAGACACATATGCAACTGTTGCATATGTGTCTTACCTAACAATCTGTCGGTATTTTATACCATTTTAATGGTCTATAGTTCGAAGCCAAGGACCTGTCACCTGCCTTGTAAATAGATATTACATTTGCCATTTTCCACTTATCAGGCACTATGCCAGTTTGTAGTGATATGTTAAAAAGATTAGCCAAAGGTATGCTAAGTTCCTCTTTACATTCTTTTAACACCCTTGCAAACAGTTCATCAGGACCTGGGGATTTGTTAGGTTTCAGTTTCTCTATTTGTCTGAGGACCATGTCACTAGTTACCGCAATCGTACATAGTTTATCATCATCCTGTTCTACATAAACTATTATTTCAGGAATATCGCTAGTATTTTCCTGGATGAAAACTGAGAGGAAGAAGGTATTTAGAATTTCACACATATCTTTATCACTGTCAGTGATCTGACCAGAGTTACTCTTAAGTGGGCCTATCTTGTCCCTAATCTTACTTCTGCATACCTGAAAGAACCCTTTTGGGTTAGTCTTTGAATCCCTTGCGACCTTAGCCTCATAATCCCTTTTTGCTTTTCTTATTCCTTTTTTTATTTCTCTCTTTAATTGAATATATTGATTTCTTAACTGCCCATCCCCTCTTTTGATACGCCTATATATGCCTCTCTTTTGACCAATGAGATGTTTTAATCTATTGTTCATCCATTTGGGATCATTTTTGTTAGATCTAATTTCCCTACTCGGAGCAAAAGTTGTCTGGGCAGCTAAAATTATGCTCTGAAAAACGTCATATTGGCAACCAAGATCACCTACCTGACCCATAGTCAGGACATCCCAATTTAGCCCACCCAGGTAATTTTTGAGTCCCATGAAGTCGGCCAAGCGAAAATCTGGGACAGAGATTTGATTGTAGTTATCTGGGTAATTCCATGATATATTAAAACTAAGTGATTTGTGATCACTTTCCACAAGCTCGTCATTAACCTCAAAATTATTAATTAGTGAATCTTTGTTGGCAAGAACCAAGTCAAGCAGATTGTTTCCTCTAGTTGGTTCTGTCACAACTTGTTCTAAAAAGCAATCCTGAACCGTATCAAGAAAGTCACTAGACTCAAGATTTCCTGTCATATTGTTCCAATCAATTTGTCTAAAGTTAAAATCTCCCATTATCATAACATTTTCATATCTAGATGCCTTATGAATTTCGTCCCGTAACAGCTTACTGCCCACCCTATCAAGGTTTGGGGGCCTATAAATCACATCCAAAATTAATTTTTTTTTTATATTTTATTTAAAAACAACATTACACTTGATACAAGCCGACAATTAGCAAATCCAAAACCGTGACAGACAATGTCAGTACACTACAATAAACAAAAAAACCATTTTAACATATTGATATAACGAAATTCTACCGTAAGAAACCCAACCCGTTTACGGGAAAAAAAAAACATACCGACTACAAAATAGAACGTCGGAGTCATAAACCATGTAGGAATAAGTCCTATAATCATGTATATATGTATATACATACACATGCACATATACACATACATGTAAGTGCACATATGTTCTTACAGCACAGACTGGATTATACTAGAACAAACAAACAAACAAACAAAAAAGACTTATCACTAAAAACAAAAACTAGACAAACTAAATACATAACATCCAAAACAGAAGTGGCAGACAATGTCAGATACACAAAAAAAACATTGTAACACATTGATATAACAAATTCTACTAAAAAAAACCCAACCAACCGACTTCCAAACAAACAGTCGGAGTCATTATAGAAAACATGTAGGAATGAGTCCTACAAACATATACATACATATATATATATATACATATACATACACATATAATATATATACATATATACACACATATACACATATATATATATACATATATACGCATGCTCATACACACATACGTGTATGTGCATTTGTTCATACAGAACAAACTGGATCATACATAGAAATAAAGCACTAAATGACTTTTCACCAAATAAACTAAAAAAATATTACATCCAATGATAGAACTATACCTAAGACATTGGTTCCCACAAACACACCTACACACACACAAAATTAATGTTACCTATTAACACTCAATATATAATATGACCTTTCAGTCAAATGAAGGGTATATATAAACCCCATCAAATACTTTTATATTTTGGTACATAGGTCATTATGTACCCATTCAATACGATAAAAAAGAGACATGACAAGGATAATTCTAACATCAGATTCGAATGTATAAAACATATCCTCACAATATACATATAAATATAAACCCCCTATATAAAATGGTTCTTATAACAATAAGAGAAAAAACAGAAAATCACATACTACTTTTGACTCTGTGATTTTACAAAATTCATAAAGGTCTACATACCCCGGAGCCCCCGACGGCTCCCTGCAAAAAAAAAAAAAAAAAAAAAAAAAAAAAAAAAAAAAAAAAAAAAAAAAAAAAAAAAAAAAAAAAAAAAAAAAAAAAAACTTTACCCACATCTACCACCTTGCAAACCAATCAACCTTCCTCATCAGGCTTCCAATCACTCCAAGAGGACACACCACTGAAGAGACCAACCCCTTGCCTCTCACCCCGTCACCAAACGGAGTAGACTTTCAACAGTAAGCTCACGATATCCCTCTGGAAAACTACTTACCCACCTTCCCCCATATAATTGTTTGTTCCTACATGCTGTCCTATAAAAACACGCCGCCAACGCTTTTATCCTAATGTTTCCCTCCACCTCCCTCATCCCCCAAGAAACATGCAAGTAATCAACTATTACGTATCTGATAGCCCTCCCCACCTCTTTGGGTACCCCTCCCATATCTAACATTAAAGCCCTGAGGGTTGATATCTGTCCCCCCCCCCCCCCAATAAAAAGAAAACCCTCTTCAACCACAATCTTACCACCTCCAAAGCAGAACAAAAATATACTACATGAAAAGCCGTTTCAACTTCCCCACAAAAACCGCATAATGCCTCTCTCACAAAACCCATTCGTCTTAGCACCTCTTTCGATGCTAACGTCCCCATAAGAAATCTATAAACTAATTCCCTCGCTCTTGCCGGTATTCTTAATTTACTAAATTCCACCCATATCACTCTCCAATCATATGTGGGATACACTGCCATCCCTTGCATTGATTCCTGACGACGACCCACACCCACTAACCGTTTTACCTTGAGTTTTTTAACATTGCGTACCTTTAACATAAACCGCAACATATCTTCACACTCCACTAAGTCCCTGCCACCCCACCATTTGCGGATATCCCCCATCACCTCCCCCACCCGAAGACCCCTTTCCCCCGCTGCCCGAATATACCTCTGCTTCACATATAGCGCCTTCACCCTAGACCCTAATGCAATCAATCCCAATCCTCCCTGTCTTACCGCAGTCATTACCACATCTTTACCCAACCACGCCCTCCCAAAACCCCACACATACCTTAAGGCTCTTCTTTGTAATTCCATAATATCCTGACTTCTTAAGGGGTAAATTTCCGCCACTCCCCACACCTTACTATAAATCAGCGTATTTACCACCACAACCCTTTGATGCAAGGTTACATCCCCGGCCCTTAGACTCCTGAGCCTACTCAAAGCTCTGTCCATTACCATTTCTGAATTAACCCTCCTACTCTCCTGTACATCTGCTAAATACAAAATCCCACAAATCTTTAGCCTATCTACAGTTATCCATCCAAACTCCTCCCCCAAGGTCCCTCCTACCCAATTGCCTACCTCCAACAACCGTGATTTCTGCTTATTAACTCTCATCCCAGTAGCATTCCCAAAAATCTCAATTACCCTTCCCACTTTACTTAAATCTTCTATCTCATTAAGTAAAACAGTTGTATCATCTACATAACCAACAATATTCCCACAAAATCCACCTCTCTCCCCCATCCTTCCCATCCCACCATCAACCAGAACATAGAAAGGATTCTGCATACATGCAAAGAGTATTTGGGAGAGTGGACACCCCTGCCTTAAACCCCTCCCCATGCTTACTGAACTACCCAACCTACCATTTACCTGTACTCTCATCGATGCATTCTCATACAATGTCCTCACCCATCCAACCACCCTCCCTCCAAAACCCATTCTCACCATACTCTCAAACAAAAAGTCCCTATCAACATAATCATAAGCTTTCTCCCAATCCAGACCTAGAATACCTCCCTTACTACTACCCTCAAGGAAATCCCGAATACGTCCATGACCTACCCGCATACTCCTCCCCGGGATACCAAATTGTCCCCCATGTATCACCGACCCCATGACCTTCTTCAGTCTATTACCCAAAATTTTCGCAAAAACCTTGTAATCTGCACACATCAAAGATATTGCTCGGTAAGCACTCAACTCTCTACCCCCCCTCTTCTTTGGCACCAAAACTATGACACCCGTACTTTGCGATGTGCCCAACTTCCCACTAGTTAACATATGATCCAATAGCCTAACAAAGCACTGCCTAATACACCCCCAATGTGCTCTATAAAAATCATTTGGTATACCGTCTATCCCTGGTGTTTTCCCGGTACTCATCCCGAAAACTGCCTCTTCCACCTCAACCTCACTTATACCAACCTCCAACCCCACTCTATCCTGCTCACTTAAAATGCTATGGAACCCCCCTTCAAAAATACCCTCCCAGGAACCCCCCTCCCTCCAACTCCATTTCTCCCTAAACCAACTATCAGCATAGAGACTCATACTTTCAGTATTGGATAGGACTCGACCCACTGGATACCCTCCCACCCCAGGGCTTGTCTCCAATTGTAGAATGGTGGTTACACTCTGTCGGTCCCTAAATTTACGTAAAACAAACCCAGACGGCTTATCACCCCACAATACATCCTCTAACCCCGCCCTAACCCTAATTGCATCAAACCTATCATTGTGTATTTCAGCGATCCTACTCCTCAGACTGTCCATGTCATCCCTCATACCACCTCCCCCAACATAACAATCTTGCAACTGTCCCTCCAGATAATTTTGCAACCCAAAACGCCACCTCGCCTCTTCCCGTCCCCTAACCTTAAAAAAATTCGCTATTCCCGGTTTTGCCTGCATTTCCCACCAATCTAACAGATCTATCTCCCTGTCCCTAGCCTCCCAAAAAGGCAACCACCAATCACTGAAAAAAGGCCCCTCCACCTCCTCCTTAAGAAGCCTTACATTTAATTTCCAGTACCCAGAATAAATACGCACCACTCCATCCCACATCAAATCTGCTATTACCGCCCTATGATCCGAAAACCCCACATCGAAGGTTTGCACCCTCACAACATCTATACCCTGCTTAATATAAATTCTGTCCAATCGCGCTTCATATCCCCTACGGACGAACGTGTGCTCCACTAGGTATCCCCCCCTCCCCACCACATCAACAACCCCAATATCTCGCAATACATCCCTCAGCACACTCAGCACACAACCCGCCCCTCTCGGTTCGACATCACCACTCCTAATCACACAATTCCAATCACCACCTATTACTGTTATAGCAGGCAAACCTCTCAAGTGATACAGCAATACCTCTCTGACAAAATCTACTTTTACCCTGGTATTGCTAGTTGCTGGCATGTAAACTCCTACAAAACTAGCTCGACTCTCACCCCAGACACCATCCACCCTCACGACCCTCCCACCCCCCCCCCCTCTTCCCAGCCGATGACACGCAAGGGGCTGGTCTCCTTTATCGCCACTGCTACCCCACCTTTCAATTGCAAACCACTGGTAACATACATCCGATATCCTTTTAACCGCAACACACAACCAGCCCTATGATTATGCTCTTGCAAAAAGCAAATATCTACATCAAACCGCCGTAAAAACCACTCCAACCAAACTTTCTTAACCTCAGTCTTAAGTCCATTGACATTAAGCGTGACACTTCTGAAAATTATAGAAGTGGCGGCTTTCCCCTATGCCGCTGGGATTTACTCGCTGCACTTTTCACATTGCGTATTCCCTTACCACTCGAGTTATCCTGTGCAGTCACCTCCCCCCTCCCTCTCCCACTGTGCAACTCAGGCGCACCTCTAGCACTATGTGGCATCGGCTCCACAACCGCTGCCCATGACTTCTTCCCCGGCCTCTGCCCCGGGGTAATAACCTCGTCTATCTCTGATGCCGCAGTTCTTTTTCTAGAACTTCCACTTACACACATCTCACCCTCAGACGAATCCTCCTGGTGTACCTCCACGGCCACCACACACTCCAGCCTTTTCTTACTCAAGTCTTTCTCCACAATTTGTTGTCCCTCCAGCTCTCCAACTTCACATAAACTGAGGACACCTTCTACACCGGGCTCATCCCCATCCAAAAAATCCTTGATGACATCTGCCAGTAAACCCTCCTGAGTCGAAGCTTCCTGGACTAAAGACTCCTCAGCTAACACCTTCGACTCCCCCGACTCCCCTGGGATAGTGACACACGTCTCCTCCTCCGCCACCTCCCGGTCGACCTCCTTGCTCCAGAGATCAGGCCTCCGGCCTCCAGAGGCAACAGAGCCAGGCACCAAATCACACGACTGTTGAATCACAATCGGCGTTTCCAGAATTCGAGGAGCCTGCCTCCTAGGACACTGGGCTGCCATGTGCTCATAAGAGCTGCACAGACGACATGTTTTTCTCTGACCCGCATAGTACACATAAACCTGTGTTCTACAACCGGTCATCGTTACATAGGATGGTATAGGCCTTGTTAAAGACATTTTAAGGGTGTAAGAACCTTCCGGCATTCCTTCATACGGACCATCCCTCCATACCCCCATGGTTGCAGAATGCACTGTCCCATAACTGCGAAAAAACTCCTGTAGTCCATACGCCGTAGCCTCGAAGGGTACATTCCGTACCTTCACCCATGTGTAGTACTTGGAAACATCATGTAACACAACATCCATCGCTGAATTCACACTCATGCGTTGTTCCTGGTACTGCTCGACAATTCTTGTGTAGAAGCCGGCTCTCAGAAATTTCACGAAGATTCTTGACAAACCATTAAGAGCGACGCCATATAATTCCTCGTTGGGGATACCATATGTGTCCCTGATGATGTTAGGGAGAAGTACGTTCATCGTATCTCCACTTAACGTACCACGAACCAGCTCTATGCAGATAGTATTTACTCTCCGTACTGTATGTTCAGCCATTTTGATATCCCAAAATGAGCAGCGCACGTCCACACTACTCAATGGTTGTTGATGTACTGTGGTAGCTCGCCTGAAAGACAGCAGAGGGGTGCTGGGCACAACCGCACTCCACCGTAGTCAGGCAGCGAATATTCCATTATCATAACATTTTCATATCTAGATGCCTTATGAATTTCGTCCCGTAACAGCTTACTGCCCACCCTATCAAGGTTTGGGGGCCTATAAATCACATCCAAAATTAATTTGTCACGTCCCTCGAGAAACTGTAGCCAAACAGATTCTGTGTTCGATGTTTCTAATCTTATATCATGTCTAAGACAACAATTTAAATTTTCTCTGACATACATCGCCACACCACCACCCTTCCTGTTGACCCTATCAGTGTGAAATAGTTTATAACCCTGTATGTTGCATTCAGAAGGCATTTCTCTATCTTTCAGGTTGAACCAGGTCTCTGTTATACCAATAATATCTATATTACCTACACTTGCAAGTAATTTCAGCTCGTCTATCTTATTTCTTAGACTCCTACTATTTGTATAGTAAACCTTAAGGGAGCTAGTCACTCGTTGCCCTCTGCTATCTCTCTTTGTTTGTTGATCAATTGATTTGCCATTACTAGCAACTTTATTTTGAATATTGTCTTTTAAACATATCCTTGAGGTATCCCGGTAATAACTGCTGGTTTTAACCCTAATGCTGCAGCCTGATTGTTCCCCACAAACACCCATACCTCTATAATGTATCAGTTTAAATTACTAGACAAGTCATCAATTACCCTCTCAATTGGATTGGCTAATGCAACCACTCCATCCACAAAGAATAGGTCCCAGTTATCAATGGATGGGATTGCAAGTTCCCTGCAGTACCTGTCTAGCCAGCAATTTATACCAATTGCCCTAGACATCCATTCATTGCCTACTCCCTTTCTAGGCAAGATGATGCATATGACTGGGATCCCTCCCTTAGACCTAACTACTTCTATGGCTGACCTGTACTTATCTAGCAGCTCCTCTATCCTGCCCTTCCCAATGTCATTACCCCCAGCACTAAGACAGATAATGGGCTTGTTCCCATTACCTGCCATAATATTATCCAACCTGTTGACTATGTCACCAACACCAGCTACAGGAAGGCACAGTCTCTGTCTGACTTTTCTGTCTCTGTTACAAAATGCACGGTCCATATATCTACCTGAGAATCGCCTACTATTAAAATATTCTTACCGTGATTAGCAGGGGAATCAGTGGTACCTTCAACCTCACTAACCACTGAAGTACACTCGCCTTGGAGAACAGAGAATCGATTTCCTACTTTCACATCTTCTCTATTAACTCTCATCTTCCTTCTTCCTGAACTGTGAACCACTTGCCACTTAAAGCTGCTGTCATTATCACTGCTGGTGACCATTTCCTCCTTACCAGCTAAATCCTTTTCACACTCGCTCCCAAACTCATCTATGCGAAGCTTCAGCCTCCTATTTTCCTCCTGAAGAAGCAGAATCTCCTTCTTCAACACTTGAACCTGAGATTCCAAAGCACTACAACAAGCCATGGTGCTTGGTAACAGCCCACGCTAACTCCCAAGAGCTTAGGCAGGTATGACCACACGTGACCACTGACCTTATACAACATGTCATTCCAGTCTTAGAATATGCAGCACCAGCATTAAATCCACACCTGAAAAAATACGATTAGAAACGTGAGACAGTACACAAGAATATAACGAGGCTTGTTCCAGAGCTATGGGGTTCGAGTTACGAGATGCTAACGAAATTAAATCTAACAGCATTGAAGGAGAGAACAACCAAGGGATACATGAGAACAAATTGCAAAATACTCAGAGGAATTGACTGAGTAGAAAGGCATTGGCTGTTTGAGAGGCAGCTAACGGGTACTCTGCAGTATTGTTGGATTTTGAAGACACAAGTGATCCAGAGGACTCTTGGGCAGTATTTCTTCAGTCTCAAGGTGGTCAAGAAGTAGAATAACCACGACGAGGAAGTGGAGAAGGTCAGTTCCATGCATAATGTTAAGAATAGCTATAATGGGGCCCATTGCGTCTGGAGAGAATGAATCTGGCAAGCGGCAAGTTGAAAGGAGTGACCATGAGCTAAGACTCGACCCCTGCAATCACATATAGGCGGGTATATATAATGAGCACCGTATGACGCTTCTTTCCCATAGCATTAATTGTGCCACCTGAGCATTTAGAGTATTGTGCACCCCACGCTCATCCTGTGAGCGCTTCCAAAAAAACGGGGTTATAAAGGTCACATAGACCCCAATGGTTATTGCAGATATTTTATATATTGCAATTATTTCACACTATTAATCAATATGAAGATACAATCTCAAGAAAATTCAAGTATCTCAGTACCACTACAACACATTCGTCCTTATTTGGTTTCAGTCTCACCATACATCAGTTCCTTCATCCAACCAGTGCAAAATGTGAAAACAGTCTCAGATATTAACAATAAAGTGATTTTTCCATTTCTAGGAGGGCATGCTTGGGCATGTCTCCATATGTTTGAATGTGTAGACGCACGAAAATAACATATTCCAGTGTATAACCCTGTCACTCTCCACACACCTTACATCTCATGTCATTGTCAATTCCATCCAAACTGTACTGCCATAGATACTTTAGTCTACCTTCAGTCTGACAATGGCATCGTCTTATAATCTACTGTTCTCGTGGCTCTCCTACACATGTTTTACTTGGCACGTGTCATTATTATGGATTTGGAAATTCCTACCTGATCTACTTTCTTCAAACTCGCTTTAAGAACATAAGATCATAAGAATGGAGGAACACTGCAGAAGGCCTACTGGCCCATGCGAGGCAGGTCCTTATCAAAACGACTACTACCTAAAGCTTCCCAAGAAATAACTCCCGTACCCAATGACACCAATCAAACCCAGCCCCTCCCACTCATATATTTGTCCAGTCTCTTCTTAAAGCTACCCAAGGTCCTAGCCTCTATCACCCCACTGGGAAGACTGTTCCACGCATCTACAACTCTGTTAGAAAACCAGTACTTACCTATGTCCTTTCTAAATCTAAATTTATCCAGCTTAAATCCATTATTCCTGGTTCTTACCTGGTGCGACATGCACATTCTTTAATGCTAGTATTGCTAAGTCATCAACTTTCTCATGCTCCGGGAAGACTACGACTATGCGAAAGAAATTCTATAAAATCTTTAAGACAATTATTCATAATTTTTGTATTTTCCTGTCTAGTTTCATACACAATCATGTTACATTTACAGCTCAGGGTTTATAGAGCAAGTATTGAGTATAGGAGGAAAAAAGCTAAACTCAAGGATGAGAGCAATAAGTATTGTGAGAAATTATGAGTATGAATTTTTACAAGTACAATCTTGAATTAACCTTCTACCTACATATCTGGGGAGAACTCAGACAAATCTTAAACAGATGATGCGTACTGATAATGACGTACTTCGGAGACCTGTGACACTTAGTGTTGTCTATGTTCCCCATCAGTAAAATGGGTTGAAGATTGAGACACTTATGCAGCATATGGGAATCTTTATTCAGGAAACGTTTCGCCACACAGTGGCTTCATCAGTCCAATACAAAGAGGAAGGCGTAAGGAGAGGAGGAGAATGAGGTAATCAGTCCCTCAACCTGGAGTCGATGTGTTCAGTCCATCAATCTTGTAGAATGTACAGCATAGGGCCGTAGACGTGGCTTATATACTGTAGTGAGGTGACGTGAAGCAGATGGAGGCGGGGTCATAGTGGTACCATCCACTAGTCGAAGTAGGTCTTCGTCCAAAGGTTGAACAAGTGTTGAAGAATTCTTTGTAACAAGACCCCATGATGCTGCCGTGTCTGACAGTTGTGATGAATGGTTTGAAAAACCGACAAGTTGAAGATTGAGACACTTATGCAGCATATGGGAATCTTTATTCAGGAAACGTTCCGCCACACAGTGGCTTCATCAGTCCAATACAAAGAGGAAGGCGTAAGGAGAGGAGGAGAATGAGGTAATCAGTCCCTCAACCTGGAGTCGATGTGTTCAGTCCATCAATCTTGTAGAATGTACAGCATAGGGCCGTAGACGTGGCTTATATACTGTAGTGAGGTGACGTGAAGCAGATGGAGGCGGGGTCATAGTGGTACCATCCACTAGTCGAAGTAGGTCTTCGTCCAAAGGTTGAACAAGTGTTGAAGAATTCTTTGTAACAAGACCCCATGATGCTGCCGTGTCTGACAGTTGTGATGAATGGTTTGAAAAACCGACAAGTTGAAGATTGAGACACTTATGCAGCATATGGGAATCTTTATTCAGGAAACGTTTCGCCACACAGTGGCTTCATCAGTCCAATACAAAGAGGAAGGCGTAAGGAGAGGAGGAGAATGAGGTAATCAGTCCCTCAACCTGGAGTCGATGTGTTCAGTCCATCAATCTTGTAGAATGTACAGCATAGGGCCGTAGACGTGGCTTATATACTGTAGTGAGGTGACGTGAAGCAGATGGAGGCGGGGTCATAGTGGTACCATCCACTAGTCGAAGTAGGTCTTCGTCCAAAGGTTGAACAAGTGTTGAAGAATTCTTTGTAACAAGACCCCATGATGCTGCCGTGTCTGACAGTTGTGATGAATGGTTTGAAAAACCGACAAGTTGAAGATTGAGACACTTATGCAGCATATGGGAATCTTTATTCAGGAAACGTTTCGCCACACAGTGGCTTCATCAGTCCAATACAAAGAGGAAGGCGTAAGGAGAGGAGGAGAATGAGGTAATCAGTCCCTCAACCTGGAGTCGATGTGTTCAGTCCATCAATCTTGTAGAATGTACAGCATAGGGCCGTAGACGTGGCTTATATACTGTAGTGAGGTGACGTGAAGCAGATGGAGGCGGGGTCATAGTGGTACCATCCACTAGTCGAAGTAGGTCTTCGTCCAAAGGTTGAACAAGTGTTGAAGAATTCTTTGTAACAAGACCCCATGATGCTGCCGTGTCTGACAGTTGTGATGAATGGTTTGAAAAACCGACAAGTTGAAGATTGAGACACTTATGCAGCATATGGGAATCTTTATTCAGGAAACGTTTCGCCACACAGTGGCTTCATCAGTCCAATACAAAGAGGAAGGCGTAAGGAGAGGAGGAGAATGAGGTAATCAGTCCCTCAACCTGGAGTCGATGTGTTCAGTCCATCAATCTTGTAGAATGTACAGCATAGGGCCGTAGACGTGGCTTATATACTGTAGTGAGGTGACGTGAAGCAGATGGAGGCGGGGTCATAGTGGTACCATCCACTAGTCGAAGTAGGTCTTCGTCCAAAGGTTGAACAAGTGTTGAAGAATTCTTTGTAACAAGACCCCATGATGCT
>NC_091344.1:3467583-3483429 GCF_038502225.1 Cherax quadricarinatus | reverse complement strand
GAATGATGAAAGTTTTTCTTTTTCGGGCCACCCTGCCTTGGTGGGAATTGGCCGATGTGTTATTATTATTATTATTACTATTATCATTATTATAGTCACCCAGCTTGCACTTATAAACATCCTTGCAACTGGCAGTTTCCCAAATGGGTCTAGCAACACTGCTCCTGCATTTTCAGCATTACCTTCCAATTGTTTCATTTTGTTCACTTCAGTTAAGTATTTCATAGTGTTTTCCTAATTACATTCTTCATGTACTCTCACTGTTTACCTATCTTTCCACAGAGACCATTTCCCAACCTCTAGTATTCCTCTACCTCTAGTATTCCTCTACCTCTAGTATTCCTCTACCTCTAGTATTCTTCTACCTCTAGTATTCCTCTACCTCTAGTATTCCTCTACCTCTAGTATTCCTCTACCTCTAGTATTCCTCTACCTCTAGTATTCCTCTACCTCTAGTATTCCTCTACCTCTAGTATTCCTCTACCTCTAGTATTCCTCTACCTCTAGTCATTGTAGGAATAACGACCTTGACAGAGCCTACACAATTCCCCGATTTTCTGTACGATTATACACTTTTTCCGTAATTATGTTATTTCATTTTACAGTTGCCTAAGAGTGTTTATCATCCTTCACATAAAAGAGAAGGTTCTCTAGTTTTCAGTATAATACACTTTTTTCTGTAATTCTATTTCTCTTTATAACTGTCTAGCAGAGATTATATTAACATCACATAATTGACACAGTTCTTCTATTTCTTCTATTCTTCTATATCACAATCCTTGTAATAATGTCAGTTGGCCTATAAATATAAATTAGCGTTTATCATTTAACGCTGAAAAAAAAAACTGCAAAAAAAGATACATTTCCTTGTTTTGCCACTGGAAGTGTTCATTCATTTATTTTTTCGGGGTGGAGGGAGACTACTAAGAACGTAGCTATTGTGCAGGTTAAAAAACAATCTAAAAACAAATTAAACGAACGAAACACTTAAATACGCCATGTGCAGAATATTGAACACTTCTTTATGGGTACTAGGTGTCGTTGCTCTCAATGTAATGGTTAATGAGTACAACACGAAAAACTGCAATCGGCAGCAACTTTTTGTATGACATCGGCGAAAGTTCATCTCACATCATTCAAGATGTTTGGCATGTTGTATAGGAACACGTTCTCAATAATTTTACTAAATAACATGAACCTGCAAACTACTTAAACATTTGGCCTAAAAGATCAGCTTTCCATTATCGTGTCCTGTCATCAGTTTAAATATTCATCGACCCCTGCGTGCAGCAGCGCGGGTTTGGTAGTGTTATCAGCTAGTGTGAGCAGGGTTGATCCAGTCCCTTTCCTGTCAGACTTCCACTATATTTACCCCTCGTCTCTCCCTGGTTCACGCCTCTCCTGAATTTTACAAGTCACTCGTCCCTTAAACGTGAGGCTCTATGGCAGTCCTGGCTATTATCCTCATGGTCCTGCTTGCTCAAGCCATATCTGGGAGCGAATATACCTGGAAAAGAACAGGTGGGTTCTTTATTTAGATGTTATTTTATTATTTGTTCATTTTATACCTGAGGTAACACTTCCCAAGCTAACTAGGCATTTTCTTGTAACAGAGGTTCATTTCTCTGTTGCCGAGGTACTAGCTACCTTAAAGTACATGAAGACTACTTTCAGGTTGCAGAAATTATTTTTTCTTAAAGTTGATTTTTGTAACTGAATTTGATACTTTCCCGTACTATAAGTATGGGAAATCCCCCTAATCCCTTATATTTTTTTTATTATTAACACACTGGCCGATTCCCACCAAGGCAGGGTGGCCCGAAAAAGAAAAACTTTCACCATCATTCACTCCATCACTGTCTTGCCAGAAGGGTGCTTTACACTACAGTTTTTAAACTGCAACATTAACACCCCTCCTTCAGAGTGCAGGCACTGTACTTCCCATCTCCAGGACTCAAGTCCGGCCTGCCGGTTTCCCTGAACCCCTTCATAAATGTTACTTTGCTCACACTCCAACAGCACGTCAAGTATTAAAAACCATTTGTCTCCATTCACTCCTATCAAACATGCTCACGCATGCCTGCTGGAAGTCCAAGCCCCTCGCACACAAAACCTCCTTTACCCCCTCCCTCCAACCTTTCCTAGGCCGACCCCTACCCCGCCTTCCTTCCACTACAGACTGATACACTCTTGAAGTCATTCTGTTTCGCTCCATTCTCTCTACATGTCCGAACCACCTCAACAATCTTTCCTCAGCCCTCTGGACAACAGTTTTGGCAATCCCGCACCTCCTCCTAACTTCCAAACAACGAATTCTCTGTATTATATTCACACCACACATTGCCCTCAGACATGACATCTCCACTGCCTCCAGCCTTCTCCTCGCTGCAACATTCATCACCCATGCTTCACACCCATATAAGAGCGTTGGTAAAACTATACTCTCATACATTCCCCTCTTTGCCTCCAAGGACAAAGTTCTTTGTCTCCACAGACTCCTAAGTGCACCACTCACCCTTTTCCCCTCATCAATTCTATGATTCACCTCATCTTTCATAGACCCATCCGCTGACACGTCCACTCCCAAATATCTGAATACATTCACCTCCTCCATACTCTCTCCCTCCAATCTGATATCCAATCTTTCATCACCTAATCTTTTTATCCTCATAACCTTACTCTTTCCTGTATTCACTTTTAATTTTCTTCTTTTGCATACCCTACCAAATTCATCCACCAACCTCTGCAACTTCTCTTCAGAATCTCCCAAGAGCACAGTGTCATCAGCAAAGAGCAACTGTGACAACTCCCACTTTATGTGTGATTCTTTATCTTTTAACTCCACGCCTCTTGCCAAGACCCTCGCATTTACTTCTCTTACAACCCCATCTATAAATATATTAAACAACCACGGTGACATCACACATCCTTATCTAAGGCCTACTTTTACTGGGAAATAATCTCCCTCTTTCCTACATACTCTAACTTGAGCCTCACTATCCTCGTAAAAACTCTTCACTGCTTTCAGTAACCTACCTCCTACACCATACACCTGCAACATCTGCCACATTGCCCCCCTATCCACCCTGTCATACGCCTTTTCCAAATCCATAAATGCCACAAAGACCTCTTTAGCCTTATCTAAATACTGTTCACTTATATGTTTCACTGTAAACACCTGGTCCACACCCCCCCTACCTTTCCTAAAGCCTCCTTGTTCATCTGCTATCCTATTCTCCGTCTTACTCTTAATTCTTTCAATAATAACTCTACCATACACTTTACCAGGTATACTCAACAGACTTATCCCCCTATAATTTTTGCACTCTCTTTTGTCCCCTTTGCCTTTATACAAAGGAACTATGCATGCTCTCTGCCAATCCCTAGGTACCTTACCCTCTTCCATACATTTATTAAATAATTGCACCAACCACTCCAAAACTATATCCCCACCTGCTTTTAACATTTCTATCTTTATCCCATCAATCCCGGCTGCCTTACCCCCTTTCATTTTACCTACTGCCTCACGAACTTCCCCCACACTCACAACTGGCTCTTCCTCACTCCTACAAGATGTTATTCCTCCTTGCCCTATACACGAAATCACAGCTTCCCTATCTTCATCAACATTTAACAATTCCTCAAAATATTCCCTCCATCTTCCCAATACCTCTAACTCTCCATTTAATAACTCTCCTCTCCTATTTTTAACTGACAAATCCATTTGTTCTCTAAGCTTCCTTAACTTGTTAATCTCACTCCAAAACTTTTTCTTATTTTCAACAAAATTTGTTGATAACATCTCACCCACTCTCTCATTTGCTCTCTTTTTACATTGCTTCACCACTCTCTTAACCTCTCTCTTTTTCTCCATATACTCTTCCCTCCTTGCATCACTTCTACTTTGTAAAAACTTCTCATATGCTAACTTTTTCTCCCTTACTACTCTCTTTACATCATCATTCCACCAATCGCTCCTCTTCCCTCCCGCACCCACTTTCCTGTAACCACAAACTTCTGCTGAACACTCTAACACTACATTTTTAAACCTACTCCATACCTCTTCTACCCCATTGCCTATGCTCTCATTAGCCCATCTATCCTCCAATAGCTGTTTATATCTTACCCTAACTGCCTCCTCTTTAAGTTTATAAACCTTCACTTCTCTCTTCCCTGATGCTTCTATTCTCTTTGCATCCCATCTACCTTTTACTCTCAGTGTAACTACAACTAAAAAGTGATCTGATATATCTGTGGCCCCTCTATAAACATGTACATCATGAAGTCTACTCAACAGTCTTTTATCTACCAATACATAATCCAACAAACTACTGCCATTTCGCCCTACATCATATCTTGTATACTTATTTATCCTCTTTTTCTTAAAATATGTATTACCTATAACTAAACCCCTTTCTATACAATGTTCAATCAAAGGGCTCCCATTATCATTTACACCTGGCACCCCAAACTTACCTACCACACCCTCTCTAAAAGTTTCTCCTACTTTAGCATTCAGGTCCCCTATCACAATTACTCTCTCACTTGGTTCAAAGGTTCCTATACATTCACTTAACATCTCCCAAAATCTCTCCCCTCTACATTCCTCTCTTCTCCAGGTGCATACACGCTTATTATGACCCACTTTTTGCATCCAACCTTTACTTTAATCCACATAATTCTTGAATTTACACATATTCTCTTTTCTCCTTCCATAACTGATCCTTCAACATTACTGCTACCCCTTCCTTAGCTCTAACTCTCTCAGATACTCCAGATTTAATCCCATTTATTTCCCCCCACCGAAACTCCCCTACCCCCTTCAGCTTTGTTTCGCTTAGGGCCAGGACATCCAACTTCTTTTCATTCATAACATCAGCAATCATCTGTTTCTTGTCATCTGCACTACATCCACGCACATTCAAGCATCTCAGTTTTATAAAGTTTTTCTTATCTTTTTTTAGTAAATATCTACAGGAGAAGGGGTTACTAGCCCATCGCTCCCGGCATTTTAGTCGCCTCATACGACACGCATGGCTTACTGAGGAAAGATTCTTTTCCACTTCCCCATGGACAATAGAAGAAATAAAGAAGAACAAGAGCTATGTAGAAAAAAGAGAAAAACCTGGATGTATGTATATATATATCCATGTGCGTGTCTGTGAAGTGTGACCAAAGTGTAAGTATTGTAGATGAATGGTTCAGAGAACCGACATGTTGTTGAATTAGACACATGTGCAACTCTTGGGTATCTTTATTGAGGAAACGTTTCGCCACACAGTGGCTTCATCAGTCCAAACACAGGAGAAACTTGAAGAACAGGAGGAGAAAGAGGTAATCAGTCCCTCAGCCTTGAGTCGATGTGGTCAGTCCATCAATCTTGAATAGAATACGGCATATGAGCGGAGAAGCAGCTTATAAACCGTAGACACATTGATGGACTGACCACATCGACTCAAGGCTGAGGGACTGATTACCTCTTTCTCCTCCTGTTCTTCAAGTTTCTCCTTTGTATGGACTGATGAAGCCAGTGTGTGTCGAAACGTTTCCTCAATAAAGATACCCAAGAGTTGCACATGTGTCTAATTCATCAAAGTGTAAGTAGGAGTAGCAAGATATCCCTGTTATCTAGCGTGTTTATGAGACAGAAAAAGAAACCAGCAATCCTACCATCATGCAAAACAGTTACAGGTTTCTGTTTCACAGTCATCTGGCAGGACGGTAGTACTTCCCTGGGTGGTTGCTGTCTACCAACCTACTACCTACTTTATTTGGGAGAATATCCTTGAAGATATTCTCCCAAATAAAGCTAGGTGGTTCAGAGATGTAGACGATGTTCTTTGCCTTTGCCCTAGAAATCACAATGTTCATGAGTTCCTACTTATACAAAGAGGCCTAGTACCTTCCATTAAGTTCACAACAAAGCATGAAAAAGATAGTAAAGACACATGTGCAACATCTGGAAATTTTTAATGTAGACGTTTCGCCATCCAGTGGCTTTATCAATACAAATTCTAGGACATAATTGGAAGACTGGATGGCGAAAAGTCTACATTAAAGATTTCCAGATGTTGCACATGTTTCTTTACTTTCATAGTGTCGGTATTTTATACCTTTCTTGCACAACTTGTCAGACACTGCAACATCATGGAATCTTGGTTCAGAGGACATCTACAAGACCTTCTTCACGGCTGCTACAACTAACCCATCTCTTTGGGAAGGACCAACTTCCACTGGGGAATCCCGCCTACCAGTGACTTTGCCCTCGTCTGCTACACGTCCTTATCCACTGACGCCTATATAACCGCCAGTCTTCTTGCCTTTGCTCCAGATTCTCCTCCACCACGATGCTGTGAACACTAACTCCTAGGCTGAGGGACTGATTACCTCATCTTTTGTATATATTTCTACAGTCTTCCAATTATGTCCTAGAATTTGTATTGATAAAGCCACTGGATGGCGAAACGTCTACATTAAAGATTTCCAGATGTTGCACATGTGTCTTTACTTTCATGGTGTCGGTATTTTATACCTTTCTTGCACAAAAAGATAGTAATCTACTACTCATAGATGTTTTCGTCCATCGTGCTGACAGAAGATTTAAATTTACAGTTTACAGGAAGTCAACCAGTGTGTCATCATACATTCACTATTATTCCAGTCATAAGTCTAGGGTTAAAAAAAAAGTTTTCCTTACAATTTTCTTGAGTATTTAGAAGATGAAATCAGTAAGATATTTAACACAGCCACAAAACTGCGATATCCCAGGGATTTTGCTGAGAGGGCCATGTGTCAGTAGCTAGGAAGACTTTCTACAGTACTGACTCTAGAAGAACTACCTTCCATGTAAAATGTACTGGTTTAACCCTACAGCCTGTATGAGGCACTGATGAAGGTCAATATAAACATTGCCTTCAATAATAGCGTGAGTGGTGCTTAAAAGGCTCTGTGCACTTTTTGCCCTCTTTCATATACTGGACATACTGGTAAACCACTAGAAACCAGATAAGCCCAATACCAGTATTCAGTTAGGACGGGCCAGGAGTCGAATGTTATCTTCAACCATGTCAGTTCTTGCAATCTCCCAACGGGGTGGGGTGCTGCCCACCCCCGTTGGGTAACAGCCCCAAACTGTACAACGAGTTTGGGTTTTAAAATGTTTTACAATCTTATTGATGTTTAGAGAATTAAAACTTGACCCGGAAGATCGATGGATTAGACAAAAAGAACTTCACAGTGCGTTACTAGGTTCAGACACATCATTTAAGTATGAGGTCAACAGATGGAACGAGCATATAAAATATCTATTTACCTTCGTAATTTATATCCCCATAGGACTATAAATCCAAGGACTTAATATTTTACGATGTTCAATACACAGACACTAGGAAATCAGTCCACTAACAGTCGTAGTCGTGAATCTGATCACCACTACTCCCTGGTTGTAACACCTAATATAGGACTTGGTGTGCCAAAAAATCTTGCATGAACATCGAAATAATATATTAAATTGGAAGCACGAAGCTTTAAACCTGATTCGAGCTTAACGGAGATGGAATCAGTAATAAGGGTTTCACTGAAGATTTCATCTGTCCCCTCCATCCTGGAGGGCATTCCGGGGATCAACGCCCCCGCGGCCCGGTCTACGACCAGGCCTCCCAGTGGATCAGGGTCTGATAAACGAGGCTGTTACTGCTGCCCGCACGCAATCCAACGTACGAACCACAGCCCAGCTGATCCGGCACCGTCTTTAGTATATATATATATATATATATATATATATATATATATATATATATATATATATATATATGGAGTATACCTGGAGAGGGTTTTGGAGGTCAACGCCCCCGCGGCTCGGTCTGTGACCAGGCCTCATAGTGGATCAGGGCCTGATCAACCATGCTGTTACTGCTGGCCACACTCAACCCGACGTACGAACCACAGCCCGGCTGGTCAGGTACTGACTTTAGGTGTCTGTCCAGAGCCTTCTTGAAGACTGCTAGGGATCTATTGGTAATCCCCCTTATGTATGTTGGGAGGCAGCTTAACAACCTTCGGCTGTTCAACTGCCTCCCAGTATATAAAAATTTTAAATCCTAACAAGACAGGTATAGCGATTTAATCAGTTCTATGTAAATTGTGCTATTTACTCAGAATACATTTCCTTGATGGGCTATTACAGTCTAATTGATTAGGAGAAAGGTATAATTACTGGAGTAACACGGTACGTTGACAAATTGAAATTAAAGACTTTCGACTTCACAAGATAGACTTCAAGAAACATGTACCTCACTTATCAAAATACTTCAATCGTTTAAACGGAGATTAAAGTAAGTTCTCAGTATATGTACAGGAAGAGATATGTACCTCTTGCTAAATACATTCCTCGGTAATGAGTCATTAAAGCCGTATGTAGCCTGTTCAACACCAGTAAGGTGATATACACTCCTTCAAGTTGTAATACGATGGTAGAATATACCGACAGCGCATAAAAATGGCGGTTATAGCATCGTATTGCGAAGACGTTTCATTCACTGGAGACCTTGTCAAGGGAAATGATAAAATCCCTGGTAGATAAAACGTCTCCACAGTAACAAGCACTGTACGTCTTCGTCTTATTTACACACCCCTTCAGTGTACCTTCACTGTTGCTCCCAGTACATTCCCAGGTGTATATATATATATATATATATATATATATATATATCTATATATATCTATATCTATATATATATATATATATATATATACATGAAAAGGTGCTTGCCAACATGCTAAGGGCTGCAACATCAGATAGGGAGATTGCCCGTCTCCAGGGTGTGAGCGCACTTCACTCCGGGGACTTCTTCCAAACAGTTCCCATATCGGCAATGGGAACGCGACTCGACCCTAAGACCCTCCGTATTGCAATGGCTCTGCGCCTTGCTGCCCCAATTCACACAGAATATACGTGTATTTGCGGCGAAGGTCAAGCAGACCAATACGGTCTACATGGTCTTAACTGTTCCAAAACTAAGGGCTGGCATGCAAGACACAATGAGGTCAACGACATCATTAAGAGAACCCTTGCTACAGCTGGATGCCCAGCCGAGAGGGAGCCCCGATCACTAGCAGCCAACAATACCCACAACTCAGCAAACCGCCCCTATGGGAACACCGTCTATACCTGTACCTGTGTGTCCACACTGGCTGACACCTATATCCATCACAGTGTCGGGCGACAGGGAGGAGCTGCTGACCACTGGGAGGAGTACAAGATCAGCAAGTACAGGGACATAAGCCAACAGTATCAATTTGTCCCAGTGGGATCAGAGACCTTGGGACCATGGGGAAAAAATGCCACACGTTTCCTTAAAGAATTAGGTTCCAGACTCATCGACACCACCAGGGACCCAAGGGCAGCCACTTTCATGTTCCAGCGCCTCAGCATAGCCATCCAGAGGGGAAATGCTTGCTGTATACTTGGCTCGCATCCAGCCTCGGAGGAGCTGGTGGAAATTCATTATCTTTTATACATTGTGCCATTGTATTCATGTTTGTTTTTCTGTAAATGTATTCTGTTTATTAATAAATGTTCACATAGAATATAAAATATATATAGGGGGTGGTAGGAGAAGAAAATATTCAAACAGCTCCGGGGAGAATCTCGAGTTTTCCCTGAGGTACGTTTATTGTCTTCTTTGAGGATGAGGGTCCCCATTTCAGCTATAGAGGTGGTACTTCCCTATGTGTGTGTGTCTATATATATATATATATATATATATATATATATATATATATATATATATATATATATATATATATATATATATATATATATATGCAAAACAACCACTCTGAAAGAATAGAGAAATTCCAAGCGGTTGGAATTTCTCTATTCTTTCAGAGTGGTTGTTTTGCATATTTTGAAATCACCTGTTTACTGTGATCTTATTGCATATATATATATATATATATATATATATATATATATATATATATATATATATATATATATATATATATATATATATATATATATATATATATATATATTTAATTGCCCATTTGTTTACCTATGTCTAAAAATCAAACACAGATGATACCCTTTATGCTATAATATATATTATGTTAACAGAGTCATTCCTCACTACATAACTCTTAACCAAATAAATAATTTTTAGCGATAATATAAATATTGATGTAGTGTTCCGAGTGATGAGTATATTTTAAGATGACGAAATATTATAACCTTTGGTAATCTTAACAGAGTATGAAATATATATAAAGGCCAACAATCATTTAGGTAAACAGATATGTATGAAACATTTCGGATACTTTACTGCATGCTACGTTTCGCTCACCAGAAGTTTTGTCAAGTATGAATGTAAATCACTGAAAAGAGTGAGGACATATACAGTGCACAGGTGCGGTGAAAGGCATCACCCAAGGATGAAGCAAACAGCAAATTTTACATAGAAAGTATTTACGTAAAGAAGAAGAAAAAATACAAATTATTGATTCATAAATAAATGTTAGATGAAGGACGTGATGTGGGGCCTCAGGTCAGTTCTTGATAACATTTGAACAACATTTCGAAATGTTAAACCTGAGCTGATTTTGATTATTTTATTGGAAATGACTATGAGGAGACACAAACATGCACCTCCATCTGCTTAGATACGTTTGCTTATGAATTATACAAAACGTTGCATATGTCAATATACACAATGCAACTAATATTGCAATATTAAACATGAAATTCTTAAAATAGGACGGGAATTTTCGTAACTCTCATTACATAGGAATTGAACCGTCGGGGGTTATGGAAAAAATCACAAATTACATTACGCAGTTCTGTTATTTATAACCCTTTAATATCTACAAAACGCACGTGCATATAGATTTGATAAATAAAGAATTCCTTATTAATTTACGATAAATAACTTTAATAATTCTTCCTATTTTTCATTTGTTACAGGTTCAGATATGCGTTTCGACGCTCCAAGTCAAGTCATTCAGAACAACAGCTGGCACTTGTTCCAGTGTGTTGTGTCCTGCCAACAGAACTCACTCTGCGTTTCCTTCAACTTTGGAAGTCAGTACACGTTTGTCTTTCGATGAATTATCTTGTTAGCTTTGTTGTTGATCATATCTGTTCCTCCAGGGCATAGTGATTCCGTGCATTTGCTCACCTTTTTTTTGGAGGCCTGACCTATTTGGAATACTTTTGGTTATTGACCTCGAGATCAAAATGGTTGTCATTTAATATTTTGGATTCTATAACATACTTGTCTCTACTACCCTAGCGCATTTCAGATCATTACTTTTCATTGAAAAAGTATTTATAATATATCTACTTTGCATATTCAGTTTGAATCTGTGCTCCCACGTTGTGGCTCCGCCCATACCAAATATGTTTTGTCAACTTTTTCTATACTGTGACTCATTCCCATTGGTTTATTAGGATTAAAGCTCATACATCGCGAGAGTCACTAAGATTTCGTGTAAACTTTGCCAGGAACAGTCAACAGTCAAGGACAGTTATTCCTTTAAATAAGGATTAAAGTAAAATTTCAAAATGTATACATTGAGATGTACACACATGTATTCTGTATGTAAATAAAATTATAATATATATATATATATATATATATATATATATATATATATATATATATATATATATATATATATATATATATATATATATATATATGCAAAATAACCACTGTGAAAGAATAGAGAAATTCCAAGCGCTTTCGTGACTACTCACATTATCAAGGAACAATAAAAGTAATACATCAAAGGAAGGCATATAAAGGGTCTAGACCACACCTCACTATCACATCCCACAACAAAGCAACACCTGACGCGCTACTCATAAGAAAGGGAACACTGCAGCAGGCCCGCTGGCCCAGCTAGACAGGTCCTTCACACAACCCACAAACTATTCTACCCAAGAATTAAGAATTTTAAAATTTATTTGTCTAACGTATTATTAAATTCTTTCCAAATTCTATTAATTATAAATGGATCTAATTTATATAAACCAAAGGAAATATTCATATTATTGTCAAAACTGCTTTTTATGAAACATGATTCAATTATATTCCTGTCGACCATGGACTTGCTTGATACAACTTTCTCAACTTTTTGAAAATCAATTGGATGGTTAAAATCTCTCACATGAATAAATAGAGCATTGGAATCTTGTCCAGTTCTAATGCTATATTTATGTTGTTTTAATCTTAGTTCGAGACTTTTACCAGTTTGACCGTAATAAACTTTATCGCAAATTTTACAAGGAATCTTATAGACACATCCGTCAGCATTTTGGGGGGAATTCTTCATCAAAAGTTTTTTTTACTGTATCAAGATTTTTAAATACAACTTTAATATTAAAAGTCTTAAGAAGAGAAGGCATATCAATCAAGTTTTCATGGTAAGGGAGAAACAACATATTTTTAGTTGAATAAGGCTGGTTGTCATTTTTGGGATTGTAAAAAGTATTTCTAGCAATTTTAAAAGATTTATCAATTACCTTTCTTGGGTATCTCAAATCATCAGCTATTTCATAAATTTTGGATATTTCCTCATCTATGAACTCTGGACTACAAATATGTAAAGATCTCAAAAACATTGATGAGAAAACAGACAGTTTAACTCGTTCTTAATGTGAAGAATAATAGTGGACATAGGAACAGTTATTTGTAGGTTTTCTGTAAATTTTAAATTTGAATTCATTATTACCCTTAATAGTTAAAACAACTAGAAAAGGCAATGAGTTATTGTCTTCAAACTTAACAGTAAAGTTTATAGAATATGCTATGCTATTTAATTTGCCAAGGAAATGGTGTATTTCTACATTCTTGGGCATAAGACACAAAATATCATCAACATATCTGAACCATTTAGCTCTATTAGGGAGGATTGTGTTAAGCAACCTTGTTTCAAAAAACTCCATGAAATCACCTGTTTACTGTGATCTTATTGCATATATATATATATATATATATATATATATATATATATATATATATATATATATATATATATATATATATATATATATATATATATATACCGTGCCGAATAGGTAAAACTGGTCAGTTAGCAAGAACTCATTTATCATTAAGCCCTAAAATTTTCTTTTATACGTTTAATGATATATATTTTCATTCATGTTAATGTATAAATTAATAATTTTGTACCAAAAGAACCTTAGATAACTAAGCTAACTTCATTATAACAAGCGCAATTTAATTGAGTCTAATCGAACTAAATGTACTTTAGATAATTTTACAATAATTTAATAATAAACACAATGAAATATATTTTTTTTCGTTAGGTTCAGAATATTTTTTTGCGAAATTATTGCATACACGAGGAAATTAAAACTTCATCAGTGTATAAAAGAAATTCCAGCCAAAAAAAAAAACTCACGTTAAAGACCTGGGAGCGATCATGTCGGAGGATCTCACCTTCAAGGACCATAACATTGTATCAATCGCATCTGCTAAAAAAAAAAGTCAGGATGGATAATGAGAACCTTCAAAACTAATGATGCCAAGCCCATGATGACACTCTTAAGGTTGTTTGTTCTATCTAGGCTGGAATATTGCTGCACAGTAACAGCACCTTTCAAGGTAGGTGAAATTGCTGACCTACAAAATGTACAGAGAACCTTCACGGCACACATAACGGAGATAAAACTCCTCAATTACTGGGAGCGCTTGAAGTTCCTGAACCTGTACTTCCTGGAACGCAGGCGGGAGAGATACATGATTATATACACCTGGAAAATCCTAGAGGGACTAGTACCGAACTTGCACACGAAAATCATTCACTACGAAAGCAAAAGACTCGGCAGACGATGCAACATCCCCCCAATGAAAAGCAGGGGCGTCACTAGCACGTTAAGAGACAACACAATAAGTGTCAGGGGGCCTAAGACTGTTCAACTGCCTCCCAGCATACATAAGGGGGATTACCAACAGACCCCTGGCTGTCTTCAAGCAGGCACTGGACAAGCACCTAAAGTCGGTGCCTGACCAGCCGGACTGTGGTTCGTACGTTGGATTGCGTGCAGCCAGCAGTAACAGCCTGGTTGATCAGGCTCTGATCCATGAGACCTGGTCACAAACCGGGCCGCGGGGGCGTTGACCCCCGGAACTCTCTACAGGTAAACTCCTGGTAAACACAAATTTTCGCTTGCCTTATTCGGCAAGAACAGGGTCGCTATTTAAACCAAAATCGCAAATTTTACCTATTCTTTTCAGAATATTTTGCTACTGCCCAGGGTAACACCACTTCTGGCAACCAGCCAGCAGTGGTGTCACCCTGCAAGCTTGCTCCGTGAGTGAATGTGGTTTCGCCAAATTATCACCTTGGTTACTAACTGAAATTTATCATACATTTTACACCTAAGAAGCGTGAAAGTATTTTAGCTCTTAGAAAATATGCTGAGTTGAGTATCAGACAGATCACCGAATATGTGAGCCTAGCGGCCAACTGTTGGTAGGATTCTGAAAAGAACTGACGACACTGGTGTTCGTGGAGCGATGCGTCGAGGAAGATGTGGAAGTAAATGCAAGACAACACCTCACGATGACAAGGTTATCATAGGAAATAATGTGAAGGATCCCTAGGAAACCAGCAAAGATCTACAGAGATATTTGGCTACAGCTGGCATACATGTTGATTCTTCAACTGTTCGACGGCGGCTCCTTGATGTTGGTACAACTGCCAGAAAGCCGGTAAAGAAACAATTACTAGCTGCTGGTATGAAGAAAAAACAGATGCAGTGAACACTCGATCATATGGGATGGACTACAGATGAATGGAGAAAAGTTATATTTACAGATGAGGCGCATTTTGAAATGCATGGGTACAGATCAGTGGCAGTGAGCAAAAACGAACTTCTCCGGAATGGACACACTCAACAAGCTCCAAAACATCCATCTAAGATGATATTTTGAGGTAGTTTTACTGCTAGCAACTCATTTGCTTCCCATTGTGGATAGAGATTTTTCCTAACGAAGAAGGCGTTTTCCAGCAGGATCTTGCTCCATTCTACACTTCCAGAAAAATACTGACATTCGTCGAAAAGAGTGGGCTAGGCGTTCTAAATTCGAATGGAAATTATGCTGACCTCAACCAAAATGATAATTTATGATCAATAACCTAACACAGGATAGTGAAACAAGTCTCTTCAACTGTATAAAGGCTAATTGCTTCTATACAGTTGAACTTAGTACCACTTGGTACCACTAGAAAGAACTTGCCAAAATGTGTTCAACATTATATATATATATATATATATATATATATATATATATATATATATATATATATATATATATATATATATATATATATGTATATATATATATGTCGTGCCGAATATGTAAAACTGGTCAGTTAGCAAGAACTCATTTAAAATTAAGTACTTTCTGAAATTTTCTCTTATACATTTAAAGATATATTTTTTTCATTAATGTTAATGTAAAAATTTTTAATTTTGCACCGAAAGAATCTTAGAAAACTTACCTAAGCTTATTATAACAAGAACAATTTATTTTAGCCTAACCCAACTAAATATACTTTAGATTTGCTTACAATAATTTAATACTAAACAAACACAGTGAAATATTTTTTTTTCGTTAGGTTCAGAATGATTTTGGCGAAATTATTGCATACATAAATTATCACTTGTCCTATATGGCAAGATGAGCGCTGCTATTTAAGCCAAGATCGCAAATTCTGCCTATTCGGCACGACATATATATATATATATATATATATATATATATATATATATATATATATATATATATATATATATATATATATATATATATA
>NC_091344.1:3345083-3462583 GCF_038502225.1 Cherax quadricarinatus | reverse complement strand
TCCTGATCACAAAACCCAGTGATGACACCTTGTCATCACTGGGGATAATTTTTTTAATTTGAGGAATTCGGAACAGATACCATAAATCAGAACTTTTTCTTTTAAAGATATGAATTATTCATGTATTGAAAACTTTCCATAAATTAGAAACATTTCAAAGAATTACAAATACAAACCCATAATAGCAACTTCAAGATACAATATTCATAATGAACTGGTACTAGTAATATTTGATGAAATCCCTTTGTTACATGTCACTATGTGACTATTTTAGAAAATCCTTAGTAATTTTGATAGTACAAAATTTCCAGGAGCATGATAACAAATGCATTGTTATAAACAAATATTTGGTAGTAAAACAAAAGTCTGATAACATTATGACGATGATCTCTGCAGTGACATGTTTCAAATTCAAAACAAATATATATATGATTGCTCATTTACTAGAGCCTAGTAAATGAGCAATATATCAACACTTGATATAATATGCCAAATAAGTTGTAAAAATAAAATTTAAATGAAACAGCCAGTTGTTATGTAACTCAGATTATTATTTGACAATTAATATTTTATGAATAGCGAGTCATCAGTCAAAAAATAGCTTTAATGTATAGAATGAAAGCGTAGTGGAGCACTGTTGTTCATTCATTGCAGTTAGTAACATCCGAGAATCATAAGCTATCGCAGATCTCGTCTGAGAATTATTCAGTCTACGCCCCAGGACAACCACAAACCACGTAGCAAAAGAGTCTGGCAGAGGAGTAGATTCACCATTTTGATTCTTGGACGACTGTATGCCCCAGCTTACGAGCCTGTATGGTGTTGCATTCAAATTTAGAGAGAAAAAATCCTACTAGAGAGGAAAAAGAGTTATTCTTGAAAATATCAGCAGGTTTTATGGTCTCGAACAACGTTGATGAAGAATATATGGAAATACTTAATCGTTTCGTTCCACTTTCTTGAGACGCCTAATGATTTTTATCTTGGTCAGAATTTGCACTATTCTGAGTGAAGTTCACTTAGTGAGGAGGATGGTCAACTCATAAGCTGACTGAGACAATTCTGGCAAGACACATTGGCATCGAGTTGTCTACCACAGCGTGTACTAGTCTATCCCCACTGAAAAGTCTCATCAGTTATTGACCTTGGAAGTACTCCTTGTGCTGCAGATGCTCTGAGCCTCAGAAAATCATACGATGATGAACTGTAAAGCTGTAAAATTTCTCAATAGTTGATTTGTCTCTACCTTCAAAGGAATACCTATCTGCAGCGTTGTTTGTCTGTAGTTGACTGATGAGATAATTATGTTTTGAAGTTTGACGATATCGTACTGAGTTGTTGAAGCAAAGTTGAACTGACACTAGGGGCTGCACTTCCAAATAAATCTTAGTTCTGTACACTGACTCTTAGGTTTAATTTCTTCTGATTCTCTTGCAATAAACTTCGTTACCTTTGCAACTGAGCATTCAATGACTCCATCATCAACAAAAAACAATTTCAGCTGTGATGACACTTTACCTCTGAAGATATCAAGGCTAACTATCCCATTTCCTGATAAAATCAGCAAGTCTCAGCCATAGTGCTTTGATAAATTTGTCATGCGTTGTTTCTGGCCAAGAGTTGCTTCACCTTCCTAATGATATACTTTATGGAACTCAACAGATTTCCACAGACGAAACCTGTCTTTGACAGTTTCATTGTTCAGCCTTGCCAATCCCTCGTCGACTGGTGCCACCTTGAATGTATATGTCTTGTTTCTCTTAATCCCGGCATGCAATCTTTGTTGTCCAGTCCATCGGCCAAAAGAAGATGGCTGATGGCTCCTTTCACTCTCACTGCAAGCTTACTTGTTTGACTCCATTCTTCATTCCATATTTTGCAGGTATTGAGAATATCGTCCTTAAATTTGTCTTGGTGTGTCCTCTGTCAGCAGAGCTCTCAGAACACTCATACTAGTGACACCTTGGTTGACTTAGCTCTTTAACAAGTGTCAACACTTTATGTGCTCCTCCACACATTTCATTTCAGGCCAGACTAAGTGTTTAGCGATTTTATTATAAATATACTTACATCAAGATAATCACTCATGGGACTGTCATGAGCACAATGTCATACCTGCTATCTGAGAATTTGTGGGAGTACAGTTCTATGACACAATGTTAGTAAAGCCGAGTTTACCTGGTGATTGGTACTTTTGTTCATTGGAATACCATCAGGCATATAAAAGTTATTCTGACTGGTAGAATCTGATTTACCCAGAGCTACCACTCTAGTATCAACACCGTGACATCTCCAGCTTGCTTGGTTATCAAATCCTGGTTGTTGTACAGTGTATAATCTCCCTCTGTGTAGAAGTCTCATGAGCTTGGTCTGACCTAGTCACTAAATAGTAACCCCAAACCTAAGTGATCAAAATCATGAATGAGTGATGGAGTTACCGCAGACTGAGACATTTTATTCATATCTCTTTTAATGGAGCGACAGAAACAAACCAGGAGATAAAAGGGTAAATTTCATAACTGTTCCCCAAGCCTGTTTGAAATGACAAAAAAGTTCGCCATAGATTTTCCCTTAAAATTTCTAACTTTTACAAAGAGTAATTTAGCCCCCTTCAAAAACTCCTGATGTAAGCAACAATCAGATCTCATGCAAAATTTTGCCTCTAAATAGTCTATGTAGAGATGCAAATCAGGATTTGGAAAGGGATCCCCCAAATTTCCATGTTAAAGGAACTTTATCGAGAAGGAAGGATTCCAACACTAGAAAATATAGACAGGAAGGTTTTCCCAAATCTGGGGGGTTATGGTTTTCCCCAAAGGTTAGTTTTAAATTTTTAGTATACTTTTCCCTTGGTCATTTAACCAAATTATCAAGAAGACAGAGAACCCAAAATATCTACAGCCCCCATTCCGGGGGAATTTGGGAAAATATTTATCAATTCCTTTTGTCCCATTTTTTATGGGCCCCAACTGGCATGCATTACCTGGCTTCCAATAGCCTCGAATATATCTGAAGTCATCTCAGGCCACAAGTAAAAGTCTATTACTTTTAATAGGGTCTTTCTATTAGAAAAATGTTGAGAGAGGAAAATCATGAGATATTTCAAGATCCGTCGTCCTACAATCTCTGATAAATTTGAAGGTATATTTAACCCGGCTTTAAGGAAGAAATTGATACCCTTTTTATTCACATCATTCAAAAATAAACCCTTACAGGAGAATTTTTCCCTTTTCACTTCCCCCCAGTTTTCCCCTCTTAAGAAAAAAATCGCCACGGAGAGGGTTAAATGGATATCGGCCCTTTTGGATCATTTATTTCAACCTCCTTACCATTCTTTTTATGAAATGAAATTTGGGAAAGTAGGTTAGAGTACAATACCATGGGAGAATTATAGTTTCTTTTCAAATTTACTTTTCTATTTTCTTTTAAATTTTACTTACCCAAGAAGAACTTTTTTTTCTAAAAGGTTTCAACATAAAAAACAAAGAAGAACATAAGAAAGGGGGTAACACTGCAACCCAAAAGGGCCAAACCGGGCAGGCCCTTTAAATTACCCCACTAACAAACATTTGACCTCCCCAAACCAATGCTACCCAAGAAATAAGCTCTGATGTGCAAGCCCCAAACCAAAATTAACCCATCCCACTCATGTATTTACCCAAAATTAAATTTCTGAAACTACCCAAAGCCCCACCCTCAATAACTCCAACTAGGTAGACTTTTCCCCCTCCCCCTTTTCCCTATTTCCAAACCAATACTTTCCTATGTCCTTCAAAAATTTTAAACTTATCAAATTTTAAAACCTTACTCGGGTTTCTTCTGGAGAGATATCCCGACCTTGTTAATATCCCCTTTATTAATTTTTCATCTTCCATTTTTATACATTTCTGTTTCAGGCCCCCCATTCTTCTTAAAAAGGGAATTTTAACTTAAGATTTTTTTAAATTTTTTTCTTTTGGAAGATTTCAAGATGTAAAAATTTATCATCCTAGGGGAATTTTTTAAAACAAATTTTAGGGTCCATTCTGTAAATGACGCCCGAATTGAGCTGCCCCCAGGGGGGGGCCTTTAATGAGGGGATAAAGTTGCAGAGGCCCTTTCACTTCTGTTTTTTTAAAATTTTATATAAACCTGGAATTTTTCCTTTGTTTTTATTATTTACGCTTGGGATTGCTGTTTTGGGTTTTAAATTCTCCATAAACCCTTTGTCCTTTTCTTAAACTGTATGGTTAAGTTTTTGGTTTTTTAATTTTAAAAGGGGTGGGTTTTGGGACCCCCTTGGGCTTCAAAACCCTTTGTATTTATCTACATTGAACTGCATCCCCACTTTTTTTGACCAAGAGAGATTTTCCCCCAAACCTTGAATTTCCCCAACATCTACGTTTGAACCCCAATTATCCTACCCATTCGGTTCCAGGGGAATTTTTCCAATCACTGGGAACCCTTCATCAAGACCCGTTTATATTTTAAAACAACAAGGGGCCCAAAACCCCATCCCCGTTGAACGCCACTTGAATGACCCTCCTGATTTAACCCAAGGACACTTTGCTTCCTGTCTGGACCCTTTGATTCGATCCAGAGAGCCCCCTTTTTCCCCAATCCCAAGACCCGCTTTTCTTTTCAACGGGCCTTTGGGGAACTAAAAAATGTTTTAATAAAATCTAAGTAAATAAAAAAATTCTTTCGTGGTCAACACCCCCAAAAAACCCTTTCCCAAAAAAGAAAATTGAGAAAGCCCGGCCTTTTTGTGAACCCATGAATCATTAATCGTTATGCACGAGATGGCTTCATAATCTCAGCAAATAATTGATTTTAGAAATTTTGGGCCCCCCAAGAGGTCAAAAAGGGAAATTTTGAAAAAAAGACTTGCCCCCTGTTTTAAAATAGGAATTACATTAAGATTTTCCCAAATATCGACATTAATTTGTTTGGGAAGAGAAAAATTAAAAAATTTTAGTTACTTAAAGATTTCCCATTTTGCATTCCAGAACCCTTTGGAAAAACCTCATTGGCCCCAAAGACTTTTTTGGTTCAGTCTGTCTATCTGTTTCAAACCATTTCACGGTGACTGTCATGTTACAAAATTTTTATCTTTTTCTGATCCACTAAAAAAATTTAAATTTAAAGGAAATTATTAGGGGCCTTCCTTTTAAAACCCGGGGAAAAAAATTTTTAAAATCGAGCACATTTCATTCTTTTTGTGGAAAGAAGATGCCCATTTTTTTTTAAGGGGACCATCTTATCCTGACTTTTCTTTTAGACCAAAAATCTTTGGGTTTTTTTAAAACCCCTTTGCAATTTTAATTTCATAGCCCCTTTTTTAGTTTTTTTCTTATCCCCCTTTTAATGCCCCTTTTTAATGTAAATTATACTGATTCATAAGATGACCTCGCCTTTTGGATACGCCTAAAAATTTCCCTTTCTTTTTTCCCCTAATATTTCAGCCTATTATTCATCCATTTTTTCATTTGATCTAATTTCCCCGGGGGAGAAACCCCCCGAGCAGCATGTGGTTTTTTGAAAACCGTCATATTGATAGCCCCTTTGTTACCCCCAGTCAACAGAATAAGTGTTTCTAAGCCCATCCTAATCTTTCTAAGGAAAATCAGGGGCTGTTACTGAGTTTTTCCCTACCATCATACCTATTCCCCCCTACAAATTGATTTGTTGCTAGCACCCCGTTCCTCTGAAACTTTTTAAATTTTTAACAAGGGTTTATTGTTTGCCAGAACCAAGTCGAAAGGTTTTACCCCTTGAGGTTCCCGGGCACAAACTGTTTAAAACAATCCTGAAAATACTTCTAAGAAATCGTAAGGGTTCTAAATTCCCAGTCAAGAAATTCCCAAACAATATGATCAAAGAAAATCTCCGAATTACTTTTCATTATCGTGCCTTGTGGCCCCCAACCCAAATTTTTTTCCCAATGTCTCCCTGGTCCCTATCTAAATTTGGGGACGGTTTTTCACACCTAAAAATTTTTCAATGTCCCCCTGAAAAATTTTATCCAAACAGACTCGTAAGGGATTTTAGACTTAATTTCCTGTTTTTATGCAAAAAGTTCGGATTCGACAAAAATAATGCCACCCCCCCCCCCTTCCCCAACTTCATCTATTTTGGAAAAAATTTAAAAAACCCCGTGTACCCCGCAGGCATGTCCTGACTTTTTGAATTAAACCACGTCTCAGTAAAGGAAAAACACTATGTTATTTTTACTAGCAACTAGTCTCAACCCTTTCCCTCTTATTCCCAGCACCGCCATTTTGGTAAAAAATTTAATGGCCCTCCTTCTTTTCCCCCTTTTTGGGCCCTTTTCTTTTTATTCCACTAAACTAATGTCACCAAAAGTGCCACTGGCTTCCCAAATCCCCCTCCCCCATTTTCCTAATAGTTCTCCTTTGTACCAATGTTACTACCCTGCGACTTAAATTTTCCTGCCCAAACCCATACCAATTTAATTTTTCCCAGTTTAAAAACCAATAGCCCCCACTGCGTTCCCGTGGTTTCCCCCCCCACTCAGACAAGTGGGAAACCCCATCCCCGGACATGTCATTTCTGGGCCCTAGAAGAGGTCCCAGTTGTCAATGAATGTTACCGCATTTTCCTTACAGTATTTTTTTCCAGCCCGCACTACCCCAATTTCTCTGGAAAAACCCTTCATTTCCCCAAATCCCCTCCCGGCAAAAAAGCCACATATGACAGGGTTTCCAAATTCCCTTTTTCCCAATTATCTTATTATTTACCTTTTACCCGTAATCAGGTCCTACCCTACGTTTTGCCCAAAATCGTTGCCTCCAATTTTTACAGATAATAGGATTGCCCCCCATTACTTCTATGATGTCATCCCCGAGGTTTAAAAATTCCTTTTCCCGCCCAGGAAAAAATACTCTCTGGGGCCCCCTACTCCTATCCTTCAAACAGAATGCCCTATCCAGTACCTAATTCCATCCCCCAAAAACAACAATGTTTTTTCCTTTTCCCTTTTTGGGCGTCCGTAGTGATGCCCGAGTAGTCGAATTTACATCTGGGTGTAGGGCCCACCATCCCGTAGAATTGGGGCATGACCCTTTCCCATGGTCTTTGTTAGTTTTTAGGATGCCCCACCACGTTGGGAAAAAGCTTCCTTTGGGCTCGTTGTGGCATTTTAGTATTAACATTCGTCAGGTAGCACCGGGAAAGATTTAAATTTCCATTTGGGAGCCTTTTTGGTTTCGTTGTTTTGGCCCCCCAAACCCCTTTCAACCCTTTAGGGTTTTCCATGCTGCCCGGGCCACTGACCGTCCTCCTAACCTGGGGATCACAACAGGGGATTACCCCGAATCCCCTTGTTCTCCTCCCCTTAATCGCCCCCGGGGGCCAGTTTAGCAACTTGAGTTCTTCTCTCAGCCGCTGGTAAAACTGTTTAAAGAGGGATCCGGTTCAGATTCACAGAGAGCCCCAAAAAAGGTCTTCAGAGCGGACACGTCAACCCCGGACTAATAACGTCACCCCCGGGCTACACACGTCAACCCCTGACCAAGCACAGAAAATGAAAAGGGAAACCCAAAGGGGATTTTAAAATACAAAAGAAAATCAGGGCCCCCTTTAAACTAATTTTCCGCTTTTTTACCGGGGAAAGGGGGCCATAGGATCAAGAGATTACCCACTATTTAACCGAGAAGGCAAAAGGACAACAGGAAAAACCCTCCCATTTTTAAAGGAATCAGTTAAATTTAGACAAAATTTTGAGGTATCTAGGTTTTTGGAAAAAAATTTTTCTGGGAAAAAACTACACATAAAAAAACCTTACCCTTTGGGGATACAGATACCTGGCCCCATTTTTTTTTTACAAAATTAGTATTTCAATATTAAAAAATCTGCCAACAGTTTCAGTTTTCCCCCCAGGGGACCTTTTTTTTTTTGACCCTCCCACGTTTAAAAAATTTTTTTATGAAAAAAAAGAATTTTTCAGATGTTTAAAAATTTAAGGGGGTTTCTTTATAAAAAATTTAGGTTTTTCCCTATCAAACTGCAGGGAGAATTTTTTTTTTTCGATAAAAAAATTAAAGGGGAAATAAAAAATTTTCACTCATAATGAAGGGCACAAATAAAACAAAGTCTGCACTCTGAATCCAAAATCTGATATAATAAAGATTAGGTAGAAATTTTTCAATAAAGAAACCCTATACCTGTAATAGTGTTCTTAAAAGCTTTTGCATTGTTCCCTTTCAACCGGAAATAATCTGAAATAACATTACTACGTAAAGCAGAATACAAATTAAGAGCAGTACTTAAGATCAAAGTTAAACTTTCATTCTAGGCAACAGGATTCCATTCACAAACTGTGCTGCATTCTTTCTGTCATCCTCCTGTATATGGGATATTATAGGTCCCTTAGGCCCACCCACAGGTTGACTCTCAAAATATCATCATCAACTTCCTTATTAACCAAACAATTTAATGCCTTTCTAAAGACAATTCTTATGTCTTGTGTTTAAAAAATTCTAATGTCTTGTGCTACAAGACATTAGAATTGTCGCTGCTCCAGCTCTTTTTCCTGCTTCTTCAGTTCAGTAAATCTTCTATGTGTTCCAGCTTTTAAACTCTAACATCATAAGAACATAAAAAAAGGAAACTGCAGCAGCCTACTGACCCATGCGGGCAGATCCATGTCGCCCTCCCCAGGATAGCCCAGTGACCCACCCAGTCTGGTCACTCCACTCAAGGAAGGCACGGCACCAGACCCAGCAGCAAAAAGCAGTCAGGGCCAACTCCACCTACCACACCCACTCATGTATTTATCAACAATTTTAAAACTACACAACGTTTTAGACTCAAAAACTGTACTCGGGGGTTTGTTCCACTCCCTCCACAACTCATTACCAAACCAGTGCTTTCCTATAACCCTGAATCTGAATTTTCCAACTTGAAACCATAGCTGAGTCCTGTCCTGGCGGGAAATTTTCAGCACACTATTACATCCCCTTTTTTTATTCCTGTTTTCCATTTATAACCTCGATCATATCCCCCAATTCTACGCCTTTCGAGAGGTGAAGATTCAGGCCCTCAGTCTATCCTCATAGGGGGAAAATTCGATAATGGGATCATCTTTTGTCATTCTCCCCCTTTTACGTTTTCCAGAGATTTATATCCATTCTGTAATACGGAAGAACTGAGCAGCATAGTCTAAATGAGGCTTAACCAAGGATATATAGAGTTGAAGAACAACCTGAGGACTTCTATTATGTATACTTCTAGAATGAAGCCAAGAATTCTGTTAGCTTTATTGAACACTAATGCACTGTTGTCTTGGTTTTAGATTACTGCTAACCAGAACACCAAATCCTTTTTGCAATCAGTAGTATTAAGATCTACTTTATTTAGTTTACATGTGGCATGGCTTTTTTTTCCTGTCCCAAAATTTAGAACCTGGTTTGTCTATATTAAACGCATCTGCCACTTCTCCGGCATCGGAAATGACCAGGCACCCCAAGGCCAACTCCAGTGTGCCTCACAGTGTGGCCTCACAGTGTGGCCTCACAGTGTGGCCTCACAGTGTAGCCTCACAGTGTGGCCTCACAGTGCGGCTCACAGTGCGGCTAACAGTGCGGCTCACAGTGTGTCTCACAGTGTGCCTCACAGTGTGGCCTCACCGTGTGCACCACAGTGTGGCCTCACAGTGTGCATCACAGTGTGACATCACAGTATGACATCATAGTGTGCCTCACATTGTGCTTCACAGTGTGGCCTCCCAGTGTGCCTCACAGTGTGGCCTCACAGTCTCACAGTATGCCTCACAGTGTGGCCTCACAGTGTGGCCTCACAGTGTGGCCTCACAGTGTGGCCTCAGTGTAGCCTCACAGTGTATCCTCAAGGTGTGGCCTCACAGTTTAGCCTCACTGTGTAGCCTCACTGTGTGCCAGCTCTGTCACTAGGTCGTAAACTAGTTAAGGCTTCACTAAACTCGTGAAAATTACAAAAAAAAAAAAAACTCCAGAAGTTTTACCACCCTCTAAATGCACATCAAAGGTACCACCCTGTATCTCAGCGCTGCTTCTCGATCCTATTTCTTGACGTCTGCAGTTTTCTAGAAGCTATTCGTAATGGATTTTGTACTTATATTTCCCTCTTTGTATCTGCTCGACCAGCTGAAAGAGACCATGAATAAAATGGGACGGAGGTTAGTATGGGCAGTATGAGTTTGAAGGATGGAGTGGTAGTCAAGGAGTTCAGAGAGAACAGTGAAAGAAAGTCACATGCAATGATGATCTCTGTAGATAGGGAGATAAACAGTCCAAAATCTTTACCAGGTGAGGACAGCGTGTGTGAGCAGATGAATTACATACGTTTCGTAGACCAGCTTCCACCGATGATTCCGACGCAGAACTGGAGCCACTACGCACCTTACATTCCCTCCAAGGTGTGTTCACCATGTTGAATTACAACTATGTAGAACAGTAGTTAATTTTATGAGGGTTTATATTAAGCTATATATTCGTAGGAGAATGTGGAATTTATTATGTGCATAATGTTATATGATGAGTATGTCACCCAGCTGAGTGTAAATAAATATGTAGTTGAAAGAGACACTTGGTGCTAAAGAGCATATGGAAAATTTCTTAAAATGTGGCAGTCGCCAACCAAAGCGAGACATGGAGTACGTATATTGTTTTATTGTGGTTGTAGAAGACTAGGGTCTCCTGATCACAAAACCCAGTGATGACACCTTGTCATCACTGGGGGATAATTTTTTTTAATTTGAGGAATTCGGAACAGATACCATAAATCAGAACTTTTTTTCTTTTAAAGATATGAATTATTCATGTATTGAAAACTTTCCATAAATTAGAAACATTTCAAAGAATTACAAATACAAACCCATAATAGCAACTTCAAGATACAATATTCATAATGAACTGGTACTAGTAATATTTGATGAAATCCCTTTGTTACATGTCACTATGTGACTATTTTAGAAAAATCCTTAGTAATTTTGATAGTACAAAATTTCCAGGAGCATGATAACAAATGCATTGTTATAAACAAATATTTGGTAGTAAAACAAAAGTCTGATAACATTATGACGATGATCTCTGCAGTGACATGTTTCCAAATTCAAAACAAATATATATATGATTGCTCATTTACTAGAGCCTAGTAAATGAGCAATATATCAGCACTTGATATAATATGCCAAATAAGTTGTAAAAATAAAATTTAAATGAAACAGCCAGTTGTTATGTAACTCAGATTATTATTTGACAATTAATATTTTATGAATAGCGAGTCATCAGTCAAAAAATAGCTTTAATGTGTATAGAATGAAAGCGTAGTGGAGCACTGTTGTTCATTCATTGCAGTTAGTAACATCCGGAGAATCATAAGCTATCGCAGATCTCGTCTGAGAATTATTCAGTCTACGCCCCAGGACAACCACAAACCACGTAGCAAAAGAGTCTGGCAGAGGAGTAGATTCACCATTTTGATTCTTGGACGGACTGTATGCCCCAGCTTACGAGCCTGTATGGTGTTGCATTCAAATTTAGAGAGAAAAAAAAATCCTACTAGAGAGGAAAAAGAGTTATTCTTGAAAATATCAGCAGGTTTTATGGTCTCGAACAACGTTGATGAAGAATATATGGAAATACTTAATCGTTTCGTTCCACTTTCTTGAGACGCCTAATGATTTTTATCTTGGTCAGAATTTGCACTATTCTGAGTGAAGTTCACTTAGTGAGGAGGATGGTCAACTCATAAGCTGACTGGAGACAATTCTGGCAAGACACATTGGCATCGAAGTTGTCTACCACAGCGTGTACTAGTCTATCCCCACTGAAAAAGTCTCATCAGTTATTGACCTTGGAAGTACTCCTTGTGCTGCAGATGCTCTGAGCCTCAGAAAATCATACGATGATGAACTGTAAAGCTGTAAAATTTCTCAATAGTTGATTTGTCTCTTACCTTCAAAGGAATACCTATCTGCAGCGTTGTTTGTCTGTAGTTGACTGATGAGATAATTATGTTTTGAAGTTTGACGATATCGTACTGAGTTGTTGAAGCAAAGTTGAACTGACACTAGGGGCTGCACTTCCAAATAAATCTTAGTTCTGTACACTGACTCCTTAGGTTTAATTTCTTCTGATTCTCTTGCAATAAACTTCGTTACCTTTGCAACTGAGCATTCAATGACTCCATCATCAACAAAAAACAATTTCAGCTGTGATGACACTTTACCTCTGAAGATATCAAGGCTAACTATCCCATTTCCTGATAAAATCAGCAAGTCTCAGCCATAGTGCTTTGATAAATTTGTCATGCGTTGTTTCTGGCCAAGAGTTGCTTCACCTTCCTAATGATATACTTTATGGAACTCAACAGATTTCCACAGACGAAACCTGTCTTTGACAGTTTCATTGTTCAGCCTTGCCAATGCCTCGTCGACTGGTGTGCCACCTTGAATGTATATGTCTTGTTTCTCTTAATCCCGGCATGCAATCTTTGTTGTCCAGTCCATCGGCCAAAAGAAGATGGCTGATGGCTCCTTTCACTCTCACTCGCAAGCTTACTTGTTTGACTCATTCTTCATTCCATATTTTGCAGGTATTGAGAATATCGTCCTTAAATTTGTCTTGGTGTGTCCTCTGTCAGCAGAGCTCTCAGAACACTCATACTAGGTACACCTTGGTTGACTCTAGCTCTTTAACAAGTGTCAACACTTTATGTGCTCCTCCACACATTTCATTTCAGGCCAGACTAAGTGTTTAGCGATTTTATTATAAATATACTTACATCAAGATAATCACTCATGGGACTGTCATGAGCACACTGTCATACCTGCTATCTGAGAATTTGTGGGAGTACAGTTCTATGACACAATGTTAGTAAAGCCGAGTTTACCCTGGTGATTGGTACTTTTGTTCATTGGAATACCATCAGGGGCATATAAAAGTTATTCTGACTGGTAGAATCTGATTTACCCAGAGCTACCACTCTAGTATCAACACCGTGACATCTCCAGCTTGCTTGGTTATCAAATCCTGGTTGTTGTACAGTGTTACAATCTCCCTCTGTGTAGAAGTCTCAAGTGAGCTTGGTCTGACCTAGTCACTAAATAGTAACCCCAAACCTAAGTGATCAAAATCATGAATGAGTGATGGAGTTACCGCAGACTGAGACATTTTATTCATATCTCTTTTAATGGAGCGACAGAAACAAACCAGGAGATAAAAGGGTAAATTTCATAACTGTTCCCCAAGCCTGTTTGAAATGACTAAAAGTTCGCCATAGATCTTCTCGAAATTCATATCATTACTAATGAGTAATTTAGCTCCCTTCACAGGAAACTCCTGATGTAAGCTAACAATCAGATCTCATGCATAATATTTGCTCTCTAAATAGTCTATGTAGAGATGCTAAGGTCATGTGATTCAGTAAGATCCTCTCAGTGTGTCCATGTTAAGACGAACTTTTATCGAGAAGTGAAGGATTCCAACACTAGAAAATATAGACAGGAAGGCTTCTACAACATCGGTGGAGGTTATGGATTTCAAAGGTTCAGCTTCAGGAAAGCTAGTGGCATACTCTTCTTGGTCATCTGTGGCCACAATATTATCAAGAAGACAGAGAACCCGCTATATCTACAGTCACCCATTCCAAGGGAATTGGAAAAATATCTTGATCATGGTATCTCCTCTTGTCCCACTTTTATATGGCGCTAACTGGCATGCATTACCTGGCTTCCAATAGCCTCGAATATATCTGAAGTCATCTCAGGCCACAAGTAAAAGTCTATTACTTTTAATAGGGTCTTTCTATTAGAAAAATGTTGAGAGAGGAAAATCATGAGATATTTCAAGATCCGTCGTCCTACAATCTCTTGATATAACTGAAGTATATATATTAACGCAAGTATGTTTAGAAGAAATTGATATCCCTTTGTATTCAATATCATTCTTAACAATGAACTTACAGGAGCAATGTTTCCTCTGCTTCACTTCACCAGTTTCACCTACTTCACGACAAAATCGTCACGCGAGATGTTAAATAGCTTTATATCAGGCACCTGTGATCACCTACCTTCTAACCTACCTTCACCATTCATTTTATGAACATGTAATTGTGAAAGTAGGTTAGAGTACAATACCATAGGAGTTAATATAGATTCATCATTGGTGTTACCATCTATCTTCGATGAAATTACCTCAGCCAAGAAGAACTTTCTTTTCTATAGGTTCATAACATAAGAACATAAGAAGAACATAAGAAAGGAGGAACACTGCAGCAGGCCTGTTGGCCCATACTAGGCAGGTCCTTTACAATTCATCCCACTAACAAACATTTGACCTACCCAATTTTCAATGCTACCCAAGAAATAAGCTCTGATGTGCAAGTCCCACTCAAATTCAACCCATCCCACTCATGTATTTATCCAACCTAAATTTGAAACTACCCAAAGTCCTAGCCTCAATAACCCAACTAGGTAGACTGTTCCACTCATCTACTACCCTATTTCCAAACCAATACTTTCCTATGTCCTTTCTAAATCTAAACTTATCTAATTTAAATCCATTACTGCGGGTTCTCTCTTGGAGAGATATCCTCAAGACCTTGTTAATATCCCCTTTATTAATACCTATCTTCCACTTATACACTTCGATCAGGTCTCCCCTCATTCTTCGTCTAACAAGTGAATGTAACTTAAGAGTCTTCAATCTTTCTTCATAAGGAAGATTTCTAATGCTATGTATTAATTTAGTCATCCTACGCTGAATGTTTTCTAACGAATTTATGTCCATTCTGTAATATGACGACCAGAATTGAGCTGCATAATCTAGGTGAGGCCTTACTAATGATGTATAAAGCTGCAGTATGACCTCTGGACTTCTGTTGCTTACACTTCTTGATATAAATCCCAGTAATCTATTTGCCTTATTACGTACGCTTAGGCATTGCTGTCTTGGTTTAAGGTTGCTGCTTACCATAACCCCCAAGTCCTTTTCGCAATCTGTATGGTTAAGTTCTACATTATTTAATTTATAAGTGCTAGGGTTATGGACACTCCCGAGCTTCAGAACCTTGCATTTATCTACATTGAACTGCATCTGCCACTTTTCTGACCAAGAGTAGAGTTTGTCTAAATCCTCCTGAAGTTCCCTAACATCTACGTTTGAATCAATTATCCTACCTATCTTCGTGTCATCGGCGAATTTGCTCATATCACTAGTAATTCCTTCATCAAGATCATTGATATATATTATAAACAACAACGGGCCCAAGACTGATCCCTGTTGAACGCCACTTGTTACTGATCCCCACTCGGATTTAACCCCATTTATGGACACTCTTTGCTTCCTGTCTGTGAGCCATGATTCGATCCACGAGAGCACCCTTCCCCCAATGCCATGAGCTGCTACTTTCTTCAACAGTCTTTGGTGCGGAACTCTATCAAATGCCTTACTAAAATCTAAGTAAATAATATCAAATTCTTTATCGTGGTCAACAGCCTCAAAAGCTTTACTGAAGAAAGTTAATAAATTAGTTAGACAAGACCGGCCTCTTGTGAATCCATGCTGAGTATCATTAATCAAGCTATGCTTATCGAGATGGCTTCTTATAATCTCAGCTATAATTGACTCTAGTAATTTGCCTGCAATTGAGGTCAGGCTTATTGGGCGGTAATTTGACGGTAACGACTTGTCCCCTGTTTTAAAAATAGGAATTACATTAGCCATCTTCCACATATCAGACACTGCACCTGTTTGAAGAGATAAATTAAAAATATTAGTTAATGGTTCACAGACTTCCATTTTGCATTCCTTTAGAACCCTTGAAAAAACCTCATCAGGACCCGGTGACTTATTTTGCTTCAGTCTGTCTATCTGCTTCACAACCATTTCACTAGTGACTGTCATGTTACATAATTTATCTTCTTCTGATCCACTATAAAAATTAATTACCGGAATATTATTAGTGTCTTCCTGTGTAAAAACCGAGAGAAAATAATTATTTAAAATCGAGCACATTTCATTCTCTTTGTCAGTAAGATGCCCATAGTTATTTTTAAGGGGACCTATCTTATCTCTGACTTTTGTTCTATAGACCTGGAAAAAACTTTTTGGGTTAGTTTTAGAATCCCTAGCAACTTTAATTTCATAGTCCCTTTTAGCTTTTCTTATCCCCTTTTTAATGTCCCTCTTAATGTCAATATACTGATTCATAAGATGACCCTCGCCTCTTTTGATACGCCTATAAATTCCTTTCTTATGCCCTAGTAGATATTTCAGCCTATTATTCATCCATTTTGGGTCATTTCTATTTGATCTAATTTCCTTATAAGGGATAAACGTTCTTTGAGCAGCATGTATTGTGTTCAGAAAACTGTCATATTGATAGCTCTCTTCGTTACCCCAGTCAACAGATGATAAGTGTTCTCTAAGCCCATCCTAATCTGCTAAGCGAAAATCAGGGACTGTTACTGAGTTATCCCTACTATCATACTTCCATTCAATTCTACATGTAATTGATTTGTGGTCGCTAGCACCCAGTTCCTCTGAAACTTCTAAATTATTAACAAGGGATTCATTGTTTGCCAGAACTAAGTCAAGCAGGTTATTACCCCTTGTAGGTTCTGTCACAAACTGCTTCAAAAAACAATCCTGAACTACTTCTAAGAAATCGTATGATTCTAAATTCCCAGTCAAGAAATTCCAATCAATATGACTAAAGTTAAAGTCTCCTAGAATTACTACATTATCGTGCCTTGTGGCCCTAACAATTTCCTCCCATAGTAGTCTCCCCTGGTCCCTATCTAAATTTGGGGGACGGTATATCACACCTAAAATTAATTTTTCATGTCCCTCTGAAAATTCTATCCAAACAGACTCTGTATGTGTTACTTCAGACTTAATACCCGTTTTTATGCAACAGTTCAAGCGATCTCGGACATACAATGCCACCCCACCCCCCTTCCCGATACTTCTATCTACTTGGAACAATTTAAAACCCTGAATGTGACATTCTGCAGGCATGTCCCGACTTTTTGAATTAAACCACGTCTCAGTAATGGCAAATACATCTATGTTACCTGCACTAGCAACTAGTCTCAACTCGTCCATCTTATTCCTAGCACTGCGACTATTTGTGTAATAAATATTTAATGGCCCTCCTATCTCTTTACCCTTTCTGCTCCTTTCTGTTATTCCACTAAACCTATTACTGTCATTGTCAATTAGTGCCACTGGCTTTCCAATATCCTCCTCATTTTGCCTATTACTAGTTCTCCTAGTACTCATGTTACTACCCTGCGACTTCACAGTTTTCCCGCCAAAACCCATACCACTAACTATTCCTAGTTTAAAGACCTAACAGCTCCCTCCACTGCGTTGGCCAGTGCTCCCACCCCACTCCTAGACAAGTGAACCCCATCCCTGGCATACATGTCATTTCTGCCATAGAAGAGGTCCCAGTTGTCAATGAATGTTACCGCATTTTCCTTACAGTATTTGTCCAGCCAGCAATTGACACCAATTGCTCTGGACAACCATTCATTTCCAACTCCTCTCCTTGGCAAAATGCCACATATGACAGGTTTCCCACCCTTCTTCCTAATTATCTCTATTGCTGACCTATACCTGCTAATCAGGTCCTCACTCCTACGTCTGCCAACATCGTTGCCTCCAGCACTGAGACAGATAATAGGATTGCTCCCATTACCTCTCATGATGTCATCCAGACGGCTAACAATATCCTTCATCCCAGCCCCAGGAAAACATACTCTCTGCCTCCTACTCCTATCCTTCAAACAGAATGCCCTATCCATGTACCTAATCTGGCTATCCCCAACAACAACAATGTTTTTACCTTCCTTTGCGTCGTCCGTAGTGATGCTCCGAGTAGTCGACTCACATTCGCCAGGTAGCATTACACCACTTGTAGAATTCGTCATGACGTTCTCGATGGTCTTCGTTGGGGTTTCTAGGGATGTCTCACTCACGTCTGCCAATGCTTCCTTGGTGCTCGTTGTGGCATTCCCAGTAGAACACTCACATTCGTCAGGTAGCACCGAGAATGAGTTGGAAGTTTCCACGGCAGTCTTCTGGTTTCTCGTTGTTTCTGCCTCTCCAACCGCTTTCTTAATCTTCAGCTTGGTTCCATGCTGCCCGACCACTGACCAAGCTCCCCTCCTAACCTGGGGACTCACAACAGGTGGACTACTACGAATCCTCTTGTTCTCCTCCGTTAATCGCCGTATGTCCAGTTTAGCAACTCTGAGTTCTTCTCTCAGCTGCTGGTAAAGCTGCTCAAGAGAGGGCATCCTGGTTCAGATTCACAGAGAGCACACAAACAGGTCTTCACAGAGCTAAGTACACGTCACCACTGACTAAGTACACGTCACCACTGACTAAGTACACGTCACCACTGACTAAGTACACGTCACCACTCAGAATTAGGAAATTCTCGAAAGAGATTTATAAAGTACAATAAGAAAATCAGACCCCTTAATCTATCCTGCTTTGACCGAGCATGGAGCTATAGGATCAAGACTGCATTAGCCCATTCATCGTTGAGATAGCAACGGACAACAGTGAAACTATCCTATCTGTCAAGGTAATCAGTTAAATTTGCAGACTTAAATTTAGAGGTATCTAGGTTAGGAAATAACTTATCTGAAACAACTACACATAAACAACCTGTATTCTTAAGAGTTACAGATACCTGCATGCTATTTATTGTTCTTTACTAAAAGGCGTAGTATTTCAATATTAGCAAAATATCTGCCAACAGTTTCAGTTTTCCCTCTAGGGCAATCTTTTTTTTTGTGACCTCTCTCACCACAAGTAAAACATTTTATTATGAAAACAGAATTCTTCCAGATGTTTAGGAAGTTTAAGGAGGTTCTGTTGTATAGTACAAATTTGCGCCTTTCGTCATATCAACCGCAGGGAGTAACTTTTTTCTTTCGATAAAAAAAACTTAGGGAATGATAACAGAAATTTCTCACTCATAATGAAGTCACAGAGTAAATCAAAGTCTGCACTCTGAATCCAATAATCTGATATAATAAAGATTAGGTAGAAATTCTTACATACCGAAACCCTATACCTGTAAGTAGTGTTCTTAAAAGCTTCAAGTATTGCTCCTTCTTTAACCGGAAATAATCTGAAATAACATTACTACGTAAAGCAGAATACAAATTAAGAGCAGTACTTAAGATCAATAAAGTTAAACTTTCATTCTAGGCAACAGGATTCCATTCACAAACTGTAGCTGCATTCTCTTCTGTCATCCTCCTCAGTATAATGGGATATTATAGGTACCTTAAGGCCCCCACCCACAGGTTGACTCTCAAGAATATCATCATCAACTTCCTTATTAACCAAGACAATTCTAATGCCTTTTGCTACAAGACAATTCTTATGTCTTGTGCTACAAAACAATTCTAATGTCTTGTGCTACAAGACATTAGAATTGTCGCTGCTCCAGCTCTTGTTCCTGCTTCTTCAGTTCAGTAAAGTCTTGCTATGTGTTCCAGCTTTGAAGCTCTAACATCATAAGAACATAAGAAAGAAGGAACACTGCAGCAGGCCTACTGACCCATGCGGAGCAGATCCATGTCGCCCTCCCCCAGGATAAGCCCAGTGACCCACCCAGTCTGGTCACCTCCACTCAAGGAAGGAGCACGGCACCAGACCCAGCAGCAAAAGCTAGTCAGGTCCAACTCACACCTACCCACACCCACTCATGTATTTATCTAACCAATTTTTAAAACTACACAACGTTTTAGACTCAAAAACTGTACTCGGGAGTTTGTTCCACTCATCCACAACTCTATTACCAAACCAGTGCTTTCCTATAACCTTCCTGAATCTGAATTTTTCCAACTTGAAACCATAGCTGCGAGTCCTGTCCTGGCGGGAAATTTTCAGCACACTATTTACATCCCCTTTATTTATTCCTGTTTTCCATTTATACACCTCGATCATATCCCCCCTAATTCTACGCCTTTCGAGAGAGTGAAGATTCAGGGCCCTCAGTCTATCCTCATAGGGGAAATTTCTGATACATGGGATCATCTTTGTCATTCTCCTCTGTACGTTTTCCAGAGCATTTATATCCATTCTGTAATACGGTGACCAGAACTGAGCAGCATAGTCTAAATGAGGCCTAACCAAGGATATATAGAGTTGAAGAACAACCTGAGGACTTCTATTATGTATACTTCTAGACATGAAGCCAAGAATTCTGTTAGCTTTATTGCGAACACTAATGCACTGTTGTCTTGGTTTTAGATTACTGCTAACCAGAACACCTAAATCCTTTTTGCAATCAGTAGTATTAAGATCTACTTTATTTAGTTTACATGTGGCATGGCTATTTTCCTGTCCAACATTTAGAACCTTGCGTTTGTCTATATTAAACTGCATCTGCCACTTCTCCGACCATTACACCAGTCTATTCAAATCATCCTGGAGTGCTCTAGTGTCCCCATTAGAACGAATTGGACGGCCTATTTTGGTACCATCAGCAAATTTGCTTATGTCGCTATTTATTCCCTCATCTATATCGTTTATGTAAATTGTGAATAACAAGGGGCCCAACACTGACCCCTGTGGAACACCGCTTGTGATGTGCCCCCATTCTGATTTCTCCCCATTTATGCAAACTCTCTGCTGCCTATTTGTCAGCCATGCCTCTACCCAGGAAAAAATTTCTCCTCCTATTCCGTGTGCCTTAAGTTTCCTCAATAGCCTCTGATGTGGAACTCTATCGAAAGCCTTACTGAAGTCCATATACACAATATCATATTCATTACCATGATCTACCTGCTCAAACACCTTAGTGAAAAAAGTTAGTAAATTCGTAAGACAGGAAAGCCCCTTTGTAAAACCGTGCTGAGATTCATTAATCAATCTGTGCCTATCAAGATGGCTACGAATTGCTTCGGCAATTATTGATTCCATAAATTTTCCCACTCTAGAGGTAAGGCTTATTGGTCTATAGTTCGAAGCCAAGGACCTGTCACCTGCCTTGTAAATAGGTATTACAATTGCCATTTTCCACTTAGGCACTATGCCAGTTTGTAGTGATATGTTAAAGAGATTAGCCAAAGGTATGCTAAGTTCCTTTTTACACTCCTTTAACACCCTCGCAAACAGTTCACCAGGGCCTGAGGATTTGTTAGGTTTTAGTTTCTCTATCTGTCTGTGGACCATGTCACTAGTTACCGCAATCGTGCATAGTTTATTATCGTCCTGTTCTACATAATCTATTATTTCAGGAATATTGCTAGTATTTTCCTAGGTGAAAACTAAGAGGAAGTAGGTATTGAGAATTTCACACATATCCTTATCACTGTCAGTGATCTGACCAGAGTTACTCTTAAGTGGGCCTGTCTTGTCCCCAATCTTACTTCTGTATACCTGAAAGAACCCTTTTGGCTTAGTCTTTGAATCCCTTGCGACCTTAGCCTCATAATCCCTTTTTGCTTTTCTTATTCCTTTCTTTATTTCTCTCTTTAATTGAATATATTGATTTCTTAACTGCCCATCCCCTCTTTTGATACGCCTATATATGCCTCTCTTTTGACCAATGAGATGTTTTAATCTATTGTTCATCCATTTGGGATCATTTTTGTTAGATCTAATTTCCCTACTCGGAGCAAAAGTTGTCTGGGCAGCTAAAATTATGCTCTGAAAAACGTCATATTGGCAACCAAGATCACCTACCTGACCCATAGTCAGGACATCCCAATTTAGCCAACCCAGGTAATTTTTGAGTCCCATGAAGTCAGCCAAGCGAAAATCTGGGACAGAGTTTTGAGTGCAGTTATCTGGGTAATTCCATGATATATTGAAACTAAGTGATTTGTGATCACTTTCCCTAAGCTCATCATTAACCTCAAGATTATTAATTAGGGACTCTTCGTTGGCAAGAACCAAGTCAAGCAGATTGTTTCCTATAGTTGGTTGTGTCACAACCTGTTCTAAAAAGCAATCCTGAACCGTATCAAGAAAGTCACTAGACTCAAGATTTCCTGTCATATTGTTCCAATCAATTTGTCTAAAGTTAAAATCTCTCATTATCACAACATTTTCATATCTAGATGCCTTATGAATTTCGTTCCATAACAGCTTACTGCACTCCCTATCAAGGTTTGGGGGCCTATAAACCACACCTAAAATTAATTTGTCACGACCCTCGAGAAACTGTAGCCAAACAGATTCTGTGTTCGACGTTTCTAATCTTATATCATGTCTAAGACAACAATTTAAATTTTCTCTGACATACATCGCCACTCCACCACCCTTCCTGTTGACCCTATCAGTGTGGAATAGTTTATAACCCTGTATGTTGCATTCAGAAGGCATTTCTCTATCCTTCATGTTGAACCAGGTCTCTGTTATACCAATAATATCTTTTTTTTCCTACACTTGCAAGTAATCTTAGCTCATCTATCTTATTTCTTAGACTCCTACTATTTGTATAGTAAACCTTAAGGGAGCTAGTCACTCGTTGCCCTCTACTTTCTCTCTTTGTTTGTTGATCAATTGATTTGCCATTACTAGCAACTTTATTTTGAATATTATCTTTTAAACATATCCCTGAGGTATTCCGGTAATAACTGCTGTTTTTAACCCAAATACTGCAGCCTGATTGTTTCCCACAAACACCCATACCTCTATAATCTATCAGTTTAAATTCCTAGACAAGTCATCAATTACTCTCTCAATCGAATTGGCTAATGCAACCACTCCATCCTCAGAGAGATGAACCCCATCCCTTGCATACATATCACGTTTGCCAAAGAATAGGTCCCAGTTATCAATGAATGGGATTGCAAGTTCCTTCCAGTACCTGTCTAGCCAGCAGGTACTGCAACAATTGCCCTAGACATCCATTCATTGCCCACTCCCTTTCTAGGCAAGATGCTACATATGACTGGGATCCCTCCCTTAGATCTAACTTCTATGGCTGACCTGTACTTATTCAGCAGCTCCTGTCTTCTGCCCTTCCCAATGTCATTACCCCCAGCACTAAGACAGATAATGGGCTTGTTCCCATAACCTGACATAATATTATCCAACCTGCTGACTATGTCACCAACACCAGCTCCAGGAAGGCACACCCTCTTTCTGACCTTTCTGTCTCTGTTACAAAAAGCACGGTCAATATATCTTACCTGAGAATCGCCTACTATTAAAATATTCTTACCTTGATTAGCAGGGGAATCAGTGGTACCTTCAACCTCACTAACCACTGAAGTACACTAGTCCTGGAGAACAGAGAATCAATTTCCTACCTTCGCATCTTCTCTGTTAACCCTCCTTATCTTCCTTCTTCCTGAACTGTGAACCACTTGCCACTTAAAGCGGCTGCCACTATCAGTGCTACTGATCATTTCCTCCTTACCATCTAAATCCTTCTCACACTCACTCCCAAACTCCCCAAGGACCCCAAAGGACCCCAATGGAAATAAGTCACTCTGTCTGACTTTTTTGGGTTATCCTAGGTTCTCTACACATATGCTGCTATGTATGATAATTCTATGTAACTGTATTTGTGTATACCTGAATAAACTTACTTAATCTAGGCGAAGCTTCAGCCTCCTATTTTCCTCCTGAAGAAGTAGTACCTCCTTCAACACTTGAACCTGAGATTCTAAAACACAACATCAAGCCATGGTGCTTGGTAACACCCCACGATAACTCCCAGAGAGCTCAGGACAGGTATGACCGCAGGTGACCACTGACCTCAGCGTACCTCTGTACCTCTAAATAATGCTCAGTAGGTCTAGCATCACGCTCTGCAGCTCTAGCATCACGCTCTGTAGCCCAAACATGAAGCTCTGTAGCTCTAACAACACGTTCTGCATCTCAGACGTTACAATCAAGTTGCTCCCCCCCCCCTCTCTCTCTCTCTCTCTCTTTATCAAAGTTTTCTTTTTTTTCCTTCTGTTGTTGATCTAACTTACAGATATAAAATTACTTCTATTACTACCTGAATTACCTAGTTCTTCACCCACATTCATCCAAATTACGCAGACGTTGAATATGGTTCCAGATAACTTAAGAGAACACATAAATTACTAAAATAAAGGGAATATAATATAAAGAGAGAAGAAAGAGAAAAGCAGCTGGGAACCATGAAACGTAACAAGTCAATGGGAATAACGTCTTCTAATTATTTCGACCCTATTGGACATTACGTATTCTTTTCATTTATTTATTTCCGTTTATATTTAGTATGTCTTTGTTTAATTAACATGTCTTCTTATTTTTTTTCCCATTTCGTTGTGCGAGATAAAACAATGACTTCTATTCATATAGGTACCGGAACCCGGCCTCTGTCCCTCTGGAAGTGTCTTCCTTCCCTACGACCATCCTGCATTCCTCAGGTACGACCCCACAGAGAGCCTCTTCACATGTTCCAACCACTCATGGATCCTTCAACAGTACGCACAGGGCAAGACAGGTAAGTATGAGCACTCATGCTCAACTAAAATGCAGACAGGAGTAAATATTAAGAAAATATTGACTACATTTGCGTTTTCATCGCGAAGTCACATTTGCCAAGCGACTAACATATATTAACATTAGAAAACTGAGATCACTTCTGTCCACTCAGTTCAAAATGTTCCATAATTATTACCACATTTGTTCTGCTAACCAATATCAGTAGCTACTACCATACCTGCCCTGACCAATCAACACCCACAGTTAATACTGCTACACCTCAACAATTAATAGCCTCAACCATAACCACACTTGGCCTAGCTATCAACACATATAGCTATTACTGCATCTGCCCTAAATATTAACACTCATATTCAATACAGCACCTAACCGTCAGTACCCATAGTTAATATAGCGTCTTGCCTCGAAAACACTTAATTCAACAAATGCTGAAACTTTTAGCAACACCCACAATTGCCATCAGCTATTATGCTTTTATAAATTTTCAAAGATTACAATTACCCTTACATCTGACTTACATGACCACTTATAGTTATCATGATCGTTCTTCCTACCACAGACACGTCATTTTAATCATATCTTCATATAAAGATTTAAAATGTAATATGTTTCCAGCTTTACAGACTCAGAAGTTATCCTAAATTATTATCATACCAGAGCATAAACAGAATTTCTCGATGAGTCTATCTCTTTATTCACAAAAGTTCCAGTTGATGGTTTATTAAGTTTCCTATCTGAAGAACTTTTGATTACGATTTACCATTGCCAGTGCCTACTATCAATGAGCTTATTAATCGTTGTATTGTTGATTCAAAGTTTGTGTTTAATGGGGAGTTTTACACTCAGAGTTTGGTATGGCAATGGGAAAGCCTCAGTCACCTGTCCTTAGTAATTGTACATATTTTGAAACAAAATTGCTTAAAATCCTCCCCAATAGAGCTAAGTGTTACAGATATGTTGATGATATTTAATGTCTAATGCCTAATAATATAGATGTAAACTATTTCCTTATTAAAGTAAACATTCTATCTCATTCCATAAATTTTGCTGTTGAGTTTGAACAAAATAACTCATTGCCTTTTCTAGAAGTTTTAATTATTAATAGGAACTATGATTTTAAATTCAGATATACAGAAAACCAACAAATAACTGTTCTTATGTATACTATTATTCTTCACATCATGACAGAGTTAAATTTTCTGTATTCTCATCAATGTTTTTGATAACTTTGCAAATTTGTAGCCCAGAGTTCATAGATGAAGAAATTTTTAAGATTTATAATCTAAAATACCCAAAACACTTAACTGATAAATCTTTTAAAATTGCTAGAAATGCTTTTTACAATTCAAAAAATGACAAAAAAAAACTTATTCAACTAAAAATATGTTGATTCTCATTTACCATGAAAACTTTCTTGATATCTTCTCTACTTAAGAATTTTAATATCAAAGTTGTATTTTAAAATCTTGATACAGTAAAAAAAAACTTTTGACGGGTATATCTACAAGATTCTTTGTAAAAAAATGTGATAAAGTTTATGGTCAAACCGGGAAAAGTCTTGAACTAAGATTACAACAACATAAATTTAGAATTAGAGCTGGACAAGATTCTAATGGTCTGTTCATTCATGTGAGAGATTTTAACCATCCAATTGATTTTCAAACGCCCGAGAAAGTTATATCGAGTAGGTCCAAGGTCGAGAGAAACATAATATAATCAAGTTTCACAAAAAAATAGTTTTGAAATTAATATGAATATTGCTTTAGGATAATACAAATCGGACTCATTTATAATTAATAAAATTTGGGAAGAATTTTAGATATATTGGACAAATATAAAATCTTAAAGCTTGGGTAGAATGTAAGCTGTGTTTGACAGGTCCTTGATTACCTACCTACATCATCATGAAAAGATCAGGTGTTTTAAGATGGCCGCGAGGTTCAATCTCGTCCTTATATGCCTTTCTTGTGATCTTTTATTTTTACAGTTCCTTGATAATGTGAGAATTCACTATTGTGCTTGGAAGTTCACTATTCTTTCACAGTGGTTGTTCTGCATATATAAATTATAATTTAGTTAATGTAATGCAAAAAGGCGTCCTACCAGCCATCAGTCCGAACTAAAATAAATCTATTTGATGAAACAAATATGTTAACATAATATATTAACATAATATATAGAATCCGCAATGATTCTGTACACCAAAAAGGGAATTTTTGCATGATTTTCCATTACCATGATTGACCTCTGTCTAGCATTTCTCGAATTACATTTACTCTTTCTTCTCCCACCTTCTTCAGGTTTCCTCTGAATCTCACCTTATACCTTCTCACAGACTGTCGCATGGTGTTGATGTACAGTAAAGAGTTCCTAGGTTATGACATTCCTGGCTATCCCGGCGGCCAACTAAATTTCACCACTTCCTTCATGATGTGTCCGCAGTACTCCTGCATCGGCATGGTCTGCACTAGCCTTGGTGAGTTGTTTTTGCACACTAATGTCTCTGCACAACTTCTGCAGCACTTAGGGTTAATAGAGGAAATAATTTATACAAGATGAAATTTTCCACATGCACTCCTGGCGGCAGTAGAAATAAAAATGGTTCGCTACCGCTCGACTGTAACAACCAATTTTTTATCACCCGTTTCCCCAGAGTGGGAGAAGGGTGATAAAAAAAACTTCCTCCAGAGTGGAGGGAGGGGTGATAAAAACCTGCAATATGTACCCTCCCCCCAGAGTGGAGGGAGGGGTGATAACCTACAGTATGTACCCTTCCCCCAGAATGGACGGAGGGGTGATAAAAACCTGCAGTATGTACCCTCCCCGCATAGTGGAGGGACGGGTGATAAAAACCTGCAGTATGTACCCTCCCCGCATAGTGGAGGGAGGGGTGATAAAAGCCTGCAGTATGTACCCTCCCCGCATAGTGGAGGGAGGGATGATAAAAACCTGCAGTATGTACCCTCCCCGCAGAGTGGAGGGAGGGGTGATAAAAACCTGCAGTATGTACCCTCCCCGCAGAGTGGAGGGACGGGTGATAAAAACCTGCAGTATGTACCCTCCCCGCATAGTGGAGGGAGGGGTGATAAAAACCTGCAGTATGTACCCTCCCCGCAGAGTGGAGGGAGGGGTGATAAAAACCTGCAGTATGTACCCTCCCCGCAGAGTGGAGGGACGGGTGATAAAAACCTGCAGTATGTACCCTCCCCGCAGAGTGGAGGGAGGGGTGATAAAAACCTGCAGTATGTACCCTCCCCGCAGAGTGGAGGGAGGGGTGATAAAAACCTGCAGTATGTACCCTCCCCGCAGAGTGGAGGGAGGGGTGATAAAAACCTGCAGTATGTACCCTCCCCACAGAGTGGAGGGAGGGGTGATAAAAACCTGCAGTATGTACCCTCCCCGCAGAGTGGAGGTAGGGGTGATAAAAACCTGCAGTATGTACCCTCCCCGCAGAGTGGAGGGACGGGTGATAAAAACCTGCAGTATGTACCCTCCCCGCAGAGTGGAGGGAGGGGTGATAAAAACCTGCAGTATGTACCCTCCCCGCAGAGTGGAGGGAGGGGTGATAAAAACCTGCAGTATGTACCCTCCCCGCAGAGTGGAGGGACGGGTGATAAAAACCTGCAGTATGTACCCTCCCCGCAGAGTGGAGGGAGGGGTGATAAAAACCTGCAGTATGTACCCTCCCCGCAGAGTGGAGGGAGGGGTGATAAAAACCTGCAGTATGTACCCTCCCCGCAGAGTGGAGGGACGCGTGATAAAAACCTGCAGTATGTACCCTCCCCGCTTAGTGGAGGGAGGGGTGATAAAAGCCTGCAGTATGTACCCTCCCCGCTTAGTGGAGGGAGGGGTGATAAAAACCTGCAGTATGTACCCTCCCCGCAGAGTGGAGGGAGGGGTGATAAAAACCTGCAGTATGTACCCTCCCCGCAGAGTGGAGGGACGGGTGATAAAAACCTGCAGTATGTACCCTCCCCGCTTAGTGGAGGGACGGGTGATAAAAACCTGCAGTATGTACCCTCCCCGCAGAGTGGAGGGAGGGGTGATAAAAACCTGCAGTATGTACTCTTCCCCCAGAATGGAGGGAGGGGTGATAAAAACCTGCAGTATGTACCCTCCCCGCAGAGTGGAGGGACGGGTGATAAAAACCTGCAGTATGTACCCTCCCCGCTTAGTGGAGGGACGGGTGATAAAAACCTGCAGTATGTACCCTCCCCGCAGAGTGGAGGGAGGGGTGATAAAAACCTGCAGTATGTACCCTCCCCGCAGAGTGGAGGGAGGGGTGATAAAAACCTGCAGTATGTACCCTCCCCGCAGAGTGGAGGGAGGGGTGATAAAAACCTGCAGTATGTACTCTTCCCCCAGAATGGAGGGAGGGGTGATAAAAACCTGCAGTATGTACTCTTCCCCCAGAATGGAGGGAGGGGTGATAAAAACCTGCAGTATGTACTCTTCCCCCAGAATGGAGGGAGGGGTGATAAAAACCTGCAGTATGTACTCTTCCCCCAGAATGGAGGGAGGGGTGATAAAAACCTGCAGTATGTACTCTTCCCCCAGAATGGAGGGAGGGGTGATAAAAACCTGCAGTATGTACTCTTCCCCCAGAATGGAGGGAGGGGTGATAAAAACCTGCAGTATGTACTCTTCCCCCAGAATGGAGGGAGGGGTGATAAAAACCTGCAGTATCTACTCTTCCCCCAGAATGGAGGGAGGGGTGATAAAAACCTGCAGTATGTACTCTTCCCCCAGAATGGAGGGAGGGGTGATAAAAACCTGCAGTATGTACTCTTCCCCCAGAATGGAGGGAGGGGTGATAAAAACCTGCAGTATGTACTCTTCCCCCAGAATGGAGGGAGGGGTGATAAAAACCTGCAGTATGTACTCTTCCCCCAGAATGGAGGGAGGGGTGATAAAAACCTGCAGTATGTACTCTTCCCCCAGAATGGAGGGAGGGGTGATAAAAACCTGCAGTATGTACTCTTCCCCCAGAATGGAGGGAGGGGTGATAAAAACCTGCAGTATGTACTCTTCCCCCAGAATGGAGGGAGGGGTGATAAAAACCTGCAGTATGTACTCTTCCCCCAGAATGGAGGGAGGGGTGATAAAAACCTGCAGTATGTACTCTTCCCCCAGAATGGAGGGAGGGGTGATAAAAACCTGCAGTATGTACTCTTCCCCCAGAATGGAGGGAGGGGTGATAAAAACCTGCAGTATGTACTCTTCCCCCAGAATGGAGGGAGGGGTGATAAAAACCTGCAGTATGTACTCTTCCCCCAGAATGGAGGGAGGGTACATGCTGCAGTTTTTTTCTTTCTTTCTTTTTTCATAAGTCTGATCGGATGTGGAGAGCCAGTTTGAGATTTTTGCTGCTCGCGGTCAGTTTTCTATTCAAACTTTACAAAATGGTAAGTTTTTAGTAAAAGTGCATAGAGATTAAATTATAGTCAAATTTTCTGTTGAGGAAAGTGAGATTCTCGTTTTTAAGATGTACTATTTTTTGATTCATTCATATATATATATATATATATATATATATATATATATATATATATATATATATATATATATATATATATATATGTTAGCTGAGTTCCACTCCACCCGTGAGGTACCGGTATTAGCATGTTTTATTTAATACAATGGGCCTTATCCATTCAGGAATTAGGTAAATTTGAATGTAGCATTTTTGTAAATTAAAGAACAGTCAAACTAGCATTTACATAACCACAGTTTTATTTTCAGCCGCATGAGATAACTTTCAAGATGTCTGACGGAGCTGTTGCCTCCGTTTTATTAACAGGTGACAGAGAATTTTAATTTTTGCCATCTTCTCAACTCAGGCTATCGTTTCCCTCGCCACGATTCAACTTAGTGATAAACACGATTAAGAAGTTGTCGAGCTGTTAAAGAAGTGAGAGGAAAAACCTGACAGGAACACAGCATGGTTTCAGCGGCTGAATAATCTGTTAAAAAGATACAGGTCTATAGTGACTGAGAACTTGTAGATTTTTTGCTTAATTTTGACCGAAGAAAAACCGTTCTTCAGCTGTTGTAACTATTTCATGACAGTTTATTACAAAACAATATCTTTGTTGAGGAGAATAACCATCTTGACTTTTCCAAGTACACTGAAAAGAGGTTGCGATATTATAGCCACTGAATTCATGAGCAAATAGAATTAACTTTTTGATGTTATTAAACATTGTGTGACACTGTTGGTCTCCAAAACTAAATACACTATGTTCTGGAGTAAGAACAATAAACTGGTTAAGAAGAACCACATCCTGTCCAACTACGACAACTGATTCGTGTTAGTTAAATTTTGTTTGCACTCTGAATAATTAGTGCATCAGAATCATCCGTGGCAACTTGAATCAATACCTTTATTGTTAAAAAAAATTCATTTGCATAAGTAGACGCTTCTTGCCTTTTAAATGTGCTCGGATTGCTCATTCCTAGGCATGATTTGAAAGCAAATGAGCTACAGACAAGGAAGCAAATACTGTAGGCCATAGTTCTGAAGTTCCACTGCTTCCCATGATATAACAAATTGATCCCTGATATCACATTAAACGATGAAATCCTTCCAATCTCGTAGCACTTGAAAGTTCACCTTCTTGACTGTTCGGGAATTAAGATCTTATATCCTCCGTTTTCATGTACAATGGTTGTTCAAATGTGACAAAACATGGTTAGATTTTTTTCTTTTTTTAGCAGCAAATTTTATTGCCGTTAAATTAATGTTTTGTTATATTCTGTTAATTGCAGATTTATGAAAGATAATGCTTGGACATTCGGTTCCTATTTTGACTTCCATTATCCCTTGACATGACGGGAAAAGATGGGGTTTGGAGAAAACTTTCTACATATCCACAAAAGTGCCTGTATTGAGGGTATTGTAACATATCTACGAACTTCATCTTTGTATTCAATTTGCAGTTTTAGAGAATTTAAAGTTTAAACCATCCTTTATCTTTCCTCGGAGAGTTTGTACTTCTGCATTATCAAAAGCGAATTGAAAGAAAGAATGACTGCCCACAGTTTCTTATTTTTTTTATTTTTCGGACTTATGGTCCTTTAGAACTGTACCCAATGAAACACACAGTATCTTAAGAGCAATATCCGCGACATCTTTCATAAAGTTTATATAATCTGGGACATCTGTAGTGTTATAAGCAGTTGTTCTAATATCTTTTCTTCCCATCTCCATGTGAGTTGAGTAATTTTGTTGTTCAGCTTTTTCTCAGTTATTTACGAGCCATATGGTAAAATTCTGTAAGATTACACCAAGCCACATAAAGAGAACTGGTATTCCTGAGTATCATCTATGAACTAGCACACCCTTTCAAATGAAGAAGTAATGTTATAATTCTGTGTTCGTTCTCGTATTAAAGTTAATGATTAGTTGCATACAAATTGTGAACAAAATATGCCATGATAAGGCGATACAACAACAAAACATATTACGCTCTACACTCATTCTCTCACCTTTTCATTTCTTTCCTTGGCTTCATCCAGTATTTTGTCTCAAATGATCAGAGTATGAACTTTTCTGCTGCAATATCAAATTTTTAACCACAAAACTAACACTTCTTGAAATCAAATCGGTTTTCTTGCCTAAAATTACATTCTTCCCGTTTTAAATCTTTTATCTTAAATCTTTGGAAATGTTCATCTCTGCAGACTGCATGTACTTTTTTCTTTAAAAACTCAGAATTACCGTCTTTTCAAAATTCACTCACACATCTCAAGTCGCGGATAACATCTTTAGCATTCGGCGTTTCACTCTCAATTAAGATCTTTTGTAACTGTAACAATTACTTTTTAATCTCATCTTCAAAAAAAAGAAAGTTTCTTCATCTCAAAATTTTCAGTGACATTTCTATGTATTTTCACTTAAAAACTTCTTATTTGTAAGATATAAATGGAAAACTAAGGGTGAGTACCAAGAATCTCATACTCAGCTTCAACTCGCCCTCCACATCTGGTCTGGCTTACGATAAAATTGTAGCATATACGATATGTATAGAAGCGATTTTCATGAGAATTTAATTTCCAGTTTTTCTCACGACATGAACTTTAATCATCATGCACACCGCTTTACAACTAACCGCTGAAAACAAATAAAATGTCCCTCACTGTGGCGAAAGACTGGGGAGAAAAAAGTGGGAGGCAGCAGTAGGATAAAGTGGAACTCTTTTGGTCTTTATTTCTCAAGCTTTCAAGAATGTGTGTGGAACATATAATCTTTCATAAATTATTTCCGCTATTTCGTGTTTTAAAGGCTAATTTGACTTGACTATATTATTAACCTCATGACAGAAACCATTGAGATTTACGAATGTCCACCAAATGGTTTTCCACAATGCATTCAAATAACTGAATTCATCTAATTATGTTTGGTTGAGTTGAGGTTCGGTACCTGCACCATGCGTGCAAGTACTAAACTCTGTTAAAAGCTAATATAACAATGAAGCATGGACACCGGGAACGTTATTATAAGGTGTGACCAAATGAACAGCTCCCAAGTAAGGAATCAGTTTGAACATTAAAAATTTTCTCGTTTTCACTGAACCGTTTAACACCACATACGAAATAGCGGAAGTGCTAAAAATTATAAATCAGAATTTTTTGTTGTTGTTGTTGTTGTATACAAAATGCCAAATGAAAATTCGCTTAGGTGTCAAGACCAATGAAAATTTAACACTTCATTGAAAATCTCACAAACCAGGTCCTAAACATCATCCTGTTTAGTGGTTTCAGTATGAGACAACTGAAATGGAGAATTGTAGACCAAGCTTTGAAAGCAGAGACTGTCTCAGAAAGCACTCCAGATGAAGAGCCACATACAATCAAATTTTCATGGTGAAATACATTTGCCTTAAGCCAGCAAATTATTGAACCACACTATCTGGACAAACTTTTTTTCTTATATACACGGTTTGGCACATAGGATATTGACATCGAACACATCAGTCGCTACCCACAACCTATGAATTTCAGCCCTGAATCTGCACGAGTCCAGAGCAGCAAATTACAAATCATCATAAGATTCTTTTCAATAAATATAATTTCCGAACAAAGCATATTTGTTAGAAAGAGATAACTCATGATCTAACTCACTATTAATCTACAAATTGTATATGAAACTTGGAGTTTCTGCTTTTCCTGGACCAGTTACAAGTCGATAGTAAGTGTAAAATGAGAGGAAAGCCAGAAGTCAGATTTGGTGAATATATGTTAAAACAGCCAATATGGGGTTAGAGGAGGTTAGGAAAAATCGGATCATCTTTCTTCTGACTATAGAGGAATCTGACAGAAATAATATTGAGAATAAGATTAGCGTTGGTGAAGTGTATACTTGTCTGTTAAGGTTAAAAGATGGATAGATATTTTTTGCAGTGCATAAATATGATCTCTCTTATGATAAAATTTAAAAGAGGTTTTAAGATGCTCTTAGCAACGTCGTAAGGCCCAGCTACATTTTCTTCGAGACGACTATGCTGAACAAATTTGCCCTCTTTCATTTTTCACTTCCTTTTATTAAATGCCTCGGTCTCTTGCTTTCCGGAACATGCAAGCCTCTTGTTCCAAAAACTCATACTTTTCACTAAATTCCCGTGTAAGCTTTTTTCTTATATTTCATGAAGTGTTCACTCTTCCGCTCTTTCCGGTGATCCTCATAACCTTACAACTTCCACGACCCTAGATACTGCTCAGTTAACATCAAACCTACATTATACTTACAGAGCGAACTACACATTCCTGTTGCGAATAGTAATTGGTTCAGCTTCTCATTCACAGCGTCAGTAATTTTTCTTCTGTACTTCTTAATATCAATTTGAATTTCTTGGTTTTGGTCTTTTCTACCTCACACGGTCTCTGTACTGGCACTGAGCTGATCACTTCCTTTGTGTGGAAGTTGTGTGGAAGACATATACATAGAACTTCACTGTGTATAAGTATCTTCTCTCTCTGGCCACTAAAAGAAACTACACTGTAGTTTATTTTTTTTCTTGTTACTCATCACAATCTTGGTCTATCAAGTTTAATGGTGAATGAAAATCTTGCTAACAAAGAAATCAATTAATTTAATGAAATCTTTGCAACTTTTATTTATATTCATGTATCATTTAATTCAGCTTATTCAGTGATTGTGAACTATCACTGAATAAATTGTTACTATAAGGAAAACAGCAGAGCACAGTTATAATAACTTTAATTAATATTTTGAAGAATTATGTGATAGTCGTGAATGAGTTTTTTTTTTTTCAGAAAGCTGCTGGCTGAAGTATGAAACGCACATCACAGTAAATACTTCACCTACTGACAAGGACTTCCTTTACTGGTACGCAGATTGTCAGTGATGCCAAGTCAACTCACTCCTTATGTCTACCTGTACTGGTTACAAGTTATCAGCGATACAAGAGACACGTCACTCCTACTGTATTCCTGTACTGGCTAAAATTTTCAGTATTGCCAAGCGCCTCATTCAAAACTGTCAAAACACACAGGGAATAATGGAATATTGATAGAAATTAAACCCAACTGTTGATATAGAATAATGAAAATGGAGTTAGACTGAATATATTGGTAATAAAATAAATAACATTCATATATTAATAAATACTGGTAACTGCTGCCATCTCACGGGTAAGTGATGAGGACCTTGACCTGGGTCCATGCCTCTAGAAGTGAAATGTAGAGTTAAAAGGGAACGTGCATAGTAAAATACTTGGAAGAAATACAGAGAAAGTCAAAGAAAGTTTTGAGACAGTACCTCTTTGTTTAGTAATCGCCTGGAATACGAGACACAGATGATCTCAAAAACAAAATCTCTCAAGAAAATACTTTTCACCCATGGGGGTTGTAAATTGATTCTCCATGCAAAGACCAGAAAATTTGGCACATTCAATAACAAAAGCAATTATCATAGATACAAATTAGTTACAAATTAAAATTGGAACATGTAACGGGGGTTCGAAATTGGGAAGTGAGGGTAGAAGAATTCAACTGTAGTGCTGTTATCAGAGGAGTTGTATTAAATACGCATGTCTGCCTGCCCCCTTTGTAAGAGGGGGTCACGTGATTCAAGGCTCGGCAAGAGCGCCTGCTTATAAATGGACTAGCACAATATATATATACTACACAAGTATTTCACTATTGACAGCTGTACGATATTAACGGATGGCATGCTCGAAGGAGCAAGATCATTAAGAGCGTCGTGAAATGGTTGGAGAAGACTAGAGCGATGAGGCCATAAAGCAAAGATGTCATATACATTGCGAAGCCAGAGAGAAGGGAGTAGACCAACAGTAGGAAGAACAGTTTCGAAGTATTCCGTATAAAGCTTAGCAAGAACAGGGGATAGAGGAGACCCCATAGCGACACAGTAAGTTTGAGAATGATATTTACCTTGTGCTCCCTTCCCACTGGCTCCGCTACGTAGATGACAAGTTTGCTCTTTGGCCTCATGACTCTAGCCTCTTCCAACCATTTCTCGATGCCCTTAATAATCTTGCTCCTTCCATCCAGTTTAAAGGTGATTGGTAATCAATGACATACATGTCCACCTCTCGGAAATGTACAGTAGCCGTATTACAGATCTTGGATCCAAGCTGGTAGCTGGCAGCTTGGTACAATCATGTTGTCAATTTGGGCATTCTATTGGAATGGAAATTAATCCGGTCTGCAACAAGAAAGGAAGCAGAATACTCTTTACCTTGGATGGAGAAGGTGAGTGAAGTCTGACCTCGGACAAGCAGGCTAGAACCAGCCACTCCAATAATGGTGGTTATATGAGATGGTCCTACAAGAAAGAAACGACGTAACTGCTTTCCCTTAAACATGCTAGAGCTGATAATGTTAACTCTTGCACACGAGAGTTCATGAACACACGAACTGGCTCATTGAGCAGGGATGCTTTGATTAATGAACCTATTGTTGCATTGGAGTGGTCCTGAAAACAAGATGGTGAGTCATCATTGGAAGTGTTTTCGATCGCATCCCCATAAAATTTCTTTGACGAAAACGTGTGAAGGAACGTGATCAACGAGCCACTCTTTGTCGAGACCGCATAGTGCGTCAAATGATGGAATACTCAGTATCACCTACTGTCACCACGAAATGATTTGATTCAAGCACTCAGATTTCCCTGAACCAGACGCATGAGGGTTTTGGTTGCTCTGGCCATTACGTCCTCTGACTTCTGTGGCTATGGTTGGAACGATCACGGAAAGATCTGTAATATGTACTCGCTTGACTGAAGGTGTATTCAGATGGGTGATGGTCATGTATCCTATAGAAAGTACAGTACTGTAGATCAGTTTGAGGGCTACCTGCAGTATGACGCTTTTTATTTTTAACCCTCGTACAGTTTATTCCACAATGTCACCTGTTTCCAAAACTGGAACACGTTCTAGTACTCTAGTTGCTTAAAGCACTTCTTGCACTACGAATAGAGCGACTACTCGCTACACTAGCCCTAGACAATGGTCGCGACTGAACATTTACAAAATCTTGTGTGGCCACGCAGACAACACGTTGTGCGGAAGGAGTTGCAGAACTGTTAAATATAGGGTTGACATATGGAAAAAATCCCCGAAGAGGAAACGGCTCGTACTTGCAACTGGATTGTTAGAGATTCCAACTCTACACTCAGAGGAGTAGTAGTGAAATAGGCATACACTAAAGAAAGCTGCATCTTGGTCTTAATGGCACCAAAGGCCACTAGTTTGCCAAATGAAGGGTACAGTCTTTACTGACGTCTTGAATGTAGTCAACAGCTTAGAGAGACAAGTTGAGAAATAACTTAATGCTTCTCATGTAATAGGCGTTGCATTCACTAATTAATGAAGTATAAAATATGGATCGAAAGTTGTTGCTGGGAAAAAAATAAGTACGGAGCATAACTTCATATTTTGACCAACTAATTATGAAAATCACTGTTTGTAATGAGCTTGCTGGCTTCTCTGGGCGACGGAGATCTGTAGAGACTGCTTTTCGCAAGTCTAATTATCCATTGCACTGCGAATTACAGTGACACAAGCTTCAAGACTGCTTGTGTTGCCATCAAAGGAAAGAACGTTGTCTAGAGGTTCACAAGAGTAAATGTATTGTCTATGGCCTGGTGGATGTCTCTCAGCTGGCACAAAACTGCTAAGATTTTGAGTCTTACGTTATTTACATGCGCATTAAGCACCGCTAAGCACAGGTGATTCAGAATTAAAATGAAATTGTTTAAAAATACAAAAAATGTGATTACTGGAACATGAATAAATGTCAGTACTGACAAAATTCAGTAAGAAACTTCTAGCAAATGAAATCAAGAATAAATGCGTGAGAGTTAATCAAGCTCATTCTTGACTAACTTCTCCACGATGCTGGTGTCCTGTCACATACTCACAGGAACTGTCATCGCTAAAACACACACAAGAATGTCATAAATTATAATATTGAGATCACAGCTGTGAGAAACAATAAATAAGTTATATGACAATAGATAAAAATAGTAAATTGTGCTACAGTAATACATACCTAAGAATAATTGTAATACAATATAAACACGTTATTTGTATAACTTGGTATGAAGATTTTCAGTAAAACCGTATAAGTACACAAATATAACAATTACGTATTTATCAGAGATTGCGTTCACATCATTTCATTTCTTCAGTAGAATGTGTTCATTTTTGAAAACAAGGCTTACTCATAAAAATGCTGTATCACAGTTTAGATGGAATATCAAAGATTTTGTAAAATTCCTTATTTAGGTACCCAGGACTAGATATTTTCAATGCCATTGGACGCGATGTCAAAATAAATGTTTATCCTTTCTTATGGTTTAAGTGAAGATGAATATAGGAGCATAAGTTTGAATTCTTGATATAGAAACTAAGCATAAATTTTTCATATATATAAATACATCCAGAAATGGTAATTTTGCGTCGGTTTCAAATTTAACCGGAAGTTTATTCGACGTAGCCAAATTATTTAATTTAGGAAAGACATCATCAGCGCCATGATCTTGGATTAATTGGGCGACATACTAATTGTTCTAATATACTATGTCTCAAATCGTCAAGCCAGAGCAATTTTGAGTATCAAATAGAAGGACTAAACGTCACAGTAATTTTTACTTATTTAATTTTTTTTCAGATTCATGGGATCATGTGATGGACATTTTATATTCCCAGCTAAATGCCTTGTAGGACGCCATTTTTGAAAAACATTCCTCCGTTTTTGGCAGATTCGAAGTATATGAGTTTTGGCCTTTAACTCATTAAGAGTTGATCCAGTAAGAATTTACCTATTATTAAATTTTTTTAAAATATAATTTTACATAGGATGAAGTATAGTTAATTACTTTTGAAGGTTGAGATATTGAAATATTTCAAGTATACAGAAAAAAAAACTTTTTTTTTCAGAATAATATAATTCATTATAATTTTACTAAGTGCACACAGTGACCGAAATGTCCCTCTTAATTAACTTATTATCAGATTTGTTGACAGTTTAAAACAATAAAATCTTTCAAAATAACCTACTGCAGTTTATTTTGGAACTATGTATAATGAATGTGCATTTGTTTCCCAAATTTTTCATGTTTTGATTTAGTGGTACTATTAAAATTACAAATAATGAACTGTAATATCGTTTTTATTTTCTTACATAATAACAGCATTACTTAAGTGGGTTACGGAACCCGTTTTCTTTTTATCTTCAGGGAGCTCCCAACTAGAATTAATACAAGATGTCAGAAGAAATTGAAGTGAGATCAAACGCCAGAAGACAGGATGTGGAATATGTATATGTTACAAACAGTTACCATTACGTAAGCTAACTAATCTTCATGATCTTATTTCTCGATAAATATTAAATGATACTGCAACTGTTCGAATTTTTCAAGCTTTCTCAAGTGTCCCAATACAATCCAACAACAAAACACCATTAGCATTGCTCAAGAAACAAGCTTCTCAGTCAAGTGATATCGACCCCAGACAGTCTTTAAGAAAATTAACTTCTGCTCATTCACGGGTCTATGGAAAATCTTTCTTTTTTTTTTCTAAGCGCAAGTCAAAATATATAAAAGGAACCAATGAGCGTAAATCCCTCACTCCAGCAAGAGTGATAACAAAAGAGTTCGCGAAATTACAATGCAACGTTCTGATATAGACATTTTAAAAACATTGTTGCAACAGAGGCACATTATCATGAGATTTGTTAAGGGGATTACACGAAAAAAAAAATAATATTGCAAACGATACTGATGTTAATTACCAAAAAATGCACAAGTCATCTTTCATTAGAATATGTGACTGTTATATGATGGATGCATTTTCATATTTACGAATTATTAATTTTGCTACCTAACTGCCCAAACTATATCCTTCATAAATGAAAATCGCATAGATAATAAATCTAACTCAACAAAGAAACATATATTTGATCTTAGTGCTGGAACTTTGGCTCGCTATTACCTCACAGTAGAGCATCGAGCAACAACATCGAAACAGCTATGTGAACAGATCTCCTTGCAGTAACATGGATTCAATTATCCAAACCCTGAAAAACTTTGTATCTAAAGATGACACCAATACTGTCTTTCTGGTTGATCTGCTAAAGAACAGGTAGACTAACCTATTTCAGCAAGACTCTACAGAGCTTACATTATAACTGGATTAGTTGCCCCATCTGATATTAATGATGATATACCGACAACTGAACAGAAGGGGACGAAGCTTACCAGAATTTCCAGGAACAAGAAATACAAACAGATGAAGATTTTCATAACAACATGAGAAAATTCAAATGACAAACGTTCAGTACAATGAAGAAAAAAACATTCAAAGATAGAAAGCAAGAAGGTTATTTTAAAGGCTGACAGAAAAGAGTCAAGAAATATATTACTCACTGCTCTGAACAGTGACTTAGACATGAGCGAGGTTTCTGTCATACACTTGAACTATTTCAACGGACGCTGATTACAGCAACTGATTTATTACACAAACTTTAGCACACCTCACATCCCTTCCTAACTTTGCCTTTGTTGTCCTGTCCACCCTTACTTATCCTTTGATCCTGCGTCAATTCCTGTCCTGCAGCGCTGTATGACCCTAGTAGGTTTAGCGCTTCTATTTTTATTATAATAATAATAATAGTTAACGTTGATAGAACAATAAAGAAAAATTACAGAGCTTATCTTGTAAAGCAACTGGACTATAACGAGTCACTACCTGAAGAGGCCCTTCATAACAATGTCAAGCTTCTAGATGCCATGACACTAATTCGAAAAGTTAAGGTCGAAAATCACACATTTAAAGAACTTACTGATTATGATTGTTCACAGATAAGTCATGCAGGCTGAGATAGCAACAGTACTGTTGTTTGTTAGCCATAACTCTACGGAAGGAATGATGTTCAGTCACAGAAAACGTGGAGAGAACATAAAGAACTGAAGATGATTCTTGGCATGTACAAAAAGTAAGAATAAACTGAAAAATTGTCTGGTTGATAGATGGAGAGGAAAAAAAGGAAGAGAACGCCTTGGGCCTAAGAATATGTTAGTTACATATAGTGAGAAATGCGTTGAACTTCCCCAAAAAAGTCATGAAATGGTCAGTGTTCTGAAAACTAGCCAAGAAAAGAAAATACTCGCAACCATTTTAACGTACCTCTTTATGCTAAATTCCATAAAGGTTATATAGCACCTGTAGAATGTGTGGTATACAGATTCGATCCAAGGAATAAGAGGATTTCCAGTTTTTTTTATCAAGAGCCCCTCATGATGAAGAATATTCAAATTATTTTTGGCAAAACATTTGTATAACATATCGAGATTAAAAGTGGCAAAATAGTACCTACAAACTTCATTAACAATACAATCCTTCGTCGAATATAAACGAGTGCATAAATTTTGGAGCCAGTCAGAAGGGGCTTTCTATAGTTATCGCATGCAAACCAATTTCTGGAATGATGTACATAAACTTCAGCATAGGATATCTGTTCTTGCCAATTATTCCACGACTGATCCTCAGGGTTGAAAATTTGAAAGCTATCTGGAGGAATGATAGGGATGTGTCAGTTCGGAGAATCATTGAACTGTGATATCTGTACACTTTTGACAAAATGACTATGATGATGAATGTTTTTTGGGGGGGACACCCTGCCATGGTGTGAGATGTCTGTTTTTTTTTTTAATGTAGCTAAGCTGGAAAAAATAAACTGACGACACAAAGAAGTTATTAAATTATTACTTTAGCTCACATGAACGTCGAGAAATAGCAAAGTTGCATTTGTCTCCATTTTGCTCAGATGTAAAATAAAGAGTATATGATGAGGTGATTAAGCAAATTAAAAGGCATTTGAGATAAACATCTAAATTCATTAAGACACGTATTAAACTTTTCTACTTAATAATGAGCGTAGAACATGGTAACAGTGAAAGCAACTTACTAAGCTGCAGTACATTTTTTTAAATATGATCAACATCATTTATACATGATCAATATATTTACTGAATGTTAGTAAACAGAGACATAATATTAAAACTAGTTAAAGTTCATTAATCAAACTTTATTTCACATTTTTTCAGCAAAAGTAATTGAATTTGCATATTTATTAGTAGTTACACTTGTTAACATAGGATAGTAAATGCATTGTTCCATAGTATGAAACAATATTGTTTCATACTATGGAACAATGCTCTTCTCCAGACTGAGGGACTGACCACCTCAAAACTTTAAGGGTGATGGACTGATTACATCGTCTTCAAGTATCTTCTGCTTCTATCAACTTTTCTGTACTTGACTGAAGAAGCCTACTGTGTAGGCGAAACGTTTCATAATAAAGATACCTAACTGTTGCATATGTGTCTTACCTAACAACCTGTCGGTATTTTATACCATTTTAATGTTCAATCTGTGAATCTTGCTGTGTAATGAAGTAAAGAAAAGACAGTTACACAAGCTTTACTTGTGACTGTCTAGCTGTATAGAACTTTAAGATAGTTCAGCACCGTAGTCTTTTCTTCATTTTTCTCGGTAATAAGCCTCTGTATGCAAAGTAGTTATACAGTATAATGGATATCAGATTATGAAAATATAATTGATGGAAACGGACAAGAAGGCTACATTTCCGAAAAAAAAGATATGGAAGAGTAAGAGCTGGGCCAATTAATTTAATGATAAACAAATCAGAACATGATCCACTTCCTTTATTAGCAATGCAAGGATGTCACTGAAAGATTCTTCCTGAAACAATGAGAAGCGGGAAGGAGGAAGGGGGCAAAGTACATAGACAACCCATAGAGGAAAAAAACAAATTTTCAATAAACATTTTTTGGAAGCTAAGACAAAGAAAAGGAGGGCATTAAAAATGCAGAATAAGAGAGATGAAAGCGAAAAAGGATAGGAGAGTGGTCCAATGCAAGAATCTAAAAAGCAGGAATAATTCACAAAAAATATGAAAATCACATAGTGACATACGCTGCAATCCTTCCCAACCTGCTTGCACAATATCACATGAAGAGAAAATGATCACTTAAGCAGACTGAAAATAATGGGGAAGAGCTCATGGAGGATTATAATAACAGTGTAACATATTCAATAAGGAATTCCAAGAAGTATTCATAAGAGAAACAGAAAAAGTACCAGAAACAAGAGAGGCAGGAACTTGTCACAGAATCCTAAACCACGTAGCTGTGACCGAAATATATATATATATATATATATATATTTTTTTTTTTTTTTATTATCACACCGGCCGATTCCCACCAAGGCAGGGTGGCCCGAAAAAGAAAAACTTTCACCATCATTCACTCCATCACTGTCTTGCCAGAAGGGTGCTTTACACTACAGTTTTTAAACTGCAACATTAACACCCCTCCTTCAGAGTGCAGGCACTGTACTTCCCATCTCCAGGACTCAAGTCCGGCCTGCCGGTTTCCCTGAATCCCTTCATAAATGTTACTTTGCTCACACTCCAACAGCACGTCAAGTATTAAAAACCATTTGTCTCCATTCACTCCTATCAAACACGCTCACGCATGCCTGCTGGAAGTCCAAGCCCCTCGCACACAAAACCTCCTTTACCCCCTCCCTCCAACCCTTCCTAGGCCGACCCCTACCCCGCCTTCCTTCCACTACAGACTGATACACTCTTGAAGTCATTCTGTTTCGCTATATATATATATATATATATATATATATATATATATATATATATATATATATATATATATATATATATGCAAAACAACCACTGTGAAAGAATAGAGAAATTCCAAGCGCTTTCGTGACTACTCACATTATCAAGGAACAATAAAAGTAATGCATCAAAGGAAGGCATATAAAAGGTCTAAACCACACCTCACTATCACATCCCACAACAAAGCAACACCTGATGCGCGACTCATAAGAAAGGGAACACTGCAGCAGGCCCGCTGGTCCAACCAGACAGGTCCTTCACACAACCCACGAACAAACTATTCTACCCAAGAATTAAGAATTTTAAAATTTATTATTTGTCCAATGTAAATTCTTCCAAATTCTATTAATTATAAATGGATCTAATTTATATAAACCAAAGGAAATATTCATATTATTGTCAAAACTGCTTTTTATGAAACAAGATTCAATTATATTCCTGTCGACCATGAACTTGCTTGATACAACTTTCTCAACTTTTTGAAAATCAATTGGATGTTTAAAATCTCTCACATGAATAAGTAGAGCATTGGAATCTTGTCCAGTTCTAATGCTATATTTATGTTATTTTAATCTTAGTTCGAGACTTTACCAGTTTGACCGTAATAAACTTTATCGCAAATTTTACAAGGAATCTTATAGACACACCCGTCAGCATTGTGAGGTGAATTCTTTATCAAAAGTTTTTTTACTGTATCAAGATTTTTAAATACAACTTTGATATTAAAAGTCTTAAGAAGAGAAGGCATATCAACCAAGTTTTCATGGTAAGGGAGAACCAACATATTTTTAGTTTAATAAGGCTGGTTGTCCCTTTTTGAACTGTAAAAAGTATTTCTAGCAATTTTAAAGGATTTATCAATTACCTTTCTTGGGTATTTCAAATCATCAGCTATTTCATAAATTTTGGATATTTTCTCATCTATGAACTCTGGACTACAAATATGTAAAGATCTCAAAAACATTGATGAGAAAACAGACAGTTTAACTCTATCTTGATGTGAACAACAATAGTGGACATAGGAACAGTTATTTGTAGGTTTTCTGTAAATTTTAAATTTAAATTCATTATTACCCTTAATAATTAAAACATCTAGAAAAGGCAATTAGTTATTTTCTTCAAACTCAACAGTAAAGTTTATAGAATGGGCTAAGCTATTTAATTTACCAAGGAAATGGTGTATATCTACATTCTTGGGCATAAGACACAAAATATCATTAACACAACTGAACCATTTAGCTCTATTAGGGAGGATTGTGTTAAGCAGCCTTGTTTCAAAAAATTCCATGTATAGGTTACTAAGAACAGGTGAAAGAGGATTTCCCATTGCCATACCAAACTTCTGAGTGTAAAACTTATCATTAAATGCAAATTTTGCTTCAACAATGCAAAGTTTAACAAGTTTAATTATAGTAGGAACTGGCAATAGTAAATCATAATTAACGAGTTCTTCAGATAAGAAACTTAACAAATCATCAACAGAAATTTTCGTAAACAAGGAAGTAACATCAAAACTAACCATGGAAAATCATTTAAGTCAGTCAAGGAGTTAATTTATCAACTAAATCTATGTTGTTTTTAACATTAAAGTTAGAAATTTTGCCAACAATAGGGCTCAAAATGTCAGCAAGCCATTTGGATAATTTATATAAAACTGATCCTATGGAGCTAATAATTGGTCTGACTGGATTCCCTGGCTTGTGTGTTTTTATTAGTCCATACATGTAAGGTAGATATGGATTAGTGGAAGTAAATTGTTTGATTAATTCATCTTTGCCTTTCAATTGAAGTTTTATTGTTATATTGAAATTGCTGTTAACGGCTTCTAGGGGATTTTTTCTAATTTTATAATTAATAGAATTTGGAAGAATTTACATTGGACAAATAATAAATTTTAAAATTCTTAATTCTTGGGTAGAATAGTTTGTTCGTGGGTTGTGTGAAGGACCTGTCTAGTTGGTCCAGCGGGCCTGCTGCAGTGTTCCCTTTCTTATGAGTCGCTCGTCAGGTGTTGCTTTGTTGTGGGATGTGATAGTGAGGTGTGGTCTAGACCCTTTATATGCCTTCCTGTGATGCATTACTTTTATTGTTCCTTCATAATGTGAGTAGTCACGAAAACACTTGGAATTTCTCTATTCTTTCACAGTGGTTGTTTTGCATATTCTGAAATCACCTGTTTACTGTGATCTTATTACACACACACACACACACACACACACATTATATATATATATATATATATATATATATATATATATATATATATATATATATATATAATGTCGTGCCGAATAGGCAGAACTTGCGATCTTGGCTTAAATAGCAACGCTCATATTGCCATATAGGACAAGTGAAAATTTGTGTATGCAATAATTTCGCCAAAATCATTCTGAACCTAACGAAAAAAAAATATTTGATTGTGTTTGTTTAGTATTAAATTATTGTAAACGTATTTAAAATATACTTAGTTGGGTTAGGCTAAAATAAATTGTTCTTGTTATAATAAGGTTAGGTAAGTTTTCTAAGATTCTTTTAGTGCAAAATTAAAAATTATTACATTAACAATAATGAAAAAAATATATCTTTAAATGTATAAGAGAAAATTTCAGAAAGGGCTTAATTTTAAATGAGTTCTTGCTAATTGACCAGTTTTACATATTCGGCACGACATATATATATATATATATATATATATATATATATATATATATATATATATATATATATATATTAGGGAGGTACCACCTCTAGAACTGTCATAGGGACCCTCATCCTCAGAGAAAAGAATAAACTTGCTTCAGGGAAAACTCAAGGTTCTCCCTGAAGCTGTTTGAGAATTTTCTCCTACCACCCCCTATATTTTATATATATTTTATTTAAAGACAAAATACATTGACAAAACATTCACAAAAATACGATAGAAAGTAAAACAACATAGGTAACTCAGAGCTACATCTCGAATACTTCGTCCAGCTCCCCGGCGGTGGGCCGTGTGCCCAGAATGCTGCAGGCATTTCCTCTCTGGATCGCAACACTGAGTCTCTGAAAGAGGAAGCTGGTCGCCCTGTTGTCCTTGGTTTCTATGATGAGCTTTTCACCCAGCTCTATTAGGAACTTTAGAGCACACTTGCCCCATGCTCCAAGAGTCTCCGACCCTATTGGGATGAAGTTATAGCAAGGGGGAAGGTCTTCATATTTGCGGATCTTCTGGGTCTCCCTGTGGCTGGCAGCTCCACCCCCTTCCACTACGGAGTATGGCAAGTAGGTGTCTGCCAATGTGGCGGCACATGTGTAGTCCCATGCAATCTGCTTTCCATCCTTCCAAGGTAGCATAGTGGCTTCATCAGGACGCTTTTGACTTCCGTCAGACCTCTGCACTTGGGGTTCCCGTTGAGCTGGGCAACGGGCTGTGGCGAGGCTTCTCTTTATGATGTCATTGACCTCCTCATGCCTGGCATACTTCCCTTCTGCTGTGTGACACACGAGACCATGAAGTCCGAATTGATATATATATATATATATATATATATATATATATATATATATATATATATATATATTATATATATATATATATAACACATGAAGAAACTGGACTCAATAGGATCATACAGAATCTCGCTTTGTATATGGAAAGAGAAGTTTGAGATACTCAGAAGTCCTAGTCTAGGATATGCAACATATCATTCGAGACAAGAGATTTGGAAAGCTATAAATAAAGTACCAATCCAAGTTTCGCTGACATGCGTACCATTCAAAGATTGTAAACTTTTCTAGAATTTAAATTAATAAACCATGAAAAACAGACCTTATTGTTAAAAGTGAGAAAAGGCTCAGAAAGGGAAAATCCAATCTAACCTAATGGAATTATATGAAGAGATAAGGATGGGATGGAAAGAGAACGATAGGACTGACATTTTTAGGATGTCTTATGGTATTTGACACGTTTCTCATGGAAGATAATAACGGAGGCTACTCAGGTGAATTACAGAATTCAAACAATAAGGAATCCAAAAAGCCACACACTGCAGTGTCAGAATGAGAATGAACTACAAACCGAGACCCGAAAGGTTCAGTTCATCGACTTATGTTGTTCCTGACAGCTGAAGTGACGAACGAGATGAAAGACTCCTATATGTCAATGTTTTTTGACGACAGAAAGCTAATGAGAAGAAAAAAAAAAGAGGAAGGTACACTGCTTATTATAAGGCTGTCCAACCAATAGCTAATAGAATTCAACCCTAGAATATACAAGGTTATGAGGTAAAAGCAAGAGGAGACGTACTATGTGAAAGGAAATAAACACACCGAAACGGATAAAGAAAATTTCACATGAACAAAATAAAATCTACAACATATGCAACGTTAGAAAATATAAGATATGTATTTAGGAATCAGTCAGTGAGATATTCAGATCATTGCACATCATATAATTAAGATCAGTACCGCAGAATACTGAGCCAGTTTCGAGCCATCAGCTCATCAAGTACGAAAAGTAACTAAAAATTTCAAGAGCATGCTGCAAGGTTGGTTCGAAAATTATGAATGATAGTACTGAAATGAGATTCAAAGAGTTAGTTCTCACATTACTGGAAGACTGAAGAATCAAATACAGGAACACATTTTCCAGATGCCCATAGACAAAGGTGATTGGGACATTTATTGGATATATATATATATATATACCATGGCAGGAAGCTCATTTTGACGTGAGCAAGGAGAAAAAAGTACAAGAAAGATTCCCCTGAGTGTGATAGTAGTAAACGACCTTTAAGAATTAGGAAGCTACCCACTCTCCAGATTTGTTTTAAGATTCACGAAAAAATGCATGATCTATATATCGATGAATTGCTCGCGCTACCAGACAAAAGCTCCCTTTTTTTTTTTTTTTTTTTTTTTTTTTACAATTTCTTTACTCTCGGGTAATTATAAGGAGACATAGGTTAAAATATTTTTGCCTAACCAAACTTAACCTAACTTTCCAAAGATTAATTAATATTAATATTTTCATTGAATTTCAAGCATGTTGATATACACAAAGGTAATTTAGTGTGAAACTGGCTGCCCTAATTGGAGAACAGATTGTAATAAGAAATGTAGTGGACACCAACAAGAATTTAAAGATAGGTATGACAATTAAAATAGGCACAGAAAGAGGCCACACTTGTATATCGATACACAATAGTGGATACCTTAGAGTTATAGTTGCCTCTATAGATACAAGTAGATGAACACATCCTACCATATATCTACACTTTGTAGACATGTAGTAGGTCCTAATAGTGTTATTCATGAAATCGATATCACAGATGCATGTGACCATGATGATGGAGTGTTGTAACACTGGTGTTCCGAGCAACTCACTTGGGGCATTACAAACCAAGCCGATGCAGGAGAAATTCAAACACTGGCTGAAGGATGCGATATAGTTCATCTTGCCATTGGCGAAGGCAGCAATATCATAACCCAAAAACTCTTTGTCGTACATCAGTGCCAAACGACAATCTGTGGATTGGGTCAATAAGAGACAGAAGAACTCGTAAGTTACCACAGTAGGTACTGGGATACGTGAATAGAGAACGGGTTTGTAGTGAAAAATTTGGTGCAGGATATATTAGATATCCTTTTGGTAGACAGAATCGTGGCGTATGATTATACAGATTTATAATATTGAATACACATGAAAAGTGACAGAAATTCATCACAACGATAAGTATTTCTTGGAGAGAAACTTTTTTTTTTTTTTGCAAGAGGATAGTTGCTGGATATTTTTTTTTTGTATACTTTCCCTGTCTACTATTTGCTTTTGTGTATACATCTAAAGGCTCCACTAGAAAACTTTATCTGTAATGACAACAATTAAGGGTATTTATCTTGTGTGTGACATCAAAGCAATGTTATCGTACAGTTATGTGAGATATCGTAGGGGTTGTAATAGTTGTAATTTTGATGGTGGTAGTAAGGTCAGGTGGTGGTGAAATTTTGCTTAGTAGTAGTAATAAGGTCAGTTGGTGGTGAAATTTTGTTTAATAGTAGTAATAAGGTCAGGTGGTGGTGAAATTTTGTTTAGTAGTAGTAATAAGGTCAGGTGGTGGTGAAATTTTGTTTAGTAGTAGTAATAAGGTCAGGTGGTGGTGAAATTTTGTTTAGTAGTAGTAATAAGGTCAGGTGGTGGTGAATTTTTGATTGGTAGCTGTTAGGTAAGGTTACCTGCAATATTCTGTAGTCGGTTTTGAGGATCATCAACACTTGTCTCAAACCAGACTTCTCGGTAGTAACCTAAGAGACAAGGCTGTTCGTGCCTACGGCACGTATGCGCCACAACTAGGCTGATCAGGAAGTGTTGAATTTTTCAAGTTCCCTCTTGAGATCAGCTAAGGAATTGTTGGTAATTCCCTTTATGCATGAACGGAGGGTGTTGAAAGGTCTTGATCTCCTTGCATATGAGTTGTCTTTCAATGTACTCATCGCGCCCATCCTTCTTGTTTAGCTAATTTGCACTGTGTGACAAATTTTATTCTTTCATTTGGAGAGATTCTGGTGTGCAAGTTTAGGATCTATATTTCCAGAATTTTTGTATTATGATGAATCATTCTCGCCAACTTGCCAAGGAGTATAGTTCGAGGGACAGCAAATATTTCCAATAATTCAGGTGATTGAATTTATACGAGCAGTAAAGATAGATATCTAGACTTATTTTCTTACCTACTTATCTAGACTTATCTAGACTTAATTTTCTTTACGACTGCTGCATTGACAATAATATTGTTCTAGTCTTTAAACCTGATATATTCTGATTTCGGCTTTCCCAAGTCTCTCACATATACATTCTGCTCTATTGAGCAATTAGAGTTTCGTTAAATTTTCCATTGCAAAGTAACAGAAATTAATCTTCATTGAGTACCATATTGTTGTCAGTGAATCATTATAAGACTTGGTTCATATTACCTTGTAGGCTTGCTGTGTCTCTAATCGTTGCCACTCTCACACAAATTCTAATATTGTCTTCAAAGGATGGTACAGGGCTATGGTTTATGCTCCATTCTGTGACAGATATGAGAATGAGGAAGGAAACTGGGGCTACTACTGTACAATAGGGAAGAAAACCTTTCACTGTGTCCTACCCTCCCCAATTTATTTCTGTGAGTTCATTTGTTGGGAGGTTAAACATCCACCATAATGCTTTTCCAGATATTTCTTCTGTATGCATTATATGCAATATTACACAATGGTCTCACCTGACAACTGCTTTTGCAAAGTCAGAGTATATTACAAATGCTTGTTTTCCAGTGTATATCGTAGCCCAGCAATTGCGATTGGCAAAAGCGATCCACTCTGAAGTCATCTTTCTCTGAATTGTGTAATTTTTGCGATTCCATGATTGGCAATCTGGCTTCTTAAAGCCCTTTCAAAGTTCGTGAAAATGTACAAAGTTGTTATCAGTCAATAGTATTTTGCAAGTGTTTTCCTTCTACTTTTGTGGCGTTTGGTTTTTATCAGTGTTTTCTAATGACAGCGTACTCCTGTCTCCAGGCTCCTCATTAACAGAATATTTAAGACACGAATTAGTAGTGTCTTGCAATTCTTAAGGAATATGGAGTTCCACGAGTCTTGGCCTGGAGCCGAGTACATGGGCGTGCTATCATTTACCATTTCAAAGTCAAGTGGAGTTAAGTTCAAGTCAGAAACTGAGGAATATTCTCAGCGTCTTAGGTCGACGATCACTTGGCTGATTACCGGCTCAGTAAACACAAAATAATGTAGTCAGTGTGTGCCATATTCTTTAAGGGCCCGAAACTTTATGTGCGTTTTACCTGGATTTTTGGCATTAAAGAAATAAGTATCATGGATTCTTTTCCATATCACTTATGGTATTTTGCGCTTTCCTTACTGGACTCTGCATGATGCACCCAGTTTGAGCTAAATGTTCTTTGTTTCTCTAATCAATGTTTGTTTAAGGAAAACATTGAGAAGTTATGAGATCCGTCGGGTTTGCCTCTAGAGTGAGAGCCTTTTTATTGTAAATGTATGTGTCTGGAGCATATTTCTACGACCACTTAGCTGATCCTCTCTAGAGTCTGGTTCAGATCCATGGTAATCATTTTGTCTTCCCAGTAAGGTAACAATGTATTTGATCCCAGTCGTTCTAATTCTGAAATTAAATTTGTTAAATCCCCCTTCACGACTGTATGCGTTTTGCAATACCAAACAAGTGTGTTTGCAGGTCTGAACTTGGATTAAAATACGGAATGAATTTGCTGTTTCTGACAGTTATTTCATTATTAGCGAATATTAAGCAGAGGATGTGTTTAGTCCACTATTGGCTAGTTTAGACGAATATATTGAAGTCTTAGTCTTCTGACTGTATGAGACTGCTCATTTGAACTAACTCCTGAGATTCTGTCTTTGTTACATTCTTCCACTTCAAATGTATTAAACTGACGTCAGACAATCGGACTTGTGATTCGGAAATTATGAGAAGTGATAGTAAGGTCAGTAATGGTGAATTATCGGAAGACTATAGGTTAAATGATAGAGTAATTATGAGTACTATCAGTAGTCGGAAGTAGAAGTAACTGAGTGACGGTTGTTGGAATCAGATGAGTTGTGATTATGAGTAGTAGCTAGATAAGGTATAAAAATAATTATCAGAGGCAGTAAGTACAATTTGAAAATAACTAGAAATATTTCGGTCTCTGCGTGATTCAAGAATGGCATCTCCGTGCTGCATAACTCCCTGAAAAGAACAGTGCAGAGTGCGGCATGAGATATGCCAGTGCTTAATGTATAAAGCTGAACAGAAGAGACATTCCCTAGTTATTACATGGAAACCAATGTATTTTATATAATAAGCAAATATAAATTTATACTGCTCAAAATAAGGAAAAAGCCACGCTTTCTTTTAATAAAGCTCACCGTCACTGATATAGTTTGTAGCCTTTCAAAACAGCAGTTTCCATTAACTGATCTGAATCCAACAAATCCAATTTTTCTGGCATTTTATAAAAATTTCAAATTTACATCTCAACAGTGTCTTATGGACTGCATTGGTATTAATATTTTGAAACCATTACGACGAGGAATAACACTTTACTTAATAAAACTGGCAAATTAAGACTTATGCTTAGAAGAACAGCGTGAACCTCCTTTCAGGAAAACACATCAAGGCTAAAAATTTGGAGACGATTCGAGGAGGTAATCTCCAATTATCCTATGGATTACATCAACTCCAAGATTTATATAATAATTTAGTGTACTAATTGGCCAGCACACAAATTAAACCTGATGGGTATTATCCTGGCTGAAAGATGCATCAGCCATTGAAACTAAAGTTATTCTAAAGAGGCAGATTAAAACAGATTTTACGTGATTTAACAGGGAAGAAAATTTCACTCTATACACAAAATTAGTAGGTATGCCCCTATACACATTAATTTACTTTCCGCCTTCGTCAAATTAGGAGGCTCTGTTTTGAATGATTAAGGTCAAGCAGCAGAATGTTTTGAAAGTCACTGACGCCATTCCAAGGTGCTGAGAACATGTCCTACAACTTTAGTCACGGGGCACCTGTACATGCCAAGTGTTGCGAGAACCTTGACCAGAATGGAGAATTTGAAGACTAGCTGATAAAGCCTTGTCGTGTTAGGAACAAAGAGCGAAAAGTTTGAGGAAGAAAATAAAAAATGAAGACCAAGTAAAGGTTCGCCTTCGGAATACTGTACTTAAATATTCATATATGTACTGTGCATGTATGTTTAAATGTACCCATATTCACTTTTGCGTATGTATATAGTGGTTTATATATGTGTGTTTGCAAATGTATGCACGAATGCACAATTTTTTGTGTGTATACACGTATGTAAATATGTGCATACTTATGACACAATCAATGGTATCAGTGTCATGACGGACAGTGGCAAAATGATGAGACTAAACCATAAATACTCTTAATTAAGGCAGAGCTGCCAATGGTCCTCTAACGGGGCCACGGCAGCAGAACAATGCAGAACATAGTGTGCAGGATCGGATCTACTATGAAACTAATAAAACTCTGGCTTCAGGACCCCTAATCCCGGAGGGGCTACAGAAACGCTTTTACTCTACATTGCTTAAAAATTTTGGGTCTACTGTATGAGAGTTTTTTTTTTAAATATTAATAATAATATAGTGTAATTCAATACATAATAACAGCTAAAGTAAAAATTAAAAGGTTATTAAGGTATCATGTAGGCTAGCTGTTGCCTACATGGTGCGAGTCATCTTTAGGAAGAGTTATGAAACTAAGCTGTTGGATCAAGTGAAATGTTCGTACCAAGTTTTCTTGATGACAGTTGGATGGACTACTGATAGTTTCAACTGTGGTAGTAATAATTTATATATTTGGTTGCACTGTATTAAATACGGGTGTTGGTGGTTATGACAACTGTAATAGTAACTGAGTTGTTTAGGGTGATTGATGTGGTAACTATGAATGTTTATTATCAGGGCAGGAGAGGTGATAACTATGGGTTTGGATTATTCGGGCAAGTGTGATGATAATTATGGAGAAATTTTAATAGAGTGGGCAGAAGTGGTCGAAATCCTCTGGTGATGTGTTCAGTTGATGTCCTATATGAGTGTGTTGATACTGGGTAAATATGTCAATTAACGCTAGACTTGCATATGTGCTTTATGTTTTCTTATGCAAAACATAATCCTGTTTATATATATACATTGTTTCCCAAAACGAGTGACCTTACTCACTTTTCTTTTGTGAATGCTGTTTGAGGATCCATGGATGTTTAGAGCAGGTGATCAGGGTGACAGTGGGATCATATCGGTAGATTACTGGATGGTCATATGGAAGAACGACACTCCCAGGAGGACAGAAGTTGGGATCTGGCTTCTGTATGATTATATATATATATATATATATATATATATATATATATATATATATATACATGCAATAAAATCACAGTAAACAGGTGATATCACAATATGCAGAATTACCACTGTGAAAAAATAGTGAAATTCTAAGCGATTTCCTAATTTCTCACTTTATCGAGGAACTATGAAAAAAAAGATTAAACAGGAAGCCATATAAGGCCAAGACACGACAATTTTTATGTAAATTTTTTTTTACCTTATCAAGATTTTAAAATTCTTAAGTAGAGAAGGCATATTAATCAAGTTTTCATGGTAAGAGAGAACCAACATATTTTTAGTTGAATAAAGCTGGTTGTCCCTTTTTGAATTGTAAAAAGTATTTCTAGCAATTTTAAAATATTTATGAAGTTTCTTGGGTATTTTAGATCAACTATTTCATAATTTTTTTAGATTTCTTAATCTATGAAATCTTTGCTGCAGATACGCAAAGTTCTCAAAAACATTGACGAGAATACAGACAGTTTCACTTTATCTTGATGTGAAGAATAATAGGGTATATAGGAGCAATTATTTATAGGCTTTCTGTAAATTTTAAATATTAAAATAATGGATCCCCTTAATAACTAAAACATCTAGAAAGTGCAAAGAGTTATTTTGTTCTAACTCAAAAGTATAATTTATAGAATGTGCTAAATTATTTAATTTAACAAGGAAACTGTTTGTATCTGCATTCTTAGATACTACGAATGTTGAGGCAGATACTGACGCAATGCATATAACGGCCATGAGAACTGCATACAACTCAGCTGTGAAAATGCTAGCTGAGTCTAATATATTACCATTTGCCAGAGGCAAGACAGTGATGGAGTGAATGCACTGTACTTCCCATTTCCAGGAGTCAAGTTCGGCCTGCCTGTTTCCCTGAATCCCTACATAAATATAACTAAACGGTTAAAGGGGTGGACCGGTAAGCCAGCAGAAGGCCTCAGTCAGATGACCAAAAGCTCCAACGGCGGGTCATCATCTGGCTAAGACCCGCGTCAGGAAACACTTGTCCTGTTTCCTGACGAACCTTACCTAACCCTAACCTTCATAAGTGTTACCTTGCTCTCACTCCAACAGCACGTCAAGTCCTTAAAAGCCATTTGTTTCCATTCGCTCTTATCTAGCACACACACACATGCTTGTTGGAAGTCCAAGCCCCTTGCACACAAAACCTACTTTACCCCCTCCCTTCAACCTTTCCTAGACCGACCCCTACCCCACCTTCCCTCTACTACAGATTTATACACTCTCGAAGACATTTAATTTTGTTCAATCCTCTCTACATGTCCGAACCCCCTAAACAACCCTTTCTAAGCCCCATGGATAATAATTTTGGTAATCCCGCACCTTCCCCTAATTTTCAAACTAGGAATTCTCTGCATTATATTCACACGACACATTTCCCTCTGACACAACATCTCCACTGCCTCCAGCCTTCTCATTGTTGCAACATTCAATATATATATATATATATATATATATATATATATATATATATATATATATATATATATATATATATATATATACACTCACCAAGTTGTGGCTGCAGGGGTCGAATCACAGCTTCTGACCCCGAGTCACACACACAGCATGTGATCTGTGTGTGTGTGTGTGTGTGTGTGTGCAATCCCAGAAGGAAGATCAATACAGAGTTTAAATTAAACAAACATTCTTTAACATGATTGCCATTCCGCAACTGACATTGTATGCTCAGAAATTGTCAATTAGAAATAACAATTTCGAAATAGAGACAAAATATAACAACATTGACTGGCATAGTCCATACACAAATAAAAAAGATTAAAAAAATGACTATCTCATAAAAAAACACTAAATCTATGACGCAAAATAATCAAGTCAAAACAAATGGTTCAAATTAAAGATTATACCATGAATGTGTTAACATTTTATTGGGGAAAACAGTGAAGGGACGAGCATGATCTTAAGCATACCAGAAAAAAAAAACTTAATAACTCTAAAATCATTTCAAATAGAAATACTGAGCATCAACGTAAATAGCCAAGTAACTTCAGACACACCTAAAAAACACAGTAACCCTTATGGAACTATCGTCGTCTCTAATACCAGGTTTATGGAGGTATGTCAGCAACGTCTGCATTATGAGATGATCTCGTCTGACTGACCAGCAGCTAAAACAGAGAACCCGAGGTCAACTATGAGGTGATGGAAGGTGTGGCAGTGTTCCCTAGTGGCAGTTTATGGTGATGTAGTCAAAGTAAGATTTCTTTGGTTTGATCTGCCTTTGTATGCATGATTACTAGTGACTAGTAATTTCTTTGTTTTACTTATATATGTGACTTCATAGTATTCAGACATGTATTTATAAATAATATAGCATTCCCGGCTAATAAGAATATCTTTAATTTTAAGAAAATTCATGATCGTGTTATGGGATTTAAAAATAAATATGTGTGTGATAAATGGTTTTGAAAACCGACAATGTTATTCTGGGGATAAAATTCACAATAATTTAATCTGCTACGTAACTCAAAAGTAACTAAAAATTAAATAATTTTCTTAGTTATGTCATCAACAACTCTAGTTGAAGTGTAAATTAAATAGCTAATAATTTTCCCAATATTCGTAAACCATTGCTGGACAAAATAGATCCAAGACGATCCGATTTCAAATGTAGTCGGAAATAATGCGAAGAGAAATGTAAAGTACTATAGGTAAGTGTAGAAAGTAATTCCGATGAAGATAAGCCAACCTGTACAAGAATGTAAGCGGAGTAGTGACTCCAGTCTTGCATCACCACCATCGCTGGGTCGTTGTTCTTGTAAGAGTTGGAGTTCATCAGTTCACACAGACCGTCCACACCTGGGCAAGACAAGTAGATAAACAGAAGAGCACAAAGATGAAAGTCACAAATACACAGACACACACACAAAGACACACACACACACACACACGCACATTCAAAGAAGATAAACTGAACTAGATGTGTATCGGTGGCTAACTGAGCGATCAGAGAAAGATATTTGAGTATCTCATAAACCAAATCTCATCAACCACAATACGCAGATATATTTGTATTGTACTTTATTATCAACATTGAAAATCTGAATGCAAGCAGATGCATAAATAATTTATCCAAAGAAATCTAGTACTCCATTTTTTAAACACAAATAGTTAATTGGCACCTACCCAGGGGAAAGGAATTCATATCTTCCACTCAGATACATCAATTTTGAAAGTTTAAAAAGTCAGAAGAAACGTTTTCTAGATATCATTAAATACTCAAGTTCAGACGATGCATTCTCAGGTAATTTGGGTTGCAGGTTACCACTTAGAAAACAAGTACATTATCAATTTCCGCATTTCAATAAAATTGGCAAATTTGGCACCTACAGTGACTAAAATAAATCAAAACCTTTCTCTGATATACATTGGGTTTTAAAGTTTGATGCCTATCAGAAGAACCATTCTTCATTTTTTCATATAGAAAAGAATTTATTTACAACACAGCATCAACGCAGAGCGTCCCTTAAGAAAAATGGACCCACGCTAAAAAACAAACTGACCAGACGACGCACTCTCCAGTAATTGCATAGAATCCAACAATTCAGTCTTCATTAGCTATGTAAATAAACTGACAAATTCTCACTTACACAGCCTAAACTCAACCGAGAATTCTCTGTTTTATAAGACGCATTAGCCATTAAATATTAAAACTTTTCAGAAGAGTCACACTCAAGTTATTGATCAGAATGTGGACCTGCATATCCCTGTTACAGTCCCAATCATCTAAGTTGAATACCATCAGTGTTCTCAGAGTTCTCAAATTATCCCACTGAAGACAGATCACACCAGAGTACCTTCATGAGCCTTTCCCTAGTTATTGTTAACAAGCGTTAAAAAATTAAAGCCAATTGGATGAGGCATTCTCAAATATTAAGGAAAATATTTGTAGGAAAACAATAACACTATCCTCGTAAATAAGTCTCTCTGAAATAATCCATACGAAAACGTAATATTTAAGTGTTCACAAAACGCGCCCCGTGCCGTCATCCATGAACTACTTAGCATAATCAATGCATTATGTAACACAGATTTTGTTTTATATTTATTCGATACTGTATGTGCATTACGCCACAGACCACTATTAACCCACAAGTGTGTATGTTTCAAGTATTCACCCTTGTACCTACCGGTGAACATACAGGTTATTAAATCATTTTTAGTGTCTCCCACTAAAATGTAATAATTTTTTTCCTCTCCTTGAAGTCACATCTTTTGCCAAGTGTAAAGTTTCTGTCAGCTACGGCACTGGGAGGTATCAACGCATTATGAACATCAGATACATTACTGAAACTTTAGGTAGAAATCTGTGTAGTGCCTTTCCTCTCTTTCCTGTAGTCACAGGCTGCAATTCAACTTCTGGCCTGAGAAGCCGTTCCAAACGGCTTTGTTTCAAAGCCTTTCAGAAGTTGTCTGATAATATCATTGAGACAATGGGTCCTTCATGCTCTCTAAGGAACTAAAGATAGAAAGCCAGCTCTCCAATTACCTTGAACATTTCGTCTTTGGAGGAGGTAGGAGTTCCACAGGAAGCAGCTGTTCGACAAGTAAAATCGGTATGTAGGGATGAATCCACAGACTCGGAATGCTGTGTACCTCCATTGTCAAAGGGCTATCTGCCAGGCGAACATTTGATTATCTGCCCAAGATCCACTAGTTCCAGAACTTGTTTCACAGTGGATTACCATCCTAAAGGTTGCAGCGGTGTGATAGGAGCTGGTAAAGTTAAGCTGTCCAAATCCATGAAGTCAATCTTGCAGTTACAGCAACCTTCTGCAACCCTCTTGAAATGTCTGTACAAAACTTTAATTTTCTGGGTCGTACCATGGTAAGTGCGTCTGCTTCAACTATGACTACTTCAGCTGCCACTGAAATTATTGCTTGTTTTTTTCAGTTGGACGACATAACAACGAGACTATCATAATTCACCCTTACTGTACTGTACGTCATTTTAGTATTGTATTTTGGTCTCATTTGAAAGCATTATTTAATATATACGCCTATATGCCTGTGACTGAGATAGAAATATTGATTATCATTACATTTTTTGAGATTTTACTCTTATATTCGTGAAAATAGTCATGAAATATGATTCTTCATGCCTTAAAACATATAAAATGATGAAGCATTAATGTCATTATTTAGTTGCTAAGTATGACAATGGGAGAATGTAATTTTCGTAGGCCTACGGGATTTCAGGGAAGTCCGCTGAAGACCCTCTGATATTTATTTTACATTCTATCGGGACTGATTTTTCATGACCCAAAAAATCTGGAAAACTTTATTTCCTAAACTTAAATAAACACGGCCTCTGAATCATGACATGGGTGAGCCACGCCCACTGTCAGAGAAACAATTACAAGAATGCTTAAAGAAAAATATGATGTTTATTATATCATACGTATGTTCGACTGACGTGTACTTACTGTAGTAGTTGAAAGAGACGCAGTTTGTGTTCATGCTGCAGGCGGCGGCACACTGGGCTCTTGATATCCCGCTGAAGCTTGCAATGACTTGATTTTTGCTGACATAGCGCATATTTGAGCCTGTTTCAATGGAAATTTTGAAAATATAAACAAAGTGTTTATTTTTTTATTTAATGCCTTCAGAGAATGGATTAGGGTAAGACTCTTGGCGAAGTTTATTGAACGAGCTGCGTTGCATGTAATATGGTTGTCAGCTCCATTGTAGTTATGACGCTTAGCATCGGGTTTAACCCTCGTTCATTCATTCTCCGAAGCATTGGCGCCTATGCTAACCTTCCTATGGTGCAGAAATATACCTAGTTGGACGAATTTTATTGTGGCTAGCTGGTCCAGTGGCTAACGCGACGGTCTGGAGTTTTGAGACTCTCTGACCGCGGGTTCAAATCCCGCCCCTGGTATGGTTTGTTTGCAATCGTGTAATTACGATTTCGTGAACCAATAAACTAACTAATCACACATGATTAAGTTAAAATTTCAAATTAAGTAAGTTACAGAAAGTGTCGGTACTCAGTGTTGCAGAAAATGTCGGTACTCAGTGTTGCAGCATATGCTAGTACTCTATGTTGCATAACGTATTATTTCTACATTATCTGAGAGTTTAGTCAAAAATCCAAGAAGACATTATTCCCACATAAACAGTGCAGAATAAAATACCTCAAGTTCTTCGAAAAGTTTCCATTACACTTACATTGTTTTAATAATTAAGGTATGTAAATAAAGTTTATTTACCCAATATGTAAAAAGATATTCAGAAATGTACCACCTCAGCTACTTGAAACTATCGGCTCAGAAAATAAGGGAATCAGATGATAATACATTATCAGGATATTGGACCCACCTGTCATGTTCCAGTAATACTCGATCCCAGATATAGCTTGGGCCACCAGGATCATAAGGGTGATGGCTAGGACTGCCATGGAGGTTCACGTTTACTTGAAAACTTAGGAGAAGCGTGAGCTAGGGAGAGATGTGGGGAAGTGAGGAGATCTGACAGTGAAGTGGCCTGATCAACGCGCCTCAAACTACATCTGAATGCAGGACCAAACCGTCGGTACTGGGAGTTGACAACGATATATATTAATAAAACTGTTTACTGGATACGCGAGGGAACGTCATTTCAGATTAATATCCGTAAATAAAAACTCTGATGATAATATTGCTAATATCAATAAATTTTCTTCGTAAATGAGTGTCTAGTATAAAAGAAATTAAATATTTATCTAGATTAATTTCTACAGCATTTTCTATATATATTTGCGCTATTTCAGTCTTCATTCTGAGTTTGACTTTTCACCTCATAACCATTATCCTAATGGTTATTTCTTAACATTTTTTTTCATTGATTCCAACATAGTTTCACAGTTACAGAAGTTACGTCAAGTAGTAAAGAAAAGGCATTGTATTTAAGCCACCAAATCTTTCACAGGCAAAAATAGTTTCTCATTGAAAACCAAGTAAACAAAATAGTAAAAAGGAATTATTTTCCCCAGCTGAAATGAGAAATTAACAAATGGTATAAGGAGTTCAGAGATCCAAACCGACTTCCTTATAATGTCATGTCGACCACTATACACACTTAGCTACAGAATTCAAAAGATACATGCGATCACTAATACTATTTGACTTTTAGTAAATAGGAAACGAAACCACTACTAAATACTGTACCAATAATATCAATAGAATCAAAGTAATAAAAGTGTCAAAAGTATCAAGAGCACCAGTGGTACTAAGAATGTCAGAGGCAGCAGTACCAATAGTATCATTATAATGATAAGTGTATTAAAATTACCAGCAATTTCTGCAGTACCAATATTAGCAAAAGAATCAATATTATCAATAACATCAATACAACCAATTATAACAATACAACCAACAGTATCAATAGAGCAAATAATGTAATAATACCAACCTAAGTAGCGCCATAGCACCAGAAGTGCAGATGAAAAAAGTTGTCACAAGATTAATATGCACAAGATTAATGGGAATGATGAAACTGTTATTTAATTTCAAAATATTATTGAACTGAGGTTTCAAACTTGAGGCCCAATTATTAGAATGGACTTCAAATGCTCCTTAAATAAATTTGTGTGATATTTGGATTTGAAATATTTCATTTTTAAAAATGTTTGTTCACAAAGGTAATTTGTACCAAAAACTGATACAAATCCACAAGCAAATCGCTTCAAATTTGGAAATTGTTCTGGCTGTATAAAATTGGATCAGATTTCCTTCATTACACGTTCGTTTCAGCATATCATCTGATTGAAGATCAATAATTTGTATTTGAAACTGACTTGGGAGAGTTTCAACAGTGTAGTCAAATTGATTTTGAAACAGCTTTATTTCATCTGTTTTTTCATCAACATCAGAAGATTGTTTTTGAAATTGGTTTTGTAAGTCATTAATTATTGCTGTTGTAAATGAAGAAGGAAATTTTGCTTCACTTTCTTTAGGAAATTTTTCACAATATGGAAAACTAACCAAATTAAAAACTTTCACCTGTCCTTCAAATAGCATCAATTTTGCCCTGAATGCCTTGACATGCGTGGATAGAACCCAAATCAAATTTGTTTCTCCTTGCAATTTCGGATTCAATTGAGTCACATAGCTTGTCACGTCTTCCAGAAAAAAATGCCTGTTTCAAAAGCCAGTCAGCATTTGATAAAAGTGCGCCGGTCGATTCTTCTCTGTGAGAAATGATTTTTGATTATAATAATAATCTGTGAGAAATGAGTCAATTTTCTTCCATTGCTGAAAGAACCGTGGCAACTTTTCCACAACTAAGCCAATGAACTGCTGTATAATAAGGCAAGTCAAAGAACTCAGAATAAGTTTCTTTCAGAAAATCTCGAAACTGGTGATGATTAAGCCCGTGAGATCGAATGAAATTCACTGTTGAAACATCAGGTCTCAGAAAGCAAGACATCCACATATTTTCCGAAGAATTCATGGTGATGGATAACGCAATGCACAAACATGGGATTTGAGAATCCACCATCCTCACAAGCTTTCGTAATTTGTCCAACTAAACCTTTCTTCACTCCAATATTATTATTATAAACATGGGGGAACGTTAAATCCGCAGGGATTATACAACGTCTGTGGAGAGGGGGGTGTTGATGAAATTTACTCAGGCTCAGTTCAGGAAACTGGAGCACCGATCCAATTCCCTAGATCAAGAGCCCCTCACCAGCGTCAAGGCGAGAGGCTCTTGAGGGGTTCTTCACCCCAGACATATTCTTTCTTCCATCAGTTGTAGCGCGTTACAGTTTATGTCACTCCAGGTTATGCTTTTTTTTTTTTTTTTTTTTATTTCTTTTAAGAAGTCTTTTTCAGTTCCTGTGCTGTGCATTGATGTTAATTCTTGTGTGACATTAAATTCATTGTGGACGCCACGGATGAATACCTGGAATTGTGATGTGTCACATCATTAGATTCATCAATTGCAAGAGAATAAAACTGAATATTTCATGCTTTGTCTTCAATCTGACGAAATATATTGCTTCCTATATCCTCAATTCTACGAGCTACAGTATATGGCGCGTCCACCATGCACTCGTTGATCAGATCTCCATCGGTGAATGGCTTTCCTCATTTAGTTAACGCATAAGCTACTTTGTAACTGGCACTGATTTAAAGCTTCATTTTCAGTTCTCTTCTGCGTAAAAAAATAATCCTTGTTGGGAAAGCAACCTGCGTTGCATTAATTTATTTTTTTCCGAACGAATTAGGAGTAACTTGGTTTGTGTTTCGTCTCACAGTGCTGACGTGCACTGTGCTCCTTCAAAACTACCACAGTTTCGTGGCATACAATACACAAGGCTTTATTACCAGCTTGTACTTGTAAGTCCCAGTTTTCATTAAATAGGCAACAATCACTCTGCTCTGTTCTTTTTCTTTAAACAGTTTTTGACATATAAATTGTTACAGGCAACAAAATCCTCAACTTTAAATGACTGAAAATGAGAGTTTATTAGTTTTACTCTTTATAAATATATCAAGTTGCTTCTGGCCGCATAAAATCTTGTGACCTGGGGGCCGCAGTTTGGAGACCCTTGGCCTAGACTGATGGCATGCAGACTCATATCTTAAAGCAGAGACATGGCTATGGAGACTTGTTTTCTGAGGCAAGAAGAAAAAGTGCAGCAGTTAGAAACGGCATCACTTAAGACAGAGTTTACCAGTGGAAGCAGGTCATGCCAATAAGTCTTAACGAAAAATATATTTCACTGTGTTTATTATTATATTATTGTAAATTTATCTAAAATATGTTTAGTTTGCTTAGGCTAAATTAAATTGTGCTTGTTTTAATAAGGATAGGTAAGTTTCCTAAGGGTCTTTTGGTTAGCAGTTTACTCTCTTCGGTATTAAAGTTACCTGCTTATTCGATTGAAAAACCCTGCTGGGTGGGTGAAACGTTTTGGCAATAAAGATACCCAAGTGTTGTAACAGTATCATATTCGTCTACTAGTCGGTATTGCATACAATTAATAATAAGATATTTGTCTAGAGCAGCAACTCCGTGATATCTTGGTACAGACGTTATCTTTTACAACTCTATTGCTTAACGTCATATTGGCATAACCTGCTTTTGCTAGTGGGACATATTCACCTATGATAGTCTCCAGTTCCTGCACCTCACTTTTGGCTCCAGCTTATGTTTTCTTCCTCGTTGCTCTATTTAATCGCTTTCTACCAAGGCTTAGGAACTGAACATTAAAATTACTTTTCCACTTCTTGCACTCTCCCCAGTATTAGAATTACCTCCGCATTTGTCTAAAGGAGCCTGCTGCCTAGGCGAAACGTTTCGACAGTAACGATACCTAAGTTTTGCACAAGTGTCCTATTTATTAGGTGCCACACGGACCACTAGATGTGAAGATAAGATCCAGGGTGCTACACGTAGGACTACAGGTAAAGATAAGATCCAGGGTGCTAAACGTAGGACTACAGGTAAAGATAATATCCAGGGTGCTAAACGTAGGACTACAGGTAAAGATAAGATCAAGGCTGCTAAACGTAGGACTACAGATAAAGATAAGATCCAGGGTGCTACACGTAGGACTACAGGTAAAGATAAGATCCAGGGTGCTACACGTATCAATACAAGCGAAAGTAAGATCCAAGGTGTTACCTGAAGAAATTACAACTCCAACCTGTGACATAAAAAAATTACTAAAACAATGTAAAGTAAAATATCTGTTTACATGATCACCCTTCCGCCCAGTGTACAAAGATAATACTGCTTCTGCTGACGAACCAAGAGAACCCCTGAGCAATAGAGCTTTCACTCACCTGAACCATTGTGACAACTATTTCTCCAAAAGTCATCAGTAGTTCTTTTGATAAATGTATACACGGACTCCGATCACTTTATTTTTTAATACCCAGTATTATTAACGAAACTTTTATTTATATATTGCCTTCTAGTGACTGAGCACCTAATTTTTAAAATGCTTTCATAAACCACAATACAATATATACACGTCTTCTCTGTGTGTAAGGAAATAAATGCTTCTCACACACAACAGTCCTGTGGTGTGTGTGAACTACATTGTAGATCTCAGCCACAAATGTTTAATTAAAATGAGATCTGTTAACATCTGAGGGTTGAAATATCTGCACACTTTAAAGGAAAGAATAATTCGTCACAAGAGTCTGACAGTCTCCGTTGTATATATTACTTAAACTAATGGATATTCTGGTGAAATATGTTTCGTGCATAGTCCTCGTTTTGCCATAAAACGGAAGGTAAATATTACAAAGAGTTTGGTATTTGTACGAGAGGTGTGTTCATTGTTCATGGTAATACAGAGTATCAATCCAGCTAGCATGAGTGATCTGACTATAATATTTATTACGCTGAACAATATCCAAAGTTTACGATTTGCTCCGCTTCAATATAGAGCAGAGTTTATTCGAAATGTAGCCCATTGGAGACCTGGGCTGCAGTTGCTACAGTTTTTATCGACGTTGTTTCGCGGTAATATATATATGTATATGTATATATATATATATGTATATGTATATATATATATATGTATATGTATATATATATATATATGTATATATATATATGTATATGTATATATATATATATATGTATATATATATATATATATGTATATATATATATATATATGTATATATATATATGTATATATATATATATATATCTTTATATATATATATATATATATGTATATATATGCAATAAGATCACAGTAAACAGGTGATTTTAAAATATGCAAAACAACCACTGTGAAAGAGTAGTGAAATTCCAAGCGCTTTCGTGACTACTCACATTGTCAATGTGGAATTTCACTACTCTTTCACAGTGGTTGTTTTGCATATATATATATATATATATATATATATATATATATATATATATATATATATATATATATATATATATATATATATATATGCAAGGAATTCGAAAAGAGAAGGCGAAATATACACAAACACTGATCTCTGGCTGAAGGAGACTCGAACCTACGAACCTTGGAACAAGGTACGCAGTGCCTTACCATTCTCACCACACTGGACAATACCATGAAGTCCAGCTTGCGCTAGACTTTGATAAAATGCAGCCAGCTTTCAGGGAGAAGGCTTACAGCTTATCATCTCATCCCTTAGCGCAAGCTGGACTCCAAGGTATTGTCCAGTGTGGTGAGAATGGTAAAGTACTGCGTACCTTGTTCCAAGGTTCGTAGGTTCGAGTCTCCTTCAGCCAGAGATCAGTGTTTGTGTTTATTTCGCCTGCTCTTGCGAATTCCTTGCATTGTTAAAATCTCTAGTAAGGCTGATGCATGCAGGGGATGAGAAGAAAAGCTGTAAGCCTTCTCCCTGAAAGCTGGCTGCCTTGGATCAAAGTCTAGTGCAAGCTGGACTGCAAAGTATTGTCCAGTGTGGCGAGAATGGTAAAGTACTGTGCACCTTGTTCCAATGTTCGTAGGTTCGAGTCTCCTTCAGCCAGAGATCAGTGTTTGTGTGTATGTATATATATAATATATATATATATATATATATATATATATATATATATATATATATATAGATGGCATATACAGTACATGAGGTGTAAGAGATATATGTCTAGTATATAATGTTACGTGTCTGTCACTGATTATAATACGAAAATCTCATCCAGCTCCTCAGAGCTGGGACGCGTTCCCAAAATATAGCAGGTATTACCCCTCTGAACACCAGCACTGAGTAGCTGGAACAGAAAACTAACTGCCCTGGGATCCCTGGTTACCCTGCTGCGTCTTTTGCCTAGCTCCTTAAGGAACTTAGATGCACTCTTTCTCCATGAGCCAAGGGTCTCCGAGCCTATGGGAACAAACATATAATGATGGGTAAGTTCTCTATATTTTCTAAAATTCTGGGACTTCCTGAAGCTGGCGGCTGCCCCTCCTTCCTCCCTGGTGTATTGGAGATAGGTATCAGCCAGGGTAGATGCACATGTGTAGTCTCCCACCACCTGCTTTCCGTTTGTCCAGGCTTGAAGAGTAATACCATTTGGATGATTCTGGCTGCCATCAGATCGACATAGTTGTGGTGGCTTCCTTACTCATATTTTTCTATAAATTATTTGTAAAGCTACCGAAGATGTTAACTTTAATGACTCTTGGCTCTATCATGTACAACTCTGTTGCTACAGCAATGATTTTATGTATCCTTTCCTAGAGTCATATCCTTTCCTAGACATCCTCGGCATCGTATTTGTGTCTCATTTATTTAAATCGGTCTTCCACATGTATGCCTCAACATCTCCACTCGTTTTAGACCTTTCAAGAGAGAGCAGATTCAGTAATGTGTGCCTAACTTCACTGGAAAAAATTCTTATATCCGGTGCATAAACTTCGTCATCCTTATTTTATTCTACAGTGCATTAATATCCATTCTGTAGCAAAGAGGCAAGTAGTATACTGTATAATATAAATAAGCGTTATTAATGATGCAAATAGCTGTAAAATATCCTTGGGATTTCTGTTACTTATAATTCTTGATGTAAGTTCTGTTTACATCAGGTATAATCAAAGTGAACATTATTCATTTAATAATTTCCTTAGTCATTTTATTCTGAGGATTAGGGCTATACTTCCATCACTGAAATATATTGAAAATTTCATCCATTTATAACATTAATTTGTCTAAATCATTTTGAAGTTGTGTGGTATCCTACGAATTCATCACACTGCCTGTTTTCATATTGTTAGCGAATTTACTCAGGTGGTTTTTAGTTCCTTCGTAAAGGTTTTTATGTATTATGGACAACATATGGCACAAAACCTACATTTGAGCTGACCTGTATCATGTGAGGACGTGCCAGGCGAGGTCTCTGTGAACGAAACCTTCGATTTTTTTTTCGAGCAACTGTACCAGATAGTAATAGAGGAGTTGGAGGAAGCTAGGAGTCAGAGATACAAAAAGTGAGAAAAACAATATGATTCTTAGTAATCCTCTTGTGGTGAATCCTCAAGACAATAAAGAAGCTGGACAGTAGTGGAGATGAAATGAGCAAAGCTCAAGATCAAAAGAAATAATTCTTGTTGGTGACTCACAAATCAAGTTTACGGACAGGGACTTTTGTGGTAGAGAAAGGAAGAGGAGGCAGAGGTTTGTTTTCCTATGGTTGGAGTAGAGGAAACAGCCGCATTGACCGCATCATAAATGGTAATTGGGTCAGTTATAGTGGTCAATACCCATTTTCTGGCCAATGATATTACACCGATTTTAGGGTAAGTTTGTGATGCTGATTCCCAATATGTGATCTGTTTTGCTTGATTGGCTCTAGCTTTTGATAAATTTTATATCCCATTAAAAAATCAAATTGAAATTAGTTTTAAATCATGCAAAAGTCAAATCATGTAATACATACTAACACTTCATTCTATATAATAACAAATTAACATAGTAAGATAATTCAGATATCACTAATTATTACACATGAAAATGTTATACGATTTTCTTCTATAGAGAACAAAAAGTCACAATACTGGAATAATATAGAAATAATCCGCACGACGACGTTTCGGTCCGACTTGTGCCATTTACAAAGTCACACTTACAGAAAGGAGAGAAGGAGCCTTCTCTCCTTTCTATTAGTGTGACCTTGTAAATGGCCCAAGTCGGACCGAAATGTCGTTGTAAGCTCCTCTCTCCTATGTGCGAATTATTTGTGTATTTTATGTTGGTCATCAGTACACTTTTGTTGAGTGAGCAATTGGAAGAGATGCATTGTGTACCATTGTGCAATAAGACACATTTCATTGGACGCCTCACTCATTATCTGTGACAGATTATTATAACCTGTCTCCGAGATCTGAGAACACTGGCATCAGACACTATGTTCTGTTTATATCAGAAAATTCTGTTTATGGCCAACATGAAGCGTCTGTCACATTATGTGAAGCAGTGCTGCTAGATTATTATTATTATAATCAAAAAGAAGCGCTAAGCCACAAGGGCTATACAGCGCTGCAGGGTAGGGAAGGAAGCAAGGGAATTGGATGGCAGGAGGGAGGGGGGATGATCAGCAGGTTACAGAAAACAGCGGGGCAGGGGATAGTACGGGGGTAGAGGGTAGCAAGAGATACAAGTAGAAAGGGCTGAAAGTATCAGAATTTGTGAAGTAAGTCAGTCGTTGTCAAAAAGTCAATAAGAGAGTCCGGATGAAAGGTGGGTCCATCAGCGAGAAGGGAAGGTAAAGAGAGAGCAGCGGGGCGAAGACGACGACAGAGGTAAATTCTGCGTGCTCGTTGATAAAGTGGGCAGTCCAACAGAATGTGGCTGACTGATAATGGAGCTTGGCAATTCTCACAGAGAGGAGCAAGACGCCTCTCCATGAGATATCCATGAGTAAGACGAGTATGGCCAATGCGAAGACGGGAGAGAGTAGTCTCCCAACCTCGACACTGGTGATAAGAAGACGGCCAGTAACCTATACTCGGTTTAATAGACTGAAGTTTGTTGCCGAGCATAGTAGACCAACGTTGTTGCCAACGGGTGTGAAGGTGGGAAGATATTACAGCAAAATAGTCCGTACATGGAATACCTCTGTAAGAAACTGGTAGGTCATGTACTGCTGACCGCGCAGCAGTGTCTGCCTGTTCATTGCCCTGTACGTCAACATGACCAGGGACCCAACAAAAAACAATATCTTTATGCTTAGTAAAGATGCGGCGTAGCCAAAGTTGGATACGGAGGACTAAGGGGTGAGGTGTATCAAATTTTTGTATAGCCTGTAAAGCACTAAGGGAGTCTGAGACAACCACAAATGATGACACAGGCATAGATGCAATACGGATAAGTGCTGTAAGGATGGCATATAATTCAGCAGTAAAAATACTAGCTGAAGATAGTAAATGCCCTTGTACGACGCTGTCCGGAAACACTGCTGCGAATCCTACGCCGTCAGAAGACTTAGAGCCATCTGTGTACACAGCAATGGCATGAGAATGAGAGTGAAAGTGGTCAAGAAAAAGAGAGCGGGAAGCGACCGTAGACAGTTGGGCTTTCGAGCAAGGGAGGGAGAAAGAACAGACTCGAACAGCTGGGACCTCCCAGGGGGGTAGGGAAAAGTGAGATGCTACATGTACATAGAAAGGTGGTAGTTGAAGAGAAGACAAGAGCGAATGAAGGCGAAGAGAGAAGGGACGGAGTAAGCAGGGGCGGCGAACAAATAAAGAATGTCTACTAATATCAGTGACCATTCTATAAATGGAAGGATTGCGGAGATCATGAGAGCGTACATAGTAGCGCAGGCAATGGGCATCACGGCGATCGGATAAGGATGGAACGTTCGCTTCTGCATAGAGGCTTTCGACAGGGGAAGAGCGAAAAGCACCAAGGCATAAACGTAATCCTTGGTGATGAATGGGGTTAAGGCTAGAGAGAGTAGCAGGAGATGCCGCTGAATAGATCTGGTCACCATAATCAAGTTTCGATAAAATAAGGGTGGAATGTAGGTGAAGGAGGGTTCGACGATCAGCTCCCCACGAAAGATGAGCAAGGGTTTTAAGAAGGTTCAGCCGGCTGTGACAAGTTGCCTTCAGAGAGGTAATGTGAGGTTTCCAGGATAACCTACGATCAAAGAGGAGGCCCAGAAACTTGACTGTATCACGTTCAGGGATACGTGAGCCATAGAGGTACAAAGGATGATCAGAGATGACAGAGCGTCTAGTGAAAGTGATTTGGTGGGTTTTAGTGCTGGAAAATTTAAACCCATGTGTGGTGGCCCAATTGGAAACACGGTCGACTGCATGCTGGAGAGAAACTGTAAGGAGGTGACAGTCAGCGCCTGCACAGGCAATAGCAAAGTCATCAACATAGAGTGATGACCAAATATTTGATGGAAGACTAGAGGCCAAATCATTAATAGCAAGGAGAAAAAGTGTTGTGCTCAGAACACATCCCTGGGGGACACCTTCAGCTTGGACAAAGTCCGGGGAGAGCACATTATTAACCCGAACACGGAAATGCCTGTCAGTTAAAAAGTTCTTAAGGAAGGATGGTAGATTGCCTCGAAGGCCTAAGGAGTGGGCTTGGGCTAAAATATTATACCTCCAAGTTGTGTCATATGCCTTCTCAAGGTCAAAAAATATGGCAATAACTGAGTGGTTATTCGCAAAGGCATTACGAACATACGTATCCAAGCGCAGTAAGGGGTCTATGGTAGAACGTCCCTTACGAAAGCCATATTGACGAGTGGAGAGACTGTTGTGTGTCTCTAAATACCACACTAAACGTCTATTTACTAGACGTTCCATTACTTTGCAAACTGCACTGGTAAGAGCAATGGGACGATAGTGGGAGGTTTCATGTCCCGTAGTGCCTGGTTTGCGGAAAGGGAGAACAATGGCGGATTTCCACAGCTGTGGAAGAACTCCTTGTGACCAAATAAGATTGTAAAGGTGTAATAGGACTGCAAGGGCTGACTGATGTAAATGTTGTAGCATACGAATATGAATGTCGTCGGGCCCAGCTGCCGATGATCGACAAGCTGAGAGTGTTGCCTCCAGTTCTTGAAGTGTAAAAGGCACATTATACTGTTCTTCTCTGAGAGAAGAAAAGTCCAAGGGTGCTAACTCTCTGGCAGACTTTGAGGAAAGAAATGAGGGGCATAGATGGAGTCCCTGAGAAATACGGACCAGATGATTGCCAATTTCATTGGCAACATCTAGTGGGTTTGCTATATCAACACCGGCAACCCGCAGAACAGGAGCCGGGTCAGGAGAATATTTACCACTCAGTTTTCGTACTTTTTTCCAGACTGCACTCATAGAGGAAGCAGAGGTGATGGTGGAGACATAATCTCGCCAGCAAGTGCGTTTAGCGTCACGGATGACACGGCGAGCGATCGCACGCTTCTGTTTAAAATCAAGGAGTCGCTCTGTGGTTCTATTGTACCGGTACCTGCCCCATGCAGCGCGTTTCAAACGTACTGCACGAGCACAAGCAGGAGACCACCAAGGCACGCATTTCTGAGAATGCCTGCCCGAAGTTTGGGGTATAGAATGAGAAGCTGCGGTGAAAACGGAGGACGAGAAGAGGTGTAAAAGCTCATCGATGGAGGACGAAGAAGGAACCTCTTTAAAAACAGTCAGGTGTGAGTAAAGGTTCCAATTTGCCCGATTAAATTGCCAGCGTGGGGTGCGAAGAGGTGGCGAATATGAAGGGGAAGTAAGAATGATTGGGAAATGATCACTGTCATGTAAGTCCGGGAGAACAGACCAAGTAAAGTCTAATGCGGCGGAGGAAGAGCAAACTGAGAGATCGATGCAAGAGAGAGTATGAGTCCGAGGATCAAAATGGGTGTGAGTACCTGTATTTAAAACATGGAGGGGGTGGGTGGCAAGAAAAGCCTCTAACTGAATTCCACGGGAATCACAGTGAGACCCTCCCCAGAGGAAATGGTGGGCATTAAAATCACCAAGTAACAGAATCGGTGGCGGTAATGACGAAACAAGGAAGGCAAAATCCGGAATAGATAATGCCCGAGAAGGAGAGAGATATAAAGAACAGAGCGTATACCACCTATGTAAGTGGATACGGGCTGCTGTGTAATGCAGCGAAGTATGAACAAATAGCTGATGGTACGGAATATCAGTGCGGAGAAGAAGGGCACTTTCATTAAAGGTCCCATCAGGAAAAGGATCTGAAGAATACAATAAATTATAGCCTGAGATGTGAGAAATAACAGCAGAGTGTAATTTTGGTTCCTGTAAGCAAACACCAACAGGGGCAAACTGGGAGAGTAACATCTGAAGCTCACCCCGATTACCCCTGAGGCCGCGTATATTCCACTGTAAAAAGGCCATGATTGGCAATGATAAAGATACTTGAAATCCGCAGGTAAGGGTTCCTACGGACTAGAAGGGTTAGAAAAGTCCACATGCGGAGGCAGTGGAAAATGTTCAAGCAGCGAAGGAACGGTGCGCTGTGAAGAAAGGAGTTGCGCAGATGGAGCAGAGGAGAGAGGAAGAGCGGAAGGTGGATCAGTGTCCATTGATGGTTTGGTCTCTGCAATATATTCAGAGATTGCTTCAAGTGTTTCGGAATTCAGAGATGTCGTATGGGAGACAATATTGGGAATGGTAGGGGGAGGATGAGTAAAGATTGGAACTGTATTGGACTGTACCAAGGTAGGGGGGGGCGAAAGGGTGGAGGGAACTGGAGAAGCGTGGCAGGGGACAGAAGAGACAGGAACCTGGGAGGTGGCAGAAGAGGAAGAAACTTGGGAGGGAACAGGGGAGGAAGGTACATTACGAGGAGGAGGGTGAACCTCTGCACTTGTAACTGAGCCAGTGAGAGGGGAAGAACTAGGGACAGAGACAGGGAGGGTAAAATGAGGAGGTGGAAGATGGGTAGGAGGTGTTACCGGACCTTTTTTTGACTTTTGAGAAGTAGAGGGACGATTGGGAAGAGGTGTCGTACGAGGTCTCGTCGATACTGAGGCTTGTAAGAGAGAACTCGAAGAAGCGAGATTAGACTGAGGCGTTGAAGTAGGGACGTCTGAGCCGAGGACAGCAAAAGGATTAGATACAGGAGTGATTATGGGAGAGGTAACCACAGAGGTGGGTGTAGAAGATGGGATACCAGAAGTGGGGGGACGTTTTGAAACACGGGAATAAGAAACACGTGGGAGTCTCCCTTGGAGGCGGAGATGAGAAACTGCCATGGCATAAGGGAGACCTTCTGTCTCTTTGAGGTAACGGATTTCCCGCTCGTTTAAATAGACCTGACAACGGCGAGAGTACGAAGGGTGAGCCTCATGACAGTTAAGGCAAGAGGGAGATCGATTGCAAGACGTATTAGAATGGTCATCGGCACCACAGACTGGGCATTCGGCGATAGATCTGCAATATTTCGCTGGATGGCCAAATCGCCAGCAATTTCTACACTGTTGTGGTGTAGGGATCACCTTTCGAACTTGTAACCGATGTCCTGCTATATAAACGGAGGATGGGAGTTCTCGGCTGTCAAAAGTTAAACGAGCCACATTGCTAGGGTATCGTCTCCGCCCACGGGCAGGAAGAACGTAAGTGTCTACCTTGAGGATTGGGAGATCTTGGAGTTCCAGCTGTTCTAGAATGTCGGTGCCACATGTCTGGAAATTTTGTTGAACTATGGTATGGGGCAGAATAACGGTACCACTACAAGAATTGAGGGAATGATGTTTTTCAAGGGTGACAGGAACAGTATCTATATGGGTAAGACGAGAGAGCTCACGAGCCTGGGTAGCATTCTGTACGGTAATGATGCGCGTACCGCTCTTAAGAGCATGAAAAGAAATATCTTTACCAACATGGCGTAGGAGTGCCTTGCCAATACTATGGTCAGAAAGATAGGCAGTAGAGGAAGTTGGTCGTAAAGTGAAGAATTTAGTCCACTGTTCAGTCTGAAACTGAGCGTGGAAAGGTAGTGAAGGACGTGTCGATCGTTTCTGAGAAGAACGAGAAGGTGAAGGTGGAGAAGTATCATCAGCAGGTAATTGTCGTTGACGTTTAGGCGTGGGACCAGAGTTGGTCCGACGTGGAACGGGTCGGCGATTTGAAAATTGCCGCACCGTAGAGGGAGAGGCCGGAAGCATAGTCAGAGGAGAGCGAAGGTCTGATAAATCGAAGGAGTCAGTCGAGGCCTCAGTACCTGAAGCGGGTGAGGAAACAGCACCGGCAATAGGTACAGAGGCATGAGGAATGTCTGAAGAGTGGTCCAAAGACGAGGCGGGGTCAGAACGGGGTGCGGTATCAAGAAGGGGCCCGGGGGTACCAGGTTCATGGACTAGGGCTGCCATGGTTAGGTTACTTCTTTCTTTTTGTTTTTAAGAAAAAAAAAGAAAGAAGAAAAGAAAATAAAAATAAAAAAAAGAAAAAAAAAGGGGGGACCGGGGAGGGATAGTTCCTAGGAGGGATGAAAGGGCCAGAAATCTCCCTCCGCGCCCAAGAGGACTCGACACCGCTAGTAGCGCAGATGCAGCATGGAACCCGTGCCATACCCTACCCTTCATGCCAGTAAACCAGCAATCTGGGATAGCAACCTCACATCTGCCGAGCTACCTCGGTGGACAAAAGAGAGGGCGGCCGGATATCCGCCACAAAGCATACCTCCTTCAGCCACCACCCCCGGAATCCGAAAGGTGGCTTCCAGAGCTACACCCGTCACCCAAAAGACACCCAAAGCTACTCCGGGATACCGGAGAGGGATCGGGACATCCCTAGGCAATCCAGATTCCACGGCAAACTACGCCACTGCCAAGAAACCTCAACGGAATGGGATGGACCCCGGTGTCCTTTCTCCTACCTAGGAACTAGCGCGCCTGTGGGAGAAATCCCAAAGGACAAAAAGAGGAAGGGCAAAAGGGAGGAGTGGGGAGGAGGAGGAGGAAAGGAAAAAGGGGAGGATGGGGAGGATGGGATAGGGGAGGGGAGATTGGGGGGTAATTAGGTTCGGTCTGAGGAAGAAGACCGATAGGTCTAATTCCTCAGACCAAGAGCCTCTTCACCACGCCAAGGAGCCCCCCTTGAAGAGGAGTGCTGCTAGAATCAGGCTGCGATATTGTCGCCTGACTTAATGTTTTTGTCACTTGTTAACATCCTAAACCTAAGTGTTCTCCATGTATAGTGTATGTTATTGTGCTTTTCTTGTGTATTACTCTACGGAAGGTCAAGCAGTATTGTAGACACTGGTTTGGGAACATCTTTACTGTGTGGCTGACCTCAAATCAGGATATTCTCACTTGACCTTCTAGTATCGACTGAGACCTGACACATTCACCATACAGAAATAATAATCGTCGTGGTGGTTTTTCGGCTTTCTCCACAACATAGACACTCCTTTGCATTCTTCCACTGTAGTAAGCATTCTACACAGGCTTTGCAAACCATTTGGAGAGTCAGACCTCTCTTGCTCTCCAAGCGCCACTCCAATAATAAGCAAGATAAGCTTGTTTTACAAAAAAAAGCTATGATTTTTTCTTTGTCTTTGCAAAGAGAATTCGTCACAATGAAGAAAAATGCATTGGGATTGTTTAAGCAGACTCTTAGTGAAGAATTCATGTTCCTCTGGAAAAAATAACAAAATAAAGTTTACAGTATCGTCACATGATCGTTGTTAATATAACTCTTTTCGTTAAATATTAAATTTTAAAATAAAATTTTAATCTTTATTAAAACTATCTATATATACAAATTGCCACTACATTTACATACACTAGCGTTATGGTTAAGTTCCCTATTGAAGGTAGGTATGCAGTTCTTACAATGTAGAGCCAATTTTAAAAACTTAATATCATTCATTAATTCAGCAACCACAATATAACCTGAATACCATCAAATATCTCTCGCACGATTTTTTGTTATTGACCAGTTTGTCTCATTGCTGGTGGCAATGATGATGGCAAGCGTATGTATGAGTTAGCATATGATTACCAGGTACAGAGTAGCGATAGACGAAATTAGGAAAAGGGATGGGGGCCCTGTAATATGTGGCATTTTGTCCAGTGCAACTGGTATTAATTGTTGGCTAGACAAACACTGTTACTATGGTGCGGAACCGTTCATCAACAACTTCTACGGCAGAAATGACATACGCCAGAGATGAAGCTCACTTATGTAGGCCTGGACCATACCCCCGGCCGGGATTGAACCCGCGGATTGAACCTGGAGTAGGAACTGGGTATATCTGATCGCTGGTGAGTGTAGCTAAGTATAGATTTACTCTACTGAGTGTAGTAGCACTCAGACGCTCACACTGCTAAGTGCGTTTGCATTTCTTATTGAACGTTTGAATTTATTTAATTACACAACGGTTCTTTCAAGTGAATATTACAAAGACGAGGGAAAAAAATAGGTTCCCTGAGAACTAGATCTAGACAGGTTATTGATAACGAAGGGGAAATGTGCACTCTTTTTAATAATAATAATAATAATAATAATAAAATAATTATGATAATGATAATATCTTTATTTCTACAAGTACAACAAGTACATGTACAAGGTTTTCAGACCTAGCTGACATCAATGACATACTACTATACAGAAAACCGCTTGTTATGCGGAGCGTTTCGGGCAAATTCGGTCAATTTTGTCCTAAGATGCGACCTAAGAGTCGACTGACTCATATACCCATTTTACTGATGGGTATACATGGACAGCAGGTGTCTTATGGAAACATGTCTTAATGTTTCCTAGCCGTACCGGGGATCGACCCCCCCCCCCCCTGGACCTCAGCGTGTAAGCTGAGTGCGCTAGAAATCGCGCAGAATTCGCGCAAGACATTACTGATATTCCAGCAATTAATAATTATATGGATCCCGATGGAAAAAATCTAGTAATTTGACAGTTACGAGGGACAGTGTTATCAAACAAGTAGGCGAACTAAAACAGAATAAGTCCCTGGGTCCTTACAAGCTGATGTCAAGAAGTACTTAGTGTATTTATGTTTTGTCGTGGAAAGGCTGACAAGAAAAAAACTAGTAAAAAAATTGAAAATTTTCTGCTCATTATGAGTAATTGTATATATGTTTATAGGTAAATTATTTGTAAAAAAACATAATGACCACGACATCCTACTCCACAAACTTGATCACTACGGTATAAGAGGCCATGCGCTTGCTTATTTCAAATCTTACATTACTAATAGGTATCAGTACGTCACCATTAAAGACACAGCATCAGCAACACGGCCACTTGATACTGGAGTTCCGCAGGGAAGTGTCCTTGGTCCCCTGCTCTTCCTCATATACATCAATGACCTTCCAAACGTATCCCAACACCTGAAACCCATTCTCTTTGCTGATGACACGACTTATGTCATCTCTCACCCTAATCTTGCCACCCTCAACACCATTGTGAATGAGGAGCTGATTAAAATATCGACTTGGATGACAGCCAATAAACTTACGCTTAACACTGACAAAACCTACTATATTATGTTTGGTAGCAGAGCAGGAGATGCACAAATTAACATTAAGATTGACAACACTCTAATTACCAGAAATAATGGGGGAAAATTCCTAGGCTTATACCTTGACAACAACCTGAATTTCAGCACCCATATCCAGCATATAGCCAAAAAAGTATCCAAAACGGTTGGGATCCTCTCCAAGATACGATACTACGTGCCGCAAAATGCCCTTCTCACACTATACCACTCACTTATTTATCCATACCTCACCTATGCTATTTGTGCTTGGGGATCAACTGCAGCAACACACCTAAAGCCAATAATAACCCAACAAAAAGCTGCAGTAAGAATAATCACTAAATCCCATCCCTGGCAACACCCCCCCCCCACTCTTCATAGATCTAAACTTACTCCCAGTTCAGTACATCCACACTTACTACTGTGCAATCTATATCTACAGGGCCTTAAACTCTAATATCAACCTTGACCTAAAACGCTTTCTTGATAGTTGTGACAGAACCCACAGGCATAACACCAGACACAAACATCTCTACGACATTCCCCGTGTCCGACTAAACCTTTACAAAAATTCAATGTATGTCAAAGGCCCTAAAATCTGGAATACCCTACCTGAGAACTCTAGAACTGCAGACACATTCATCACCTTCAAAACTACCATTAGAAAACATCTTATCTCCCTGATACACCCCGTCAACTAACTACACGAATACCACCTGGTGGTTCACACTTACACTCACTCACTCATTTGACCATAAACAGAAATATTAATCTCAGTCTTAAAATAATGAATCCTGTGATACTCCAATACTGAAACTATGTACTGTGCGAAAACAAAAGCATTCACATTGCTAAACTCACAAACTAGTATTTAGTCACTTAGCCATAATACCAACTTACCTCATAATTTGTAATATTTTACAATTAAGAATAAAACTAAGTATGCCCGAAATGCCTAGCCATGCTAAGCGTTCTAGTGGTACACTCTGTAATCACAGTTTTACTACATGTAAACCACACAATAACCAAATTTCTGTAAACTCAGCATTGTAATCCTTATAGAGAATAAACTTTGATGAAGCAATGCGAATTTACATGAATGTAATTTATGATAGTTATTGTAACTACCGTTTTCTCAGTCACTGAGTTAAGAGAGCCAGATGAGCATCGCTAACTTAAGAAAAACGAAGCCTTTATTTGGTGTATTATCTCCGGAGGGTAATGACATACGATAAAATAGCCCAAGATAACCTTAGAAAACCAGTGTGATCTATTTCTAATGTGGCTCTATTATCTTCCCAAGGATACAAGGTAATTTAGACATGTTATTATGTATGGTAATTTGTGTAACTGTATTTATATGTCCCTGTACATATAAATCCCCTCAAGAAAGGTTCCTTGATGTTGATGAGGGGCTCTTGATTTAGGGAATTAGATCTGTGCTCCAGTTCCCTGAATTAAGACTGAATGCCTTCCAGATCCCCTCCCCAGGCGCTGTATAATCCTCCGGGTTTAGCGCTTTCCCCTTAATTATAATAATAATAATGTACATATAAATACTTACTGACTTACTTGCTTATCCACACACTTGGCATCAGAGAAGGTAATAAGCTGCAATGTTTAACGTTACTGTGTTATCCTTGGTTAACTTCTACATAATGTACTTTTAAGGATTAAACATTTTAAACATGTCTGTAACCTAAATGAAAATTTTCTGTCTGACAAGTTTAAATTTAAGACATTCGTAATTTCAGAAAACTTTAATGCGAATACATTTCCATCACAAATGGCTTAATATGTCTTAGTTACACGACTAGGTACCTGTTTTTGACAGGTGAACAGGGACAGTAAGTGTAGTAGATTCGGTATTTTCAATCCTTCAGAATTACGGTGAACACCTGCTACTAGGCTGAGGGATTGATTACCTCGTCTTTCACTGTTTTCTGTGTATATTTCAACAATCTTCAGGTTATGTCTATGTACTGTATTAATAAAGTCACTGGATGGCAGAACGTCTACTAAGTAAAGATTCCCAGATGTTCCACATACCTAATTCTTTATCACATGGGCATTACAATCCCAATTTTTTCAATAAAAATGGCAAACTAATACATACACAAGCCTAAACTAATTCAAACCTTCAGCTTAGAAACACCTGATCTGAAGTCAAACTGAAGAGGAATTATTTTATTATTTCTGAGAAACCATTATTAAATACTAAAATACGCCAGCATATTAATAATAATGATATATCTTTATTTCTACAAGTACATGTACAAGGTATACAGTCCTAGCTGACATCAATGACATACTACTATATAGAAGGTCGTTTGCTATGCAAAGCATTTCGGGCAAATTAGGTCAATTTTGTCCCATGATGTGACCCACACCATTCGACTAACACCCAGGTACCCATTTTTACTGAGTGAATATAGACAACCGGTGTAAGGAAACACGCTCAATGTTTCAACCCTCACCGGGAATCGAACCCGGACACTCACTGTGTGAAGCCAGAGCTTATGCCCTCAGACCATGGGAAACCGAAAGTTTAAAGTCGCTTAGATTTTTGCATTATTAAGCTATTAGCACTGAAGGCTGAAGGCAGATGGTGATACACTCAGATATTATAGCACGAAAATTAGCATTTTACTTTTCCCCAAGTTCCCTCTATAGAAAAAAGGCAAATTGGGACCAACACTGGCCAAAATAAATCCAGACTTATCTCTAAGTAAGATTTACTTGCATTTAAAGTTTATGCAAGTATGCATATAAGTTTCATTAAATTTTTGGGTAATTAACAGTCAAATTTTATACAATGGTTTTTAAGGACACACATGTTATTTGTAAATAAATGAACATAACGTTAATTTAAATCAGGATAACCTGTTTAAGTCAAACTCTGATTTATTTCTGATCAGGAGAAACATTCGACAGTTATTTCACAGAAACAGTTTGGTTAATTAAATTGGCTTAGTAAAACTTGCGCAACCTAAAATTAGGGCGAAACTTCCTTTGAGGAAAACACATCAGCATTAAAAGTTTAAAGCCGACCAGGAGAGGCATTCTCCAGTTATTGAACAGAATAAACAAAAAGGTGCACCTACACAGCCTGAAGCCTAGTAATTATGCATCCATTTCTTAAGATGAATCAACAATAAACGATTGATGTTGTTCACAATTGTTGTATTTTGATCAAAGAAAAACGCTAAACCAGTGGGGGTAATATAGCAGCTGTAGAGTGAGAGGCAGCCAGATTCGATCCGAAAAAAGGGGATGATAAGTTCAGTTCTTTGTATCAGGAGATCCTCACCAGCATCAATACAACGTATTGTAATAACAACAATTAAGACGATACGATTTCGAGATTAAAAATGACAACATGGCATCAACACACGAGTACTGAAATTTGGAAAACTGATCAAAGGTTTTCTCCGTTTATTACACGCAAAAAAAAAAAATCTGGGAATGTCCCGTGAATCACTGTATTTGCGGCACCCACGCAAACAAATAGTTGTTGTTGCACTAAATACTGTACATCAGAGTTAAAAATTTCGGCCGATCGAATGAGGCATTCTCGAGTTATAAGCAAAATTTTTGAGAAAGAAAAGAACCCGCTCTAAAAAGGTATTTTTTTTAGTTTCAAAACTTTTGGCAAACTGGTACACAGTCCAAAATCAGTTCCAAAATACTTCCAATTAAGATACACCAATGTTTAGGGTTTGAAGCCGATCAGAAAAGGCATTCTCTAGTTAGCACATGAAAAACGATTTATTTAATAAAACTGGCAATTTAAAATACACACAGGTAAAAGTTGAAGCAAAGTTTTCTTTTGATAAAGCTCAACAACGATGAAAGTTAAAAGGTTATCAGAAAAGGAATTCTACAGGAGTTGATCTGATTCCAGTAATTTCAAGTTTGTTAACATGTTAAGTAGAATTTTAAATGTTCACTTACTCAGACTAAAATTGTGGAGCATCATCCGTCTTTCAGAATGTATCATCATTAATATTTTGAAGCCGATCTGATGAAGCATACTTTTATTAGTGAATATATATGATTATCACTATTTATTCAATGAAATTGGCAAATAGGGACTTAGGACACTCAATAACATAGTGAACCTTGTGTTCAGAGAACCTCACCAGTGATGAAAATTTGAAGTTGATCAGAAAGAATATTTAATGGATACTATACTGGCAGTAAGATGAATCGACCATTAAATATTGAATCCGCTCATAAGAGGCAGACTGGAATTTATCTGACATAATTCAATGGGACTAATAATTTCACACAATTTTACTCATAAAATTGACCAACCTGCACATCTTGTGTTCTGGTGGTTCTATACGCAACAAATATACAAGTTTTTCACTGACGCATAGCAGGATCATCCATTCGTTTTCACATTTAATTATTTTTTTTTCCACTTTATTGTTAATCATCAACATATTCAAGAGTTGTATAACTGACTGTTAAAGTTACAAGAATATAAAAGTAAAGCAACGTGAAGATTTCTATAGCCTTTTTACTACTATTCTCAAGTTACTATAGCCTGAGGTGAGATTTTGCTGTGTTTTTCTGTTACTGCGGTCCCACATGTTCTGTCAGATGTGTGCTCCTCGTTGCTGCCTTCCTGCACTTCAGCACTTGCTCCTGATTTCTCTCTCTCTCTCTCACACACACACACACACACACACACACACACACACAACACAGACACACACAACACACCACACACACACACACACACACACACACACACACACACACACACACACACACACACACACAGCAGACAGGGAAGACAGCAGCGAGTCATGGTACGTGGCGAGGTGTCAGAGTGGGCACCTGTGACCAGCGGGGTCCCACAGGGGTCAGTCCTAGGACCAGTGCTGTTTCTGGTATTTGTGAACGACATGACGGAAGGAATAGACTCTGAGGTGTCCCAGTTTGCAGATGACGTGAAGTTGATGAGAAGAATTCACTCGATCGAAGACCATGCAGAACTACAAAGGGATCTGGACAGGCTGCAGATCTGGTCCAGCAATTGGCTCCTGGAGTTCAATCCCACCAAGTGCAAAGTCATGAAGATTGGGGAAGGGCAAAGAAGACCGCAGACGGAGTACAGTCTAGGGGGCCAGAGACTACAAACCTCACTCAAGGAAAAAGATCTTGGGGTGAGTATAACACCAGGCACATCTCCTGAAGCGCACATCAATCAAATAACTGCTGCAGCATATGGGCGCCTAGCAAACCTCAGAACAGCATTCCGACATCTTAATAAGGAATCGTTCAGGACCCTGTACACCGTGTACGTTAGGCCCATATTGGAGTATGCGGCACCAGTTTGGAACCCACACCTAGCCAAGCACGTAAAGAAACTAGAGAAAGTGCAAAGGTTTGCAACAAGACTAGTCCCAGAACTAAGAGGTATGTCCTACGAGGAGAGGTTAAGGGAAATCAACCTGACGACACTGGAGGACAGGAGAGATAGGGGGAACATGATAACGGCATACAAAATACTGAGAGGAACTGACAAGGTGGCCAAAGACAGGATGTTCCAGAGATTGGACACAGTAACAAGGGGACACAGTTGGAAGTTGAAGACACAGATGAATCACAGGGATGTTAGGAAGTATTTCTTCAGCCACAGAGTAGTCAGTAAGTGGAATAGTTTGGGAAGCGATGTAGTGGAGGCAGGATCCATACATAGCTTTAAGCAGAGGTATGATAAAGCTCATGGTTCAGGGAGAGTGACCTAGTAGCGATCAGTGAAGAGGCGGGGCCAGGAGCTCGGACTCGACCCCCGCAACCTCAACTAGGTGAGTACAACTAGGTGAGTACACACACACACACACACACACCACAAACTATAAACAACAGGTCATGCGTCTATCGACAAGTGCCTTTGACAACTGGTAACACACACATATACACAGAAACATAGACACAGACACACACACACACAGTGAGGAATAGGATCCTGCAGGAGAAACCACGGCTGAAAACATCAACATACAGGAGGGTGTTCCTAGATCGCAACAGAAAGAGAATAGAACGACACCAGCAGAGGAAAACAGAAACAAAAAAGGCTAGAAAGAGAAACAAGGATAGAGTCAGCAGGGGACACCCACAGCTGGGCAGAGCAACATGCTCAAACCCACTGAACCACCCTCAGAACCCCACAGCCAAACATACTATCCCAATACAAACCACACTCCACACTAACAGCCCCCACCTTATAGTGTACAACAGAATCCTATAGCTCCCTGCCACGTCTCCCCCCCCTCCACCAAACTCCACAAACCCCCCAGAATACAGTGTTGGAGAGGAAACTGAAGGAAGGTACACCAACGCTGATAGAATAATAAGTGAGAGGAATGGCAGATAGAATCAAAGAGGCATCACCAGACATTATAGCTCTCACAGAAGCCAAGCTCGCAGGATTAATAACAGATGCCATTCTTCCAACTGGATACCAGATCCTGAGGATAGACAGAGGGAACAGAGGGGGAGGAGGATTGGCACTGCTCATCAAAAACCAATGGGATTTTGAGGAGCTGGAGAGAGGAGACAGAGGAGAATCAAGAGTCTACATAATACGAACACTTCAGTCTGGAGTTCCCAAGGTGGTAATTACAGTGATGTATAACCCACCAAAGAATAGCAGGAGGTCAAAGCAAGAATATGATGAGAGTAACAGAGCGATGGTTGACACACTGGCTGAAGTGGCCAGAAAGGCCCATATGGGCAGGGCAAAGCTATTGATTGTGGGTGACTTCAATCACAAAGAAATTGACTGGGAAAACCTGAAGCCACATGGGCGCCCAGAAACGTGGAGAGCTAAGATGATGGAGGTGGTACTGGAAAACTTCATCTACCAACACGTAAGGGACACTACCAGAGAGAGACGAGAGAGCAAACCAGAAAGACTGGACCTAGTATTCACTTTGAGTAGTGCAGATATTGAGGACATCACAAATGAAAGACCCTTCGGTGCTTGTGATCATGTGGTTCTCAGTTTCGAATACATAGTAAAGTTACAAGTGGAGGGGAAAGCAGGAAGGGAATAGAGATCAGTAAATGAGATGATGAAATATGTAGCAACAATACGCAAGGAAGCAGAGAAGAGGTTTGTTCCCAAGAGCAACAGAAATAACAAGAAGGCCAGGACGAGCCCTTGGTTCACGCAAAGGTATAAAGAGGCCAAAACCAAGTGTGCTAGAGAATGGAAGAAATATATAAGGCAATGAACCCAGGAAAATAAGGAGATCAGTCGAAGAGCCAGAAATGAATATGTTCAGGAAAAGAGAGAGGCCCAACGACATTACGAAAATGACACAGCAGCAAAAGCCAAGTCCGATCCGAAGCTGTTGTACAATCATCAGAAGGAAAACAACAGTCAAGGACAAGGTAATCAGGCTGAGGAAGGAAGGAGGGGAGATCACAGAAAACGACCGAGAAGTATGTGAGGAGCTCAACGTGAGATTCAAAGAAGCATTCACAGAGGAGACAAATGGAAATATTCATAGAGGAGCAGAGGTGCTCTGTGTACCACAAACAATCTTCAACACATCTGTCGAAACAGGGAGATTACCTGAGGTATGGAAGACAGCAAATGTAGTCCCAATTTTTAAAAAAAGGAGACAGACACATAGCATTAAACTACAGACCATTGTTACTAACGTGTATAGTATGCAAAGTCATGGAGAAGATTATCAGGAGACGAGTGGTGGAGCACCTAGAGAGGAATGAGCTTATCAGCGACAACCAGCACGGTTTCAGAGACGGGATATCCTGTGTCACAAACCTACTGGACTTCTATGACAAGGTGACAGCAGAAAGACAGGAGACGAGTGGGTAGACTGCATTTTCTTGGACTGTAAGAAGGATTTTGACACAGTTCCGCACGAGAGAGTAGTGTAAAAGCTGAAGGACCTGGCAGGTATAAAACGGAAGGCACTGCAATGGATCAGAGAATAACTGACGGGAAGACATCAGCGAGTCATGGTACATGCCGAGGTGTCAAAGTGGGCGCCTGTGACGAGTGGGATTCCACAGGGAACAGTCCTAGGACGATGATGTTTCTGGTATACGTGAATGACATGACTGAAAACTATACTCAGAAGTGTCCCTGTTTGCAGATGATGTGAAGTTAACCCTTTACCAGGCTATGCCTCAATCGGATGAGGACCAAGCAGGATTACAAAGGGATCTGGGAAAGGCTGCAGGCCTAGTCCAGAAACTGGCTCCTGGAGTTCAGTCCCACTAAGTGCAAATTCATGAAGATTGGTGAAGGGCAAAGAAGACCGCAGACAGAGCACAGTCTAGGGGGCCAAAGACTACAAACCTTGCTCAAGGAAAAGGATCTTGGAGTGAGTATAATAACGACCACATATCCTGAGGCGCACATCAACCAGATAACTGCTGCAGCATATGGGCGCCTAGCAAACCCAAGAATAGCATTCCGGCCTCTCAGAAAGGAATCGTTCAGGACCCTGTACGCCAGGACCATATTGGAGTATGCAGAGCCAATTTGGAACCCACACCTGGCCAAGCACATCAGGAAATTAGAGAAAGTGCAAAGGTTTACAACAAGGCTAGTTCCGGAGCTAAAGGGCATGTCGTACGAGGAGAGGTTAAGAAAAATCGATCTGACGATACTGGAGAACAGGAGAGATAGGGAGGATATGATAACGACTTATAAAATACTGAGAGGAATCGACAAGGTGGACAGGGACAGGATGTTCCAGAAATGGGACACAGCAACATGGGGTCACAATTGAAAGTTTAAGACTCAGCTGAGCCACAGGGATGTTAGGAACTATTCCTTCAGTCACAGAGTTGTCAGAAAGCAGAATAGTCTGGGAAGTGTAGTGGAGGCAGGATCCATACATAGCTTTAAGGAAGAGGTATGATAACGTTCATGGATCAGGAAGTGTGACCTAGTAGCGACCAGTGAAGAGGCGGGGCTATGAGCTGTGGATCGACCCCTGCAATCACAATTAGGTGAGTAAACACGCATACACACGCACGTACAAATACACACATCACAAACTACAGACAACAGGTCAAGTGCCTATCGACAAATACCTTTGACAACTGGTAACTAACATAGCAGGGCCTGGAGCTATGACTCGACTCCCTGCAACCACAATTATATGAGTGCACACACAGAACACACACCACAAGCAACAAACGACAGGCCAAGTTTCTATCGACAAGTGTCGTTGACAAACTGGTAACTAACACAATCAGCATTCTAATTTCCTTACGCTGTGTCTAGCTAATTCCAGTGTCAATTTGCTATTGCATGTCACCTCACAGTGTCATGCTACATCACTCCATGTCACGTCAAACGGCACTCTCTGTTGTCACGCTACGATGTCACACCATGACGTCACACCACGACGTCACCATAACATCACACCATGATGCTACACCGTAGCAGCTCCCACACTCAAGTTCTCTGCTGACCTCATGATCCATCGTTCACAGTCGTCCGTGTTATGTGTATCAGTGTTACCTTGTTATATAATTGTTAGCGATTTATAATATTTTACCGTAATCTCTGGAAAAAATCAACATAAAATGTTGAAGTGTTACTGTTGCTCGGTCCTGTGAGTACTATGGGTCACATGTTATGGCCTCTCAGTTAGTGCTCCATTCCGCTTTTCTTGTACCCACATATGCTGTTAATAAAGTGCCTTAGTGTCCATTTTTGCACAGAGGTGCAGCATTTTGGTCGTGCAAACCACCTTGAAACCACAATACTCCATGTTTAGTCGTGGATGAGCTAGACGTTTTGCTGTATGGTCTGTTCCTAGACTAATGTAACACGTTCCTCAGGGTTACAGTCACACCCTGAGGTAACCACTTGTCTACTGACATTCTATAGTCACTCCTGGCATCAGATGTATGAGTCAACCAAGCATCCTGTACAGAAACAAATTTTGCTTGCCGGCTCCGATTTCGACTCACTACCTGAGTCGTCTCGCCTATGACTCTTCCATGCAGTGACATTCTTTGGCAGTAACCACCTCGACCAGCATCGCTGAAGGCAATTTCGCTTGAGTCGTCCTTACGGCTCACTAGTCAAAGTCATCTTCACAATGCATCACTCTCCGGCACCACTAGGTCATGCCGCCGTATGAACAATACTACCACGACTACCCTGTCACAGATACAGTCAAGGACCTTGCATGGCTACCCCACTCAGCCACAGAGATGTCTCCTGGCGTGTCACACAGTCTGCAGGCTCTCATTTCCGCAATGTCCCACTCGCTGGCACCATCAGGTTGTGCCGCTGCTAGAGCAATCCTGCAGATATTACCCTGGTGACTGCCTTGCTTCACTTTTCTAGTCGAGGACCCTGCATGGCTACTCCACTCAGCCGCACCGATATCTCCTGAAGTGTCACACAGTCTGCAGGTGCAGTTCAAGTTTAGCATCTTCCTCCAGCCAAAGTTCCTGCTTGGTATGGCGCCCTGCCGTGGCTCAATACTCAGCCCACACCATTTTTGGGACACCCCCTTTTCTTTCTTACTATCCACGCCAGTGCTCTGCTACTTACGAGAGTTTTATCCATCATCTCTCACGGTTGGAACAACTGTATGTAGCATACCCGAGCAATATAACCTCTGTATGGCATTGCATTTCGCGCCATGACACCCTAGGCTTTGTGCTGCCATCTGTTGGGCCGGGTTCAATCTAGAGCCCAGCCCACCAGACCCTGTATCTCCCTCACTAACTCGACAGACCCAGAGAAGGCAAGACCTCCCCCACCCCAACTCTCTTTCACAAGTCTTTGACCGAGCTTGGGGCTTGCACCAACACACTGCCTATGTCATACAACCAAATAAACCCAAGGCTCACCTTCGAAGACTATTATTCCACCAGAAACCCAGCTTTTCTGGATATGCATTTCCTTTGCTTTAAATTAGATTTGGCTTTGTGAGGTTACAAAACTTGTTAACACATATTTAACTAGAGTTGTGATAATTACAAAAGAAGGCCACTGTAAATATGATCAAGAAAAAATATTCTATATTACCTTATATCTAACCTTATTATGTATCCACAGTTCAAATATACGTATTGCATAATATACTGTTACTTCAAAGTGGAAAAAACTTTTACATAAATGAGTACTACTTTTAAGTGATTGTAGTGGTAGCTGTAGTATCCCTTGTAGTTAGTACTGGTGGCTAATGGTTACTAGTCAAAACTCTGATGGTGTAATTAAATCAATGGTATACAGTACTAGCAAGTTGATGAATAAGATACATACACAACACCTACATAGGTATCTTTAGTTGAGAGACGCTTAGTCCATCGTAGGCTTTATCACTCGGTCACAGAATATCAAAGAAAATACATAATAGAGTGGACAAATAATAATAGTAATAGTAGTAGTAGTAGTGACATTAGCTTACCTGTTCACTACTACTGTGGCTGCTTCTCATACTGTCTCCTTTTTAATGTCTCTGAAGTAGATTTATAAAGCCCTGGTGAGTGAAATAAGCATGTCCAGGTGTTCACATGTCTTATTCATCAACTATGTTGGTGAATTTTGGCAATTATGGAAGCATTGATGGTGTAGTGTTGGCCCTAGTAGTGAGTGGTGATGGCTCTGCAGGGAAAACTGTTGGTGACTTTGTTGATCATTGGTGGTGATCACTGCAAGAGACTGAGCTGAAAACTCAAATAGTGACTTAGCTGGTGACTAGCTGTGAATGTAGTGGTAGTGATGGCACTGAAGTTGTTTGTAGTGGTAATTAGTGGAAGCTGGGAGAGGAATTGTGACAGTGAGGAGGGTACTGGTGGAGACTTTCTAACAGTTTACTCAGTAAACTTTGATGAATTGTTCATTCCAATTGCTGGAGATGCTAATTTTGCTTTTACAAATTTCTACATTTTATAATCATTCCGGACCTTTACCTCAGGTAGCAAATGCTTATTTTGTGTCGTGTTTGACATGTTATATATAATCCACCGTCGACCAGCTTTAATTATGTAAAATTATTATATTCATGAGATGTGCCATAGAGGCTGCCATAGTGAAGAGCTCTGTTCCACAAGGCACAGTACTCGCCCCCATCTTATTCCTCATCCTCATATCAGACATAGACAGAGATATACATCACAGCACCGTATCATCCTTTGCGGATGACACTAGGATCTGCATAAGGCTGTCATCTGCTGAGAACGCGGTTAACCTCCAAGAAGATATAAACAAAGTTTTCCAGTGGTCAACGGAAAACAATATGATGTTGAATGAGGACAAATTCCAACTACTCCATTATTGAAAACTGGAGGAGATAATAACTAGAACAGAGTATACTACAAACTCTGGTCATACAACAGAGCGGAAAAAATAATGTAAGGAACCTAGGAGTAGTAATGTCTGAGGATCTCTCTTTCAAGGATCACAACAGTGCCACTATCACAAGTGCAAAGAAAATGATAGGATGGATAATGAGAACATTCAGAACGAGAGATGCCAAGCCAATGATGATCCTTTTCAAATCACTTGTTCTCTCTAGGCTGGAATACTGCTGTACATTAACATCTCCATTCAAAGCAGATGAAATTGCAGATCTAGAGAGTGTACAGAGATCCTTTACTGCACGTATAAGTTCTGTCAAGCACCTTAACTACTGGGAACGCTTGGAAGCACTTGACTTGTACTCGCTGGAACGCAGGAGAGATATATCATAATCTACACTTGGAAAATCCTGGAAGGAATGGTCCCGAATCTGCATACACAGATCACTCCCTACGAAAGTAAAAGACTGGGCAGGCGATGCAAAATACCCCCAATTAAAAGTAGGGGCGCCATTGGTACACTAAGACAAAACACCATGAGTGTCCGGGGCCCAAGACTGTTCAACAGCCTCCCATCAAGAATTAGGGGAATTACCAATAAACCCCTGGCTGCCTTCAAGAGAGAGCTGGACAAATACCTAAAGTCAGTGCCGGATCAGCCGGGCTGTGGCTCGTACGTTGGACTACGTGCGGCCAGCAGTAACAGCCTGGTTGATCAGGCCCTGATCCACCGGGAGGACTGGTCATGGACCGGGCCGCGGGGGCGTTGATCCCCGGAATAATCTCCAGGTAACCTCCAGGTGCTAATCCATAGGGGCCATACAACATTTTGGGAACGAGAGGAGAGCAGTTCAGTTCCTCGTGTCAAGAGCCGCTCACCAGTATCAAAGCACCTCCCGTGATGGAAGCTTGCTTATTAATATGTCGGAGACGAGAGACAAAGTTATTCCCATAAATAACATCCCCAGCGGCAGGTTCCAGATTTATAACTCTGCTATTCTCTTAAGACGATGAATCGACAGAATCTTACAACACTACACAATGGTGGAGGCATCAGTGGTCCGCCCTGCGGTCCAGGAGTCCCCAGTCACACACCAGAGACTGCGGAGTTGGGTAGTGCGACGCGCTCCTTCCCTCTGTCCAACAGTCTGGTGTTTTGTTTAACTCTGCTCTCTCACAGACTCTTCCAGATCTTTCCTCACTGGAGGGAATCATGAGTGTGTCATCGCTCTCTGCTGCTCTCGGGCTCTTAGTTACTGCAGTAGTTGCCCAACTACCTTTTACCACTATCCCAACAATTTCCGACGAAATAAAAGGAAATGCATTGACTGGAGAAGCAGCATCGTTCATCCGCCTGTGGGAGTACGCCCTGGAGAAAGACGGTCAGGGACCCGCACCAGTCAACAGAATTAATTTTGGTAAGTTAGTGACAAACGTTTTGTTTCGTAGTTAGCAGAATATTAAAGAAATACATGCTTTAAAAGAGTGCCTTGACGGCGGCAAAGAGCTCCCCTTACCTTGGATCAAACCTGATTGCCTCCCAATCCTCAAGTGCTATAGATACCTATAAGTTCTGCCATGACAATAGTGAAAGCGTAGAGTAGAATTTTCATGTTTTCGGTTTCCTGAATGGCTGAGTCATTTCCCAAGTCATTCATCCGGCAAACTACATGAAATATCCGGTACGTGGGACTCAGGATATTTGCACTTTCATTGTATAATAATTCATACGTCATAAAACAAACAAAAGAGGTAATGAAGGTGAAAGTATACAGTATCTTTGATGGGCTAGTCATTCTGGTCTGGTGGTAAGTAATGACACAACCCCACCACTGTTTTCTTACAATGTTTTCCCCAAATAACCTCAAGGAGGCACCTTTTTTTACAAGATCGTCCCCCGAGCATGCAAGTAACTGTGAGAAATCGCGTGTATATTTATATGACTGGCTATTTACTTGATTGAAAGTCTATCGACTACACGAGGGCCATTATGGTTGCTTACACCAATACAATAAATGTATAGACACTGATTCAAACCACCTGGAGTGTACGCCATTGTATATATGTACGGGCATTTATTTTTGTTGAGAGGGTATTATATGTTGCATATATACACAAAAGTACATTTCTTAGTCATCATTTATTGAATGCAGTAGCAAGCGCGGAATGTACGTACATCTATATTTTTGTGTTTCAGGGAATAACGCTTATGCTCGTTATTGTGAATCTTTAATAATTTTCTAGAATGCAACACTAACGCACGCTTGTACACACAAATGCTGATCACTGCCTAGTACCACCGGCTCTGGAGCATAGACCTAATTCATGCGAGTCTTGGCTTGGTGTGTATAGTACTGCGTACTTTGTTCTCAAGGTCGTAGGTCTCAGCTTTCTGATGTTATTAACGAGCACACACACACACACACACACACACACACACACACACACACACACACACACACACACACACACACACACAGAATAGGTAAAACTGGTCAGTTAGCAAAAGCTCATTTAAAATTAAGTCTTGTAAAATGTTCTCTTATATATTTAAAAATATTTTTTTTTATTTATATTAATGTAAAAATTAATATTTTTTTTACGAAAAAAAATAGAAAACTTAACTAACCTTATTATAACAAGCGCAATTTAATTTAACCTAATTCAACTAAATATATTTTAGACAAGTTTACAATAGTTTAATAATAAACAAACATAATGAACATTTGTATCGTTAGGTTCAGAATGATTTTTGCGAAATTATTGCATACACAAAATTTCGCTTGCCTTGTTCGGCAAGAAGAACGTTGCTATTTAAACCAAAATTGCAAGTTTTTACCTATTCGGCACGACATATAATCCACATGGTGACTAACAAAAAATAATTGGTTTGTATATTCCGATCCCCTACTAGGGTCCTCTTCAGCAGATACTTGAATGAAAGTAACATCAATTTAAAAGAAAGTTGCGCTTCTTAACCGTGCAGGTGAACATGGAGCATCAGATAAATGCTTGGGAAGACAGGTCACGGAGTATAATGACGGGTCTTGAAGTAGATGACTGGCACGAAGCTTAAAATTTAGGCAAGAAGTTCCTCTGTGCTGTGTAATTCCTGGTCTTGTGCTGCCGTTCAGTGGGATGTTGCAATTAGGGGTGGTAGCTATATTTTGCGTTTGTAGCTGTAGGTGACAGTGTCATGTGGGTTTTCGATACGTGGATGGGGTAAGAATACTCACGTAAGCTGGTAGTACGTATAATATAACGGAAGGTATGGGGAAGCACCAACAGCCGACCTGTCTCTCTCTGCTGGCTAACTACGACTGACCCATAGTGCCTACGGGTGAGGGTGTTTGAAATCCTGCTATGGTCAGCAGCAATATGAATACAGTCAGTGATTCACGCAGAGACGGTTGGTAGTGAGTCATCTACTGGTACACTGGTTACTGGTAACTGGTTACTAGGAACTGGTACTACTACTGAGAGCTCGGCGACGCTAACGTATGTCGTCCCGACATACAACTAATACAAACTAGAGACGGCAGGTGTACGGCTTGGGCTGATTCTATACAATGGTGGATTTAGAGATCTTGTACAAGGTACACAAATTTTCAAGAATCTCATTACAGAATTCACCTCCATTATCTGTTACTAGGGACTTAGGGGTGGTATGCCTGCAGATAATGCGTTCTTTAAACGCTTTAGCTACTGTCTCGGCAGTCTTATCTGCAACAGGAAATAACTCACAATATCTGGTGAAATGGTCTACCATAACACATTGATGTTTGTTGCCTTGGAGGGAACATTGGAAATTAGTTAACAAATCTAGCGCAACTCTTTCCCACGGTTCGCTAGTGGTTGGATACACTTGGATGGGATTAGGGCCATTAGCATTACCTTTATGTTGCATGCAGACACTACATTTCTTAACATACTCAGAAATATCATTTGCCATACGAGGCCAAAAGTATTTCAATCTGGCTTGTTTTACTGAACGATCCATACCAGGGTGTGCAACACCTGGTACATCGTGAACTAGCTGTAAGGCTACATTCAATAGTGACTGTGGAATTACTAACTGGTAAACTCTTCTGCTAGGAGTACCCAACTCGGCTGCTCGATACAGTAATTCTTGGTTCATGACAAAGTCACTGATGGGTGCTGGTGGCTTCACAGTCAGAATAAGATCTTCCTGGAGCAGGAATCGAATCACACCAGACAACATGGGATCTGTTCGTTGAGCATTCTTTACATCTTCAGCACTAAATGGAGGGTCTGCAGTTACTATACTAACATGTCGTGACAAGGCATCTGCGACTACAGGTAAGTGTTCAAAGGTGGGATTGAACTCTTGGATAGTCAAGGTCCATCTGGCTAACCTTCCAGTAGGTTGTTTGTTCTGGAATAAAGGTATCAGTGGAGCGTGGTCTGTCAAGACATGAACAGAGTACTGATAAATAATGTCTCGGAAGTGCTTTAAAGACCATACTATTGGTAAAGCTTCTTGCTCAGTTGCTGTATAATTACGTTCAGCCTTCGTAAGGACTCGGCTAGCAAATGCAACTGCGTTGTACTTGCCATCGGTCTTCTGAGCTAGTACGGCACCTATGCCAATAGAACTAGCATCAGTAGTCAGATAGAAGGGCTTAGAAAAATCTGGAAATTTCAAAATTGGAGCAAATGTTAGCTTCTCTTTTAAAGTTTGGAATGCTCTTTCTTGACGGAAGGTCCAAACAAAAGGAACATCTTTCTTAAGCAACTCAGAGGAGCAGCTATGGAAGAAAAATTGGCAATGAAAGATCTATAAAAACCTGCTAAGCCCACAAAGGATCTTACGGCATCAGCAGTTTTGGGAGTTGGAAAATTTAGTACTGCAGTTACTTTACTTTGGTCAGTCGTAACCCCTCTAGGAGTGACTACGTGACCAAGAAACTTAATTTCTGATCTGAAAAATTGACATTTAGACAGTTTGATCTTTAAATTGGCTTCTTCAAGCTTACCAAGTACTACATCAAGTCTTTTCAAGTGTGTATCCACGTCTTTAGACATGACGATTACGTCATCTAAGTGCACCATAAGTGCATTACCTATGAGACCTCTAAAGATATTAGTCATGAGCCTTGAGAATGTGATAGGGGAGGATCGTAATCCAAACGCCATATGGAGGAAGTGATAATGACCTGTAGGAGTGGAGAATGCAGTTAGCTCTTGGCTGTCCTCGTGAAGAGGGACTTGCCAAAACCCTTGTAACAAATCCAGGGTTGAAAAGACTTTGTTATCTCCGATGTTACGATGTTACGTAAGAGATCACCCAGTACAGGGAGTGGAAAGCGATCTGGAATAGTTTTCGCATTTAACTTCCTAAAGTCAATCACTGGGCGCCAAGTACCATCCTTCTTAGGTACTAGGATCAAGGGCGCATTCCAAGGTGAATTGCTAAGTGCAATAACTCCATCATCAAGCATTTGATTGATCAATTCTTCTGCAACAGCAACTTGTGAATGAGGCATTCTGTACGCAGGTATATAGATAGGTCTAGTACCAGGTTCAAGTGGAATACGATGGGACAATAAGTTCGTTATACCCATCTTCTCACCTGTTAAGGCAATGGCTTTACGACGTTTGTTCAACAGTCAACAAACGCTTGACTTCATCTGGGAAGTCAGTGGGAGCTAAGTCTTTCTCCTCAACTGGTGGAACAGATTGAGCCAGTGAAGTGGATGAGGTCTCCCCAGTGGTAGCTATATTTTGCGTTTGTAGCTGTAGGTGACAGTTTCCCAACTGTAAAGCAGTTGGGAGTCGATAAAATTACTGTTATGATCACTATTATGTATGAAGAAGATTGAGACACTTATGCAACATATGGGAATCTTTACTGAAGAAACGTTTCGCCACACAGTGGCTTCATCAGTCCATCAGTATTGGACTGATGAAGCTACTGTGCAGCGATACGTTTCTTCAGTAAAGATTCCCATATGTTGCACAAGTGTCTCAATCTTCAACTTGTTGGTTTTAAACCATTTGTCATATCATGTATGTGACGAATGCAGTATTGTGTGTGTTACTGCCCGTTAATGTCTTTTGTGTACATACATGCAATTCTCTAGGTTTCCCGTTTCTCTCACGCGAATTGTTTTCACGGGGTTCGATCCCCTATAAGGGTGAAAACATTAGGCATGTTTCCTTAAGACACCTGCTGTCGCTGTTCACCCATCAATAAGTAGGTACCTGGCTGTTAGCTGACTGGTGTGGGTCGCATTCTCGGGACAACCACTGTGAAAAAAGTAGCGAAATTTGGAAGAATTTAAGGTACATTAGACAAATTTTTGAGTAGAATATAAGCTGTGTTTCACGGATCACTGACTACCTACCTATATCATTATGAAGGCCCTGCCTAGTATGGGCCAACAGGCCTGCTGCATTGCTCCTCCTTTCCGATGTTCATATGTTCTTAAGTCAGGTGTTGTTGTGGAGTGGCAGCGAGGTGTAGTCTCGTCCTTATATGCCTTCCTGTTAACTTTATATTTTATAGTTCTTTGATAATGTGAAAAGTCACGAAATCGCTAGAAATTTCGCTATTTTTTTCACAGTGGTTGTTCTGCATATTGTGATATCACCTGTTTACAGTCGTTATTCACAGTTCGTTATAATATAATGTATGTAATAAAATATCATAGCACAATGCAGTGAATGAAGGAGGAAAGAAGGGAAGGTCGAGGGTCTGAGGCTTAGTGGCACGAAGACACACCTGATGCCGGAAGGTTCACCCGAGAAGTCCACGACAGGAACCAGGACAGGAAACGACGAACATACTTTCAAAACCCAACGGTAGCGGAGGGAGGCAAGGCATTCCCTGTGCGCAGGAGGATGTAAATGGCGGAAATGGAAGCGAAATGATACAACAGAAGAATGAAATTAAAGACTAAAGAGTGCAAGGAGTAAAGCAGCTCGTATAGAAGTATCATATAACAAAGATGAGAGACAGATGAGCGTAGAATGTAAGTAATGTAGAAGATCATATAAGAAACACTGGACAAACCCAGTGACAACACAATGCATGACCTTTACAACACTCAAGGGTACATTGCTACACCTTACTACTGAATACTTATTATTGAATGATTAATCTTAACTGAAGTATCAGATAATATTTTTGCTTTTGTATAAACATATCTGACTTACGAGCAACTAATTAGAATTGTTTGTATAATTTTTTAGAAAATCGACATGGATTCAACGAAGTGATGGAAGCATTCCTTAGTGTGGTCCATGTTGATAAGAGCATCACGCAGTTGTTGCAGATTTGTCGGGTGCACATTCTTGCTATTAATCTCCCGTTCTACCACATTCCGAAGATTTACACCAAATTTTGACTCTACCATCTGCATGTCGCAGAAGAAATCAAGATTTGTCAGACAAGGCAACATTTTTCTCAGTCTTCATCTGTGCAGTTTTGGTGATGCTGTGCCCAATGTAGCCTCAGTTTCTTATTCTTAGGTGACAGGAGTGGAACTAATTGTAGTCATCTGCTGTAGCGAGAGGTGATCTGGCCATACGGGCATCTGGGCAATGCCCGGTAGGCCGCTAAGCTGGGTAAAAAAGGCTGAAAAAATGTCACGAAAAACTGAAGTCACAGCCGCTGCACAAACATTAAAACGAAAATGGAATGCGCCGCAGCTGAGCAGTTAAAACACGCCTCTGCCCTCAGCTGTCTGTTATTGTCGCAGTGGCAGTGGTCGAGCCGGCCGACCTGATCGGTGAAGGGTGTCCGGGCCGGTTGTGCGACCCAGCCCGCTTCTGGCTGTATCCCATCCAAATCTAAGGTCGACGTGTTGTGCATTCAGAGAATCTTTTTTACATACCACTGCTGTAATGCATAGTTATTTGTCAGTTTGAACCAGTCTGGCCATTCTTCTCTGACCGCTCTCCATAAAAAAGGTGTTTTCACCCACCAAATTGCCGCTCACGGATGTTTTTATGTTTTTCACATTCTTTCCTCTCAAGGGAGGTTCCTTGACGCTGGTGAGGGGCTCTTGATCTAGGGAACTGGATCTGTGCTCCGGTTCCCTGAATTAAGCCTGAATGCCTTACAACCCCCTCCCCCCCCCCACGCGCTGTATGATCCTACGGGTTTAGCGCTCCCCATGATTATAATAATAATAATTCACATTCTCTGTAAACTCTTGACTTTTACATGAAAATCCCGGTGGTCAACAATTTCTGACATACTCAAACCACGCCATCTGGCACCAATAATCACTTCATGGTCCAAGTCATATAGATCACATTTCTTCTCCATTCTGAGGTTTGATGTGAACACCACAACTGAACCGCCTGACCACGTCATCATGCCTATAGGCAGTGAGGTGCTGCAACGTGATTGGTTGATTAGATATTTCCATTAAGGACCAGGTGTACAGGTGTGCCTAATAAAGTGAACACTGAGTGTATATACTCAATTTTAAACATACATTGATTACCAAAGAATCAAATAGAGTCTCTGGAATTTTTAGAATTATGATTATGCTAAAGAAATCATTGTTTTGCCTGAGAGATAATTTGTTTATAAATAAATCTGTGAAAATCATTCTGAACATATTAAAAAATGCATATCATTGATTTTAAGTAACATTCAGTACATTTAAACTGATGTCTGATATATTTACGAGAATCTGTTTAAAAAAAATTCGTTACGTTAGCTGAGATTTCTAAGTTAGGTTTGTTGCAAAAATATAATGATTCGACAAAATAAATTTTGGGAAAAGTTCATTTTTTTCTGCAGTTCTGCCTAAATGATCAATTTAGCTTATTAGGCACGACATACTCTCTCTCTCTCTCTCTCTCTCTCTCTCTCTCTCTCTCTCTCTCTCTCTCTCTCTCTCTCTCTCTCTCTCTCTCTCTCTCTCTCTCTCTCTCTCTCTCCCCTCTCTCTCCTCGAATTTAACCCCGCCAAATGCAAAGTCCCGAAGATTCGGGAAGGGCAGAGAAGACCGCAGACAAAGTACAGGCTAGGCGGCCAAAGACTCCAAACCTCGCTCAAGGAAAAGGATCTTGGGGTGAGTATAATACCGAGCATATCTCCTGAGGCGCACATCAGCCAGATAACTGCTGCAGCATATGGGCGCCTGGCAAATCTGAGAATAGCGTTTTAATGCCTCGGTAAGAAATAGTCTGCACCGTGTACGTGAGGCCCATACTGGAGTATGCATCACCAGTTTGGAACCCACATCTGGTCAAGTACGTCAAGAAATTAGAGAAAGTGCAAAGGTTTGCAACAAAACTAGTTCCAGAGCTAAGGGAAATGTCCTACGAAGAAAGGTTAAGGTAAATTGGCCTGACGACACTGGAGGACAGGAGGGTTAGGGGAGACATAATAACGACATCAAAATACTGCGAGGAATTGACAAAGTAGACAGAGACAGGATGTTCCAGAGATGGGACACAGAAACAAGGAGTTACAGTTGGAAGTTCAAGACTCAGATGAACCGAAGGGATGTCAGAGAGTATATCGTTAGTCATAGAGTCGTCAGGAAGTGGAATAATCTGGCAAGTGACGTAGTGGATGCAGGAACCATACGTAGTTTTAAGACGAGGTATGATAAAGCTCATGGAGCAGAGAGAGAGAGGACCTAGTAGCGATCAATGAAGAGGCGAGGCCAAGAGCTTTGAATCTACCGCTGCAACCACAAATTGGTGAGTACAAATAGGTGAGTACACACACACGCACACACACACACACACATATATATATATATATATATATATATATATATATATATATATATATATATATATATATATATATATATATATATTAAAAATGATACATTTGGAAGGAGAACAACTTAAATGACTTTTCGGGGCCTATATCTCAAATACCTCATTCAGCTTCCCGGCGATGGGCCGTGTGCCTCTGGATCGCAACACTGAGTCACTGAAAGAGGAAGCTAGCCGCTCTGGGGTTCTTTGGTTCTCGTGAAGTTTTTCATCTAACTCTGAGGAATCTTATAGCACACCTGCCTCATGCTCCGAGGGTTTTCGACTTTACTGGGAAGTAATTCTTGGCATTAGTCCAGTCTACGCAATAACATGTATTCCTTACATGAATGAAGGAAGCAATGGATTCTTGTCCATTAGATATTGCATATTTATGTTATGTACCTCTGCTGTCAAGAGATTTTCCAATTTATCCTAAATAAAAGGTTTCAGATCTTTTACAAAGAATGGCATACACACAATACAAATATCTTGAGAGCAGAGTTAAACAACATAAATATGCAATATCTAATGGACAAGAATCCATTGCTTTCTTCATTCATGTTAGGGATACATGCTATTGTGTAGATTGGACTAATGCCAAAGAATTACTTCCCTATAATTCTGGAGTTGAACGAAATATTATGGAATTCTCTCTACTCAGGCATGATGAACAAAATGTTTCTATAAACTTGAGAGGTTTATAGTCCTAAATATTGTTCATAATTTTAACGGTAAAAATATTTTTCATTAAAATACAGTGTGTGTTCTTTGTAAGACGAACAATTTAACTTTATATTAGATAAATATATGCGTGGGACAGGTTTTTGTGAGGTGTTGTCACCTCTGAGTGAGGTGTCAACTCAGTGTTTAACATTTAAAATGTGCTGCTCCTGCCTCTTCTTCCTGTTCCTCTGAAGATGTTTGTGTAAGCACATGAAAGCGCTCAGGTTTCATTTTCTATTTTCGGTTTGTTATTTTTACACACACACACACACACACACACACACACACACACACACACACACACAATGTCCTACGAGGTGAGGTTAAGGAAACTCGACCTGACGACACTTGAGGACAGGAGGGGGTACAGGGGTACTATGAGAAAGACATAAAATCTTGAGAGGAATCGACAAGATGAACAGCGACAAGATGAACAGCGACAAGATGTTCCAGAGATGGGACACAGCAACGAGCGGTCACAATTGGAAGTTAAAGACTCAGATGAGTTACAAGGATGTTAGGAAGTGAAGGGTGTCGAGAGTCACTAACCTATTTGTGTGAGGGTGTGTGCTGGTGTGTTCTGAGAGTTCGGATGTCTCTATAAAGATAAAAGTGGCTCAGAGAGCGGGTGTTAGTAACAAAAATGGAAGGTGTTAGAGAGGCCTGATATTTCTAACAAGGATGGAGGTGGTTGGGACGGCTGATGTTTCTAACAAGGAGGGAGGTGGCTGGGACGGTTGATGTTTCTAACAAGGAGAGAGGTGGTTGGGATGGCTAATGTTTCTAACAAGGAGGAAGGTGGTTGGGATGGCTAATGTTTCTAACAAGGAGGAAGGTGGTTGGGATGGCTAATGTTTCTAACAAGGAGGAAGGTGGTTGGGATGGCTAATGTTTCTAACAAGGAGGGAGGTGGTTGGGATGGCTAATGTTTCTAACAAGGAGGAAGGTGGTTGGGATGGCTAATGTTTCTAACAAGGAGGGAGGTGGTTAGGATGGCTAATGTTTCTAACAAGGAGGAAGGTGGTTGGGATGGCTAATGTTTCTAACAAGGAGGGAGGTGGTTGGGGAGGCTGATGTTTCTAACAAGGAGGGAGGTGGTTGGGGAGGCTGATGTTTCTAACAAGGAGGGAGGTAGTTAGGGAGGCTGACTATTCTAACATGGAGAGGAGAAATACATTGAGAGAAATTTGTTTATCTATATTATCCAGAGGGCTTATGTTGTTGAGGTGGTTCGGAATTTAGAGAGGGTGGAGCGAAACAGAATGACTTGGAGAGCGTATAAATCTGTGGTGGGTGAAAGGCGGGGTCTGGATCAGCCTAGATAAGGTTGGAGGGAGGAGGCAAGGGCGGTTTTGTGTGCGAGGGGCTTGGACTTCCAGCAAGCGTGCGTGAGCGCGTTCGATAGGAGCGAGTGGAGACAAATGGTTTTTATGACTTTACGTGCTGTTGGAGTGTGAGCAAAGTAACATTTATGAAGGGATACAGGGAAACTGGCAGGCCGGACTTGAGTCCTGGAGGTGGGAAGTACAGTGCCAACACTCTGAAGGAGGTATGTTGATATGTTTCAGTTTTTTTTACTGTAGTGTAAGCTCGCCTCTGGCAAGACAGTGATGGAGTGAATGATGATGAAAGTGTTTCTTCTTTTTCGAGTCACCCTGCCTTGGTGGGAAACGGCCGATGTGTTAATAAAAAAAATATATGAAGAGCTCTTGAGGATATTACCCTCCAGATAATGGTGTGGGGCTGGGATGTCCTGGCTTTCTACACATTTAAAAAAGATGGTGTTATCTCAACATTTATCTCTTCATCTAATATGATGCCAATTTGTGAATGACTATGATACCGTGTCACCAGGGAGGAAGACGGGAGGATACCGTGGTTATATTTATCAAACAATAATGTTGTTGTTATTACTGTCGTTGTTGATGTTAGTGTTCTTGTTGTTGTTGCTGATATTGTTGTTGTATTAAAAATTATGATGTCAGGGTTATTCAGAGAAATTCTCAAATGAAGAATGGTATATGATGTGGGATTCTAATATGAAGACGGAAGGTGTTGCCGATGATACAGGACTCTAACAGAGAAGGAACAAGTGCACAGGTGTTGGGGTACCAGAAATGTCTTGGGTGTAAGCCTGGTTGCGAGTGTCTGCTTCCATTGACTGCGGAGAGGGAGGTCATAGTTCAAGATCACTCCTCCTACCATCCAGTCTGTGAGACCTAAGTTTCCTACGCTGGCAAAATAAATTATTTCTGAGGGAGAGAGCAACCTCCCAAACCACCTTGGTGTTGTGGTTATACAGGAAGTGCTTCTCTCTGGCTCTTAGATGATGACACGCTCTTACCTCATAAGATTCAACAGCTGCTGTTATTCAGATTGACATTGTTTTGTTTTCTATTGGCTTTGTGTGTGTGTGTGTGTGTTCATGCTTACCTAATTGTGGTTACAGGGGTCAAGTCTCAGCTCCCGTTGCCCCGCCTTATAGCTGGCCCATACTTTGTTCCCTCCATCCTAGCTTCATGAGCCCTATTATACTTATTCTAAAAGCTGTGTATTAATTCTGCCTCTACCTCTTCGCTGTCTCGGTCGTTTCACTTCCCGATCACTCAAAAGGCTATGACTCATCCGTGTTTTTAACTTCCAGCTGAGCCTTCGTGTACCCGAGACCCGCCTCTCAAACACTCTCTCTGTCCACCCTGTCAGTTCCTCTTAATATTGTATACGCCGTAATCATATTACCTATGGTTCTTTTGACCTTTAATGTCGTTAGCTTAAGCTCTCTAGCCTCTCCTCTCGGGTCATATTCCTTAACTCTGGGACTAATTTCGTTGAGAATCTTTTTACAAATTTTGTACATGCTTTATCACATGCAGGTTCCATATCATCGCTGCATACTCCAACATGGGCCTGACATATTTTTGTGTATAGGGTCATGAAGGGCTTGAGCCTCTGGTACACACCACTTAACCGTTAATCGTTCTATGTGATGCATGGCTTATCCTGTGGGATATTTTGTATGTACATCGTGGATTGTGTCCTCGTTTTTTCTCCTTTAGTATGTTCCATTTGCTTACAACTCGCTGGCTGAAAAAGTTCTTATTTCTCATTTGCTTCTTCTGGTATTTAACTTCCAACTTTGCCCACTTGTCTTGTTTCCATCAGTCTAGAAGCATGTGCCTTGATCCATCTTGTCGATAACCCGAGAATCTATTATGTTGTGATTGTGGAGGTCGAATATCTACCCTCTAGTTCCCAAATTTACACAGATAACCCGCACATAGGAGAGAGGAGCTTGCACGACGTTTCGGTCCGGCTTGGACCATTTGCCGTCACACTAACCTCTCCTCCCGCTACAGATGCCCCTGGTGTCTACTCTATTCCATGTTCCTCTTGTCCTCTTCAGTACTTTGGAAAAACTGTCCGTTTTCTTTCTGACAGACTCAATGAGCACAAGAAGTGTTAGGCTTGCCGCCACCAACAGTGCTCATTCATGTCATGTCAGAGATAAAAGTCTTCCTATTGACTGGTCTTCTGCTAAAACTGTCTTCCCTACTTGTAACTTTCAAAGTCGCAGTTTTATTGAATCCTCTCTTATACACAACTTTCCTTGTATGAACCTTAGTCCTGGCTTTGTCTCTGTAGATACCTTCCTTTCCCATTACATTGTCAAATGCTCCAAGCTTCAGGACATATGTGATTTAACCTGATTCTTATCTTTCCTCTTTCTATTTCTTCTCCATTCCTTTTTCCTTTTTCTTGTTTTGGGTTTCCTTTCTTCTGTCTTCGGTGTTTTATCCTCTACTTACCTTCCCCCTTTCCTGTGTTTTTGGTCTTACCCCTTGTGGGCTCTTAGCTCTCTTGCAGTGCTCTCTTTCATGGCTTTTGACTTCATTACTACTACTACCACTTCCTCCCCTGCTACCTTTGGCTCCTCCCTACTCTTTTGCCTCCTTTTTTCTATATTTTGTCCCTACTTCACACTACCACTACTACTTCCACTACCTGTCTTACCTCTACCACTACTACCTCTCTTTTCCCGTCCCTGCCAGCTTGACTGTATATACTGGCTCCCTCTCTCCTTCCTGTTAGTGAGACTTTACGAGTTATTTGTGTATTGTCCCAGTCACAGTATTGTGCCTTTTTGTTCTTCCCAAAATCTGCCTTGCACAAGCATGGGTTGAAATTCAGTAGCCACCTGTCCGATCAGTCAGTATTTTTCTGTCTTTACAAGTACACGTTTTCATCAATAACTTCATATTATCCGCAGAATCTCAGTGGTAGAGTGTTTTGTCTCATAGCCGAATGAACACGGGTTCGAATCCCGCGATGCGCGTTTCTCGACTGTTGTAGGTCAAATCCTAGTGGTGGAAGTATTCTTTATGTAAGGTGGGCTTTAATTAAAATGAACTGCGGTGGAATCATAGTTCTTGCGTAGATTAAACTGTGCAAAAAAAAATTTCAGGCACATATGATTAAATATCATCATCAATGTCATTACGTTGTGGGTATCCTAGCGGTTTAAAATGCGTAAAATGCGTAAAAAATCCAGGGGTGAATATAATTCTGTATCATCAGGAATGTCATTAAGTATTTAAGGGAGAGTAAAGGGAGATATCACTTATCAGATTCGTCCATTTCATTCCCTTCTCCTGACCCATCATTTTTCCTCTCCCTTCCCTTAGGTAATAATAGTAATAATAATAATAATAATAATAATAGTAATAATAATCTTTTTTTCTACAAGTACATTTACAAGGTGTACAGGCCTGACATCAATGTCATACTACTATATAGATAGCCTCTTGTTATGCAGATCATTTCGGGCAAATTAGGCCAATTTTCTCCCAAGATGCGACCCACACCAGTCGACTAGCACCCAGGTACCCATTTTACTGATGAGTGAACAGGAACAGCAGGTGTCTTATGGAAACACGTCCTGTTTTCCAGCCGTACCGGGAATTCGATCCTCGGACCTCAGTGTGTAGCTGAGTGCGCTGGCCATCCAGCTGCATGACACGCCGTGTGGACGCCATGTTACTTCAAGTAACATCTAATCATTTTGTTCTATTTTCCATTTTAATAAATAATATACAGTTATACTCATTAAGAATACTGGCTTGTAGGGCAGACTTGTGTGTTTGTCTCTTTGTACGACATTTGCCGTTTTCCAGGTTTCCAGATGCCCTGTATCCAGCGTATAAGAGAAATTTGCTTACAAAGACTTTTTCCAGCAAGACTTTTTCTGATTTCTTTTCTTTTCCCGTATCCAATCTTTAGCGTAGTATCATCACATAATTCGCTGTTGTGGTGAAACTGTACAGCTACATTTGGTTTATCCATTCTTTCCTTGAACCTCTTTGATCTGCTCGTTAAGTTCTTTACACCACCTTCATATTTTATGTTTGCTCTTTTTTTTTACTGTCACCTTCTGTCTGATGCAACTTTGCATTAGTTTTGGTTCTAGCTTTTGGCTGTTCAATATTATTATAATCAAAAGAAGCGCTAAGCCACAAGGGCTATAGGCTGTTCAATAGCTATAACTCAGTCAGATAAGACTATGCAATATATTTTTTCTCGGCTTTTGCTTTTTGTCACTGTCTTCCATTTATTGTTCTCCACTCCTATTCCCATATTCATATATTCTAGGAGTAGGCAAGTTCTTAGATAAGAAGAGCCATATATAATACTTTTCATACATTTTTGAATGTTCAAGAGGCACAGAAAATATTTTTAAAATTATATCTGTAAATAATAAAAATACATATATATATTAGTCGTCAGCAAAGCAGAATATGTTTCATCTCTGCTCGTTGATGACTGAGTCTTCATTTTCACAGTTAACAGTTTAAAATCTGGCTGGTAGGCTGTCAGAACTGTTCTAAGAAGACTGTTAGTGAAGATAGCACGATGTTTTGACTTGATAAATTTCATTACAGAGAAGAGAGATTCACAGCAGCAAGTTGTTCCAAAAACAGAGAGTAGTGGGAAGCCAGTTTTCTGGAGATTGGGATAATTTACTTCTGGGATTTGTTTCCAGAAGTTAAAGTAAGCACACATCTTCCTGCAGCTCAGTAAGCTGTATTTTTATTGTATAGATAATGTGAACTGCCCGTATACATGTACAGATAAAATATTCTAATAATGGTGCATACTATAGAATAATATAATTTTTTGGAAAAAAAATGGCAGTGAAACCCAATATTGTCTCAGGAGCCGCAGTTTGACCACGTCTGATATATTCAGTACGTGCGCTTCTACATTTTTCTCTATTACAGTCATATTTGTGTGCATTTCCCATGCCCTGGTGCTTCATTTGTTTGCCTCTCTTTAAGTACCATCTAGGGTACAAGTTTTTCTCCAACTTCAAGACTTCATTTCTGGATATTTTTTTTTTTTGTATTCGGGGAAAACCTACCAGCTCTGGGAAACTGGTTGAAGAATTTCATATGTAAATTAATGGAAATTCAAACTAATCTTTTTATGAATAATTCAGCCCTCAAATTAAGTCCATATTATATATATATATATATATATATATATATATATATATATATATATATATATATATATATATATATATATATATATATATATATGTCGTGCCGAATAGGCAGAACTTGCGATCTTGGCTTAAATAGCAACGCTCATCTTGCCATATAGGACAAGCGAAAATTTGTGTATGCAATAATTTCGCCAAAATCATTCTAAACCCAACGAAAAAAATATATTTCATTGTGTTTGTTTAGTATTAAATTACTGTAAACGTTTTTAAAATATATTTAGTAGGATTAGGCTAAAATAAATTGCGATTGTTAGAATAAGGGTAGGTAAGTTTTCTAAGTTTCTTTTGGTGCAAAATTAAAAATTTTTACATTAACATTAATGAAAAAGATATATCTTTAAATGTATAAGAGAAATTTTTAGAAAGACTTAATTTTAAATGAGATCTTGCTAACTGACCAGTTTTACATATTTGGCGTGACATATATATATATATATATATATATATATATATATATATATATATATATATATATATATATATATATATATATATATATATATATCGAAGGGGTTCTTAAATGGAGATATCGAGGGTTGAAGGTAGACACACTTGTTGGATGGTAACATATATTGTCAGACTGTGATGGTGGGAATTGGAGCCCAGCCTCTGCCTGTCTTAGCCTGGATGTCTACGCCGACTGAGAGGGTGGCAGAGGTACGACCGCACACGTGCGCATCCCGTGACATCACACAAAGTCACAGGCCTAAAAGGGATCTCCTATCTAAAGCACATGGATGATACTATATGCTATGCTATATAACACAGGGATCAGCAACTATGCTGACAGCTCGGTCATGTTACGTATGTTGTCTCGACATACACTACTATCTATAGGCTGAACAGGCAGGCGGTTCTGGGCTGATTCTATACAATAACAAATTCATATATAACTTAGAACTAATGGATGGTATCATAATGGTTAACAAAACGAGTTTTATGTAATGGGTGTTAACGTAATGAGTTTTAACGTAATGCATTACAAACTACAAGAACAAATCATTGTACAATATGGATGGAATTGATCGATCAATCTGTATTCATGCACTCTACGGATTCTGAGGAAGAATAAATATATATATATATACAAGGTGAAATTAACAGCAAAGGTATCTGGTGCACTCAGATCATTACTGTCAGATTCTCAGAATACGGAGGGAACGTGAATATGAAAAAAAAAAATCTGAAAAACTAATCGGTTAATAACAAACAGTTGACAATTTACTTCATCTCGGACATCTAGTTATACAGACTGTACATTTAAACCCAATTCTGTGAGGGTGAGGTTTACATATGCAGAATGGTTATCATCTCTGGGAGGATCGAATTCCTCTGCGATGGCTAACACATGCTTTGACTGAGGGAGACTTGAACGAGTATCTACAAAAGATACTTGTGGGTTTCTTATTACTTGTCGAGTATGCCAGGAGTAACGACATTCAGGTCGGTTATCTGACTGAGTATTTGAGGTAGAGGGTACAGAGTCAAGAGGATTTTCAGCATCTGTCACATTAGTCTGGGTAGCAATATCATCAACATCGCATACTAATTTCATATGATCTAAATGCGATTCATTGTACTTACCAGTACTAATTTCTCTAACCTTATACTTATTACCAGAGATATGTTCTACAACTCGATAAGGTCCGACAAACTTTTGATCGAGCTTGGGCATTGCAGAAGTTTTGTTGAAATTTGTCAGCATTACTCGTGAACCTACTTTTACTTTTGATGGCTTAGCACGGCTATTAGTTACTCTAGTAAATTCTGCTGTTGATTTGTGAAGTGTTTCACGGATTCTTCTAAAAACACTTTGAGCCATGCTGGTACGAGTTGCTACGAAATCATCAGGGTTGTAATTAGGTTTTGGAGTGGAATATAACAACTCATAGGGTAAACGCCTGTCTACACCATACAATGCATAATGTGGAGTATTACCTATTGAAGCATTGTAAGCAGAATTTATGGCACATTGAACATCTCGTATGACTTCATCCCAAGTTTCACTATTGGGGTTGATAGTGGCTCTCAGGACATCAAGTACTTTCTTATTGGTTCTTTCGGCTAACCCATTGCTGGCAGGATGATGAGGAACAATGGTGGATTTAGAGATCTTGTATAAAGTACACAAATTTTCTAGAATCTCATTACAGAATTCACCTCCATTATCTGTTACTAAGGACTTTGGGGTGGTATGCCTGCAGATAATGCGTTCTTTAAATGCTTTAGCTACTGTCTCTGCAGTCTTATCTGCAATAGGAACTAACTCACAATATCTGGTGAAATGGTTTTAAAATTGGAACAAGCCAAGGGGAAACTTTTTATGGTTCTAGGGGTTTGGGGTCATTGGTTTGGGATTGGGACCATTGACATTTCCTTTGTTGCATTCAGACCTGCATTTCTTAACATATAAATGTCAGTTGAAAAGGCCAAAAGTATTTCATTCTGGCTTTTTACAAAATCCATACCGGTGTAAAACACCTTGCATCATGAAACAGCGGGGAACACTTTCCCTGTTTGGAATTACAAACAAAACTTTTCTTTGGTTTTAAAACTCGGCTTTGATACAGTAATTTTTGGCTCATTACAAAGTCACTAAGGGTGCTGGGGGGTTTTACATTAGAATAAGATCTTCCGGGGGAACGAACCCCCGACCACGGGACTTCTTTCTTTGGGGGAATGCAAAACTCAAAAAGGGGATGACCCCCGTTAAATTAACGCATAACCCCAAAAAGGGCGGGAAAACGATCTATTCTCTAAAACCAAAGCACGGGAAAAATAAACTAAAATTGATATTCAATCTGGTCCCACGTGACACTGGTATCGCTATAAAAAAACTACATTTAAAACGTTAACAAAAAGATAAAAATAACTTACAATGCACGATTACTGCCAAAGGGATGGGATAAACTAAACAAAGGGACAAAACCTCAAGTGAGCCCCTCCCAAAAAACGTCTTTCTGAAAGGTTGGGGATCAGAAAGATGCAAAACCCTTTGGAAAGTTCCTCGGTTCCCCTGGGGAAACATATAACAAGCCCCATCGAAAGGATGGTGTCTCGCTACCCCCGTCCCGATATTGGCGGGCAGACAGGGTGAGATAATTCTGCCCGCCCTACGTTAATAAGATTAGGGATTTTGGAACAATCTGAACCCATTTCGTTTTTTTAAAAAACTGGGATAAAAGCATGAGAACAAACATATTGTTAAGGGCTGGTTTTCTTTATCGTGAAATTGGTACTGTGGATATTCATATTTACTTTGCTGGGAGTACACTAAGTAACGTTCAAAGTATGGGTGTTTCAGGAAATTACTCAAAGGGCATGGCAAAAAAAAAAAGAGAAAAAGTAAGAACGGAAGAAAAATCTTCTTTCATATAAAAAAAAATTGACGGGGCACCCGTAAAAAAGAAAATCAAAAAAAATCAACTGGGGAATAACTTTTAAAATCAAAGAACTTTTACTTTATAAATCATTTTCTCCTTTTTCTTTAAATTGAATAAAACAGTGGTTTTCCTTTTTAATTTTAACAGGGAAATACAAAAAATGATAAAAAGGACTCAAAAATTGTAAAAATAAAAAAATGGGGCACAACCTAAATAAAATAAAAAGGCAAAAAAGAATAAAAATTTTAAAAAGGTAATAAATTTTCCCGAAATAAATTTGAATTTTCAAAAAAAATTCTAATCAACAGGGCGCATAAAAATTTTTTGAAAAGAATTTTTTTAACCAATATTTGACAAAATTATTGCAAAAAAATAAAAATGAATAATAAAAATAAAAACAAAAAGAAAAAGAAATTATCAAAAACACTTCTTAATGAAAAAAAAATTTAAAAACAAAAAAACAATTTACTCAAAAAAAGAACTTTAAAAAAAGACAAAAAGTGAATTTGTTCAATGAAACTAAAAAAATAGGTCAAACACAGAAAAACGTTTGAAAACTTACAGTGGAGAACACAAACATCAAAAAAACACAATCTAAATTTTTTGCAAGAAACGATTTTAAAATTTTTTAAAAAAGATTTCTTTCCAAAAAAATAATGGGACTATTGTCTGTGGAAATAAGACAAATTAGACACTGGGTAAAAAAGGGGAATATGAACACAGAATTTCCGGGGAAAAACAAGAATACCAAAAAGCTGGGAAAAAATTATAACAGACAACACTAGGGATGCGAATAAATGATAAATTACGAAATACTTCATGGGAATCAGAACACAAAAGGGGGGGTTCTGAAGGGAAACAAATTTATCGCTCATATGTTGCCCCAAACAAAGGAAAAAAACTAATACTTTCTTCAAATGTAAAAAGAACCAAAAAAACAGACATAAGATAATGCCCAAAATTAACACGAATTAAGGGATAAAAATTAAACAAACACTGGTCTGATCGAGAGTCACTGTTCACTAAAAAAGGGAAAAACACTGAAACAAAAGAAATGTCTCAACACTCCAAAAGTCTCTAGAAAAAAAAAAAAATTTTCCCGCGACTTGGGGAAGAATGGGTAGATGGTAGTGGAGAGTGAGGGTTGATGTCGTCTTGCTGTCCTCTGCACCGGAATAAATTCCCCATCGGCGATGAACTCACCAAAAGGGTTTTAACGGTGGGAACATCGCTCTTGACCCCTAGGGGCCTTGAAATTGCCCCAGTAGTGTCCCCACTGGTAGGGGTTGGGTGGTCCCACAGTGAGTGTGGTTTTTTTTAGGGTAAAAAGGGCTAGGGGCTGGACCCGATGGGACTGGTGGGGGGGTTGGGGCCATGGGTTGAACGGGGAATGGGACACCACACTGCCGCGAAGATTTCTGCGGCTAGCTTAAAATCACCGCGAAAAACCACAACCCCCAAAAGGGTGAAAAAACCCCCGGGTGGCTTGGGCTTGATTCAAACGGGAACTCCCTGGTTTTCTAGTACTGGGGAAGACACCGGGAGTTTTCTGGTTACAACCCCTTCCCCAGAATAGCTGTAATTAAGAGCACAGCAGGGTGGAAGCTGGCTTGGGAGGCAAATGGATGAAGGCTAGGCTGGACTTTTTTTTGCTCCCCACAGACTGGGAAACTGGCCCCAAACTGGGGCAACCTGGGGGTGATGAAATAAGCAGATAAACACTAAAAAAGACTGCCGTGAATAATGTAGAAACTGGAGGAGCCCGGGGGGGGACTGGCTGAGATAGCTGACTTGAGGTAGAGGGTGGCAGGCCCCCTAAGGGAAAAGAAATGGCCGTCTTTCTGGTCGAAAAAAATCTCCAACATGGGGTAATTTTCAATTTCGCCCACCCTGACCATTTTCGAAGGGGGTTTTAAATGGGGAAAATTTGAGGGTTGAAGGGGACACCTTGTTTGGGTGGTAAAAATATTTGCAGACTGTGAAGGTTGAGCCCAGCCCGCCTTTTTAGCCCGGATGTCTACGCCGCTGAGAGGAGGCGGGGATGACCGTACATCGCATCCTGATGTCCCCCAGTCACGGCCTAAAGGGACTCTTCAAAGCACATGGATGATACTTAAAGCTTTTTATATAACACAGGATCAAAAATATGCTGACATAATATGGGGAAAAGGTAAAACTTGGGTTTTTGGCAAATATAACCTTTTGCCGAAACGGGAAAGAAAATTTGTTGAAAAATATAAAATTAGAAAACCCAGCCCTGATCTTTGGATAAAACTTTCTGATCATGAAAAAATAACGGGGGTGATTTTGGGCCCTAAACCCTGGAGTCGGGACCTTCGGGATTATGTGGGAAAGTTTTGGTTCTTTTGGTAGATGAAAAAAAACCCCCCGGGGTTTACGTTTAGGAACGAAAATTCAAAAATGTGGGAGATAGGAAGCGGAAGCGTTCCTCACGGGTCTGTCATGGTGACCCCCCATGTTGGAATCACTTGAGAACTGGTCCCGGTATCATTATGCAACCCCGACTTAAGGTGCTATATCCGGGTTAAGCATCCACTGGTTTCTGGACAAACTGTCTCTCAGCTCAGATCTTATTTAGATCCCGAAAAGAAAACATAAGACAATGTAAAAAATTCCCCCATATTACTCAAGATTTTTTAAAAGAGTTAAACAAAAACCTGATCAGTAAAATGTTGCCTTTCCCATATCTAAAGTACAAGACCCCATACATAACTATGAAGGGTATGAAAAAGCCTATGGAGAAAGAAGAAGGGACCTGTAAGAATATATATATATAATATAAATATAAAAAATATATATATATATATATATATATATATTTTAATTATATATATATATATAATTTAATGACGGGAACAATAAAAAAAACCCCCTTTTGAAGGGGGGAGCAGACACGTTTCAGCCCCTTTGGGACCAAAAACTCCCCTAACAGAGAGAAGGGGCAGTATCAAAGGCTTTTGAATGGGCGTTGCCCCGGTAGTGGCTCTGGACAAAAAAACTGTCGGGGAGGCTTAGTCCCCCCCCGGCGTTAAAATGAACCCTAATTGTTTTACATAATTGGATTTTTGTCTTTTGTTTCATAAAAATAGGATTTCAGGTAGTCGTCTTCCATTTATTTCACAAACACATGCAAAACCATACATATTTAAAACCTCTAGGTTTTTTTTCTTTTTACTAGTTTTGTTTTTTTTTTTGTCTATTTATGAAAAGGAATAAAAATTTTCTTTTAAAAATTGCTAAGAGGACTAAAAAGCCGGAAAGGGGTTTAAAAACCCCCCCTAATTTTACTAAACTTAAAAGAAACTTTTTTACCCCCCCTGCCTCGGGGGGAACAGCCGTTTGTTTAAAAGGGAAAAGTGTTTGTCTTTTGTTTTCACCCTTTTTAAAATTTTGGGTTGCAAAATCAAGCAAGCCCCCAAAATTTTGTTATTCTCTCTGGGGGTGGATTCATATCATTTAAATCCCTGAGGGTTCGCCTCTAAAATCGCTATCAGTGTTAGATCTACCCATTCTAAAGGGTAAAATGTTTTCCTAACATTCCCCTTGGCCCTCTGTGTTATCTTCCAGCTGTCCCCTTTTGTCCCTTTTGGTCTGCCTCCCGGACTCTCCTTGCCCCAGCCTGAAACCTTTTCCCAGCTTTTTAAAAGGGTTGTAATCTTGTCCCCCCCGGTTTAAACCTTTTACCCTCTCTTTATGGTTTTCCCTTCCCCAACTTGGACTAGTCCCCAAAACCTGGGCATTTTTTTCCATCTTCGATGTTTTTTATAAAGGGAAGATGGCCTGATTTTCTGTGGTTTGGGTCGTAAAGGGTTTCCCTGTGTATTTTCTGAAATAATTTAAATTATATGTCCGCTTTTGCTGCAGTGGTTATTCTGTTTGTGGGGTTAAGCGGGGGAAGCCCCTTTGGGACTATGCCCTTAAAAGGTCTTTTTTTTCCCGGGAGGTTTTAACAGTTTTTCCCCGAGCCTTTTACTCTGCTTCTAGTCTCCCCTTTTGATTGCCATTTAACTTTGAAAAATTCCCGGGTTAAATTCTAATAAGTCATTTCCCAAGCAATTATGCAGTTTGCCCAGGCGTTTAGTTTTAATTTTTTTCTGCTCCTGCTCGCATTCTCAAATTTCCCCTTTCATCTACAAAACAGACCCCACATCTGTGTTTTGTGGGTTTTTATCAAGGGGTTTTACACTAAAAAGGGGGGATCTCTACCGTATAATCGCTCAAAGGCTTGTATCTGCCTTTTTATATTTCACTGTTTTTTGGTAAATTTCCCCCAGTAACTGGCTTGCATTCGTAAGACTTAATTATTTTTGGGTGAACACTTGTAATTCTCCAATTTCTCACGTCATACTTTTTACATCAAAAATAAATATGTATTTTTTTTTCCCTTTCCCCTTTAAATTAAGAGACAGGAATTTCTATGTTATTTTTTCCATAACAATTTCAAAAATCAAGTTTATGGTAAAAAAAAGTAAATTTTATTATTTTTTAAAAAATTTTTCAACATTTTTGGGGTATAGCAGTGAGTTGGTTTTTAAAATACTGCAGCGGGGAAAAAACCTCGTTTTGATATCCTTTTCCCTGACGGTCGTCGCCGGGGTTTAGATAAACTCTACGGGAAAACTCCATATCTACTGTAATATATTTAAAAATTTAACAAAAAATTTCCCATTCCTAGTTCAGAGAGTAATTGACCCGGATTTTTATACTTGACTAGGTTGAATTTCAGCTCCTTGATTTTTGGGGATGACGATATTTAAGGTGCAGGGTATTTTTGAGCGTTTTGATCTAATGTAGCTTAATTAAGCTGTTATTTTGCCTGCCCTTGAAGGTTTATTTTAGTTGCAGCGTTTGGGGCCTTAGGGTTTTTTTCACCCGCCATTTCATGCGTTTTTTGATGTCAGGGAAAAAGGGGGAAGGAGGTGGGCCCCCCCGGGGATAAGGGAACGCCCGAAACATCTCAACTTTTCACAGAGCGAGAGTTGTAGTACTTATTATTTCTTCACTATAGCTAAAAACCAATAAACGGAATTTCTTGAGCGGGGTCACCAGATTTTTTTAAAAACAAAGAGATTCTATACTGCGGGCCACCAACTTTTTACTACAAAAGGGGCCAATTTGAAAGAGATTTAAAGGAGGGTCGCTTTTTTATTTATTTTATATTTTTTGTATATTTTATGAATAATAAAATAATTTTTTGAAAATTGTTGACACTGCAGTGGGGAAAAAAGTGAATTAAATTTTATGCGAGGGCCGCACTGTTTCCCTAGTGGGGCCCAATGGGTTCGGGGCGTAGGTTGGGAACTCCTGTTCTGGGAGTATAGGGAACAAATTATAGTTAAATGTTTAAAAAAAAGTAATCTTTCTGAAATATGAGAAAAAAGGGTACGCCCTAAATTATTACATTTAGAAGTTTGAAAAAAAAAATAATTTTGGGAAAGTAATTACAAGGAGCCTTTGTGGTTCAGGGAGGGTTCATATGACACCCCTTTTGGGCTTTTAAAAAATGGCACAAAAAAACCCAATTCAAGGTGGAGTTTTCAGTTAGTAAAACACACCAGCAATGAAAGCCCCAAGTTAAAATAGAAAGGATTTCTAGTTATCGCACACAAACAGTATCCCATTTGTTTATTAAAATTTGCAGATTTGGAAAAATACAACCCAAAACAATGTGGGGCCCTTTTTTGAGCAGTGCACACGTGCTGAGAAAAGCTAAACCGGGGAGCATTTTCATTTCTCATGCAACCCAACAATTTCCCCTTTTACAGTGAATTTATAAAAAAGGGAAGTTTGTACCCACACAGTTGTTAACATATATTTAATCTTTTTTTGGTATAAAAAAGGCGCTGTATGTTTAAATCGTTACAAATACATTCTCAAGATAGTGTATGGGAAAAATTTCCACATATTTTTTTTAAAATTTAAAAATGTAAAATTAAGACCTAATAGCTGGGTAATAATACAAGTCTTCCCCGGTCAGAAAAAATTGTTCTCAAGTTATCTAAAGATAAAACTGGGGGGAAAGAAAACAAAGCTTTAATAAACAGTGTTAGGTAGGGATTGCCCCCAGAGAAAAGATAAAAACTTTGGGCCCCTTTAGACAATTTGTAAAAAATCAGATAAAATACGTTATCTTTTTTTTTTTAATCATACTTTTACAAATTTTTTTGAATTTTCCATTTTTAGTCTGGGGTTT